>NW_027520954.1:697978-1046968 GCF_052094955.1 Ictidomys tridecemlineatus | reverse complement strand
GAGAGAGAGAGAGAGAGAGAGAGAGAGAGAGAGAGAGGGGAAGGGACAGCAGGAAAGATGTACACTTCCAGGGCATATCACCAGGTGACCCACCTCCTCCAGCCACACCCACCTGTCTACAATTACCACCCAGTTAGTCCATTTAAATAACCACGGACTGATGAGGTTTCAGCTTCCACAATCCAATTCTCTTACCTCCAAAGATTCCTGCATTAATATGGGAGCTTTTGGGAGGCACCTCATATCCAATCCATAATAAGCCGAGAGCTCAAAGGCCTACAACTGGGGTAAAATTAATATATAGGGCTATGAAGTAGTCAGGACTTGAAAAGCCAAGACCCCAGAGAAAAAGACTGCATAGGAATGATCCTAAATTTTGTCATGTGTAAAAAAGTAGAAGAATAAAGATCATTTCCAACCCGTTCCCAGTTTGATCTATGAGGGTAAATAGCCTTAATAACAAAATTGAACAAGGTTAATACAAGAAAAACATATTTTCCATCTCTATCATGAACTTAGATCCTTAACCAAATGTTAGCAACAGGATGTAGTGATATATATAAAAAGGATAATACATTGCAACAAAGTTGGAAATATTCCAAGAATGCAAAGTTGGCTTAACATTTGAAGATCAAATGACACAATTCACTGAATAAATGAGAAAGTGAGAGCAAACCATGTGATTATCTCACTAAGCGCATTAAAATATGTCAAATCATTCATATTCATTCATGACAGAAACACTTATAAAAATAGAAATAGAAGGAGAAGTCTTTAATCTGTTAAAGTTTTTCTATAAAAGTCCTATCACAAATCTCATGTTTAATGATGAAATAATGAAAAGTCTTCCTTGAGATCAGAGAAAAGATATGAATCTCTACTATCACCATTTTCATTCATTGACCTGAATGTACCATCCAATGCAATAAGGTAAGCAAATAAAAGGCATCAGAACAGGAAGAAAGAAAGAAAGAAAGAAAGAAAGAAAGAAAGAAAGAAAGAAAGAAAGAAAGAAAGAAGAAGAGAGAAAGCAAGCTGTTATGTTTTAGATGTAAGGTCTCCCGGAAAAGCTCCTTTGTCAGTCAATGCAAGGAAGTTCAGAGGTGAAATGATTGAGTTGTGAGACCTTAACCTAATTGGTGGATTAATCCACTCATAGGGAGTAACTGGGTGGTATTTGTAGTCAGGTAGGGTGTGGCTAGAGGAGGTAGGTCATTGGAGACATGCCTCTGGAGTATATATTTTGTCCCTGGTGAGTGGAACTCTTTCTCTACTTCCTGGTTTTCATGTCCTGACCCGCTTTCTTTCACCACACCTTTCTGCCACAATGTTCTGCCTCACACAGAGCAGTGGAGTAGGTCATCTAGAGATTGAGACCTCTGAAACTGTGAGCACTAAATAAATTTTTCCTTCTTTAAAATTGTTTTTACCAGGTCTTTTGGTCACAGCAATGAAAAAATGAACTAAAACACTTTCTTTATTTGCAGATGACATGGTATGAGTGGAAAATGTATGCGAATAATGAAAATAGTGACCTACTATAATTAATAAATTAAATTAGCAAGGTTGTTGGTATAATGCAGTATGCCAAAATAAATTTTATTTCTATGGACTAGGAAAGATCAATTAGGATATAAAATTTCAAACATTTTAAAGAGTAACATTAAAAATAGTAAAACATTGGACTAAATCTAATGAAAGATCTGCAAGAAAGATCAATAGAGGGAAGAGTGCAGGGAGTGGGGGGAAAGAAAGGGAAGGAGAGGTACTGGGGTCTGAATTAGAACAAGGTATATTGCATGCTTGTATAATTATGTCAATTGGATTCACTATAATGTATAACTAAAAAGAACTAATAAAAAAGAAAAAAAGAGAAAGATCCTCAATGTATTTACTTATAAAATTCTAAAACATTACTATAATAGATTTTAAAAGTAAGTGGAGGAAATACATAATGCCCATGAGTTAGAAGATTAAATATTGTAAATATGTCAATCATCCCCAATTTTTCCATAAATCAAAATAACAGCAGATATTTCTGTGGAAACTAACAAGTCCATTCTAAAATGTTTGTGAATATATAAAGGATCAAGAATAGCATAGAAGAACTGGAAGAAGAACAAAGTCAAAGAACTTCCATTATCAAATTTCTAGGCCAACTATAAAGCTACAGTAATTAATGGAGTAGTGTTACTGTAGTACTAGACAAACATGACCCCAAAACAAGATAGATCAGGAACAGACTCATATATATGGGCTTCTGATTTATAACAAAATTGTTACTACAGTCCAGAATTTTTCATTAATGTTGTGGTAGTAATTGTATATTTACATGGAGAAAAGAATCAATTCCAGATAGATCACAGATTGAAATGTGTTAAGGCAAAGCAGTAAAACTTCCAGAACAGCAAAGGGAAATGTTTTATGATTCTTAGATAGGCAATTTTTTAAAAAATAAGACTTAAAAATGTCCTTAAGGCACCACTGAAAGACTACAAAGACAAACCACAGAGGAAGAAAACATTTGCCTACAGAATATATAAAACTCTTCTAGATCAGAAAGGAAAATACTAGTAATGTTCAACAAGGGCAGCACACTTAAGGGAGAATTTCACAAGGGAGAATTTACAGATAAACAAATGCAAAGTGTACATTTGAAAACTGCTTATTTAAACTGGAATGATATGCATATCAACTGGAATGGGAAAAATTAAAAAGCCAAACAGTACTCAGAAGAAGTGAGCTCTCACAAATCATCTGAGGGTGTACATTGAAATGGTAGCCTTGGTGATCTATTTGGCAATGTCCACTAAAGGAGAGGATGCACATTCCCTAACAACCAGAAATTATATGACAAGTTTGTGCACAACAGAGGAGGTATAAAAAACTATTAGAAGCATTATTCTTAATAGCCTCAAAATGGAAGTAGCCCAAAGGGTAGATGTCAATCAATAAATTGTGGTTTATTTCTAGAGTGGTTTATTTCTAAAATGTTTGTGAATATATAAAGGATCAAGAATAGCGTAGAAGAACTGGAAGAAGAATAAAGTCAAAGAACTTTGTTCTTTGTAGCCCAAAGGGTAGATGTCAATCAATAAATTGTGGTTTATTTCTAAAGTGGTTTATTTCTAAATAAACAGGGAAAAACAATGAACTTCTGCATTATGAACAACAGTGTAAGAACATGTGTAGATTTTGAGTAATAAAAAGCAAGGAACAGAAGTCCATTTATGATTTCATTTGTGTATAAACAGAATTAAACTGATGACAGCAATTGGGATGATGACTGTCTTCAGGGATGTGTAGGTAGGTCGGTGAGATAAAGAGGGGTTTCTGAACATTTGATGGACACATTTTACTCTGCAGTCATAAGGTGTGTGTAAATGTTCTTAGATCTGTTCACTTAAGATGCATGTACGTTTTTGAATGAATGTATACTGTAGTGGAATTCTTTTCTAAGTTTAAAAAGAGAGATGTGACTTTTTTTTTTTTAATCCACTGAGACCCGGCTCTTTTCCAGGCCTTATGCCAGGATCTAACCATATAAAAACAAATCAAGGAACTTACTGACTGGTGTTGAAATAAACAAATATAAAGTCTATATATGATAACGGATACAAGGGGCCATAGGAAGGCCACATGCAGGGGAAATGTGTGTTTTGGCAGACTGTAGAAGTGATTCCATTATCAACTCTGTATGGAATTGAGTCAGTGTGATTTTGTTTGGAACAGACTTGGACAAATCCAGAAGTCAACTGGTAGCCTCTTTAAAAAGTGAATTGTTATGGTTTGGATATGGAACGTTTTCCAAAGACTCATGTATTGAAAGCTTGGTCCTCAATGCAGTGATGTTTGGAGGTGGGGTTTGGGGAAGTGATTGCCTCATGAGGTTTCTGACCTCATCCATGGATTAATCCATCCATGGAATCATAGCTGAAAGTACTATTGGGAAGTGAAGGAGACTGCAGGAGGTGGGACCTTAGTTAAAGGGGGTGATTCCTTGGGGACTACCTCTTGTCCCCAGCCCTTTATTTTTTTCCTCTCTGCTTCTTAGCTGCCAAGAGGTGAACAGCTTTGCTTTGGTGGAGCCTCCCTCCATGATGTTCTGCTTCATCACAGGCCTAGAAGCAGGGGAGTTGGTTGGCCATGGGTTGAAATCTTAGCAACCATGAAAATAAAGCTTTCCTCCTTTAAATTGACTTTCCAGGTATTTTGTCACAGTGATGAAAGTTGAATGACACATGGATTTCATGAGAAAATGAAGTCAATGGGTTCCTATTAAAAAAAGAAGTAGAAAAAGAGCTGAAGACGTGTAATGAGCAAATGTAATGTGAATTTTTGTTTCTGTAAATTTTAAGAAAAATGTTAATTTTTTTAAACTAATGGGGAATGTTTAAATATGGACTGGCAATTGGATGCTATTATTTGACTTTCTAATACCTGATTTTGATGAATTGTAGCTTTTCATCTTTCTGTTGTATACAAGTCTGCCTATTATAAGGCACGTGTGCTGCAGTGATTAAGAAAACAGTGTCATAAAACTTACTTTTAAATGTTTCAGAAAGAGATATAGACATAAGTGGGCAAAGT
Source organism: Ictidomys tridecemlineatus (assembly GCF_052094955.1). Taxonomy (NCBI): domain Eukaryota; kingdom Metazoa; phylum Chordata; class Mammalia; order Rodentia; family Sciuridae; genus Ictidomys; species Ictidomys tridecemlineatus. Next base: position 1,042,378 of record NW_027520954.1, on the reverse strand, counting down.
AAGTTTGGCAACATTATTGAAGTGAGGAAGTGAGTACACAAGTTATCACAGACCTACTCTTTTAAGTAGCTTGAACATTTTCATAAAATGTTGGAAAAATAAAGAAAGAGAAGTCTCTCAAGCCAGAATGGTATCTACTGACTGATATTGGTAAAATCACATAATTTCTCTGTATCCCCATTACTTCAAATGAATGATAATCATGGTACCAACCTTGCTGCCTTTTTGTGAGGAATAAATAACTTAATATATGTGAAGTGTTCAGAAGAGTTTGTGGCTGGAGAATATTGCTTTCATGTCCCAACTCAGCAATCTTCACCAAATGTTTCTCTCACCAAAAGCTCTGGCTCTTCATTCATTTTTCTAATTAGGATTTATTTTTGTCCTTCACCATTTGCTTCACACTTAAGACTATTAAAACTCACCCTCCACTTCTCCATTCTGATATGCATGTCCATAAGCCCTTTTTGTGATCCATCTCTTTCCATGTGGTTCCTTAGAAACCTGAGGAGTTTCCAGCTGCAGAAAATCTTGCCTCTTTCTCTCTCAGTTGTTTTCTAGTCATTTAGGAAGATGAGAAAATAGGTGGGTGCTTACTTATCTCCAAGAGATTCCATAGTTTCACCTTTAAGGCACAGAAGAACAACAAACTCATAAAATGTGGCTGGTGAAAAGTCTAATGTGGGTCCCCAGACTTGACTGTCCACTTTAGGTATAGCCAAAGGAGCTCCCTTTCTTCCATCAGTCAAGTGGGGGTGGGGGAAAGGGTTGAGTCGAAGGTGTAGAGTTGCATAAGAAGTGGTCATGGGCTAATAGTGTGGGCATTTATGGGGGCTGGGAGTTCTGCTTTAGACAGCTTTGCATCCCTGTGACAAAACTACCTGACAAAAACAATTTAGAGGAGGAAAAGTTTATTTTAGGCTCATGGTTCCAGAGGTCTAGTCCATGCTTGGACAACTCTGCCCCTCTGGGCCTGAGTAAAAGGATATGACAAGGGGTTTATGGCAGTGGAGAAGCAGAGAAAGAGCAATTAATGAGGGACAAGGTATAGTCCAAGGGCATGCTCCCAGCGACTGATTTCCTCCAGCCATTGGCCCACCTTCCTACAGTTAGTTCCCAATAGTCCATTCAAATTATTCATCTATCAAGTGGATTAATTCACTTCTCTCATAATCTAATAATTTCACCTCTGAACTTTTCTGTTTTAGGGATTATGATTTTAAATATGAGCTTTTCAGAGTGCACCTCTAGATCCAAACCATAACAGGCCCTTTCCCCTTTTTAAACCTTGTGACAACCCTTCTCTATCTCCTGAAGTTGGGAAGACAGGCTAAAGTACTACTTGAAGATCAAAGGAAAGGAACTTAAGTCCCAATCTCCTCACTTTATTCATCTCCAGAAAGGGGAAAGTAGGGACATTCATTAGCACACTGTTCGGCTCTCCTAGTCATGCCCACAAGGAAAGCCAGTAAGTCTTAGTGAGAACTTTGTATCTTGAATGCCGTTCTGCTCAGGCCTCTGGAGTCCTGGGGCTGCCCTGGCTCACTTTTTCCATTGTTGATAAAAGGGATAAACATAAATAATCTAGGGGAGGAATTTGAGGGTAAATCAGAGAGTAGAGAGATTCACCACTGCACCTTGTGGGTGGAGGAAAAGGGTGTGCTGCCAAGTTTGGAGAATTATAGGAGCTGAGGATGAAGAAAAAAAGATGGAGTAGTGCTAATGATGTGTAGGATGCAATAAAAGGAAGTGGTGGAGGTGCTGTGATGGAACGAAGAATTTCTTCCCCTGGAGGGAGGGGTACTTGGAGGACAACCCAAAGACAAAGAGAGATGCTGAGTGGTCTACCTGCTGGACCAGCCTCTGCTGAAGATACCTGTTGCCAATGCCAGCTTCAGGTCTCCTTCCCTTTTTCTTCCCTCACATGATTGTGCATGAAATAAGGTATATAAGCAGAGGACATTCCATGAGAAGTAGAAGATTTTGAGATTCTTGGTACAATAATATAATACATTAATTGTGATATTATGAAATATATATAGCTTTCATCCCTCTTTCTTAACCTATAGGTCCCCAAGCCTAGCAATCTCCAAACCCTCAAGAAAGTCTTTTATATGCTAATGAAATTACCTGTAGCTAATGGCCCCTAAGTAACTTCCAGAAGGGGGCTGGTCACCTGAAAGTCCAAGGTATGATTAGGAAATTAGGATTTTCAGCCCCACCTTCAAACTCTGGGGTGGACTGGGAACTGGGAACTGAGTTGATCACCAATGGACAGTGATGTGATCAGTCATGTTTATGTAATGAACATTCTTAAGATCCCCAAAGGACTGTGTTCTGGAAGTTTCCAGAGAGCTGAACACATGAAGGCTGCTGAAGGGTAGTGCTCCAGAGAGAATGTAGAAGATCCTGACCCTTCCAACATGCCTTGCCTTGTGCCTCTTTTCCATCTGTTTGTTTACCTAGATCCTTTGTGATATCTTTAGAATAAATGTGCTAGCATGGGTTTCGTGAGCCTCTCTAGGAAATTAATTATACCCAAGGAGGTGTTCAACTCCAAATTTATAGCTGGCTGGTCAGAAACATGAGCTCCAACCTGTGCTTGTGACTGGCATCTAAGGTGGGGGCCACCTTGGGGGACTGTGCCTTCAACCTGTGGGATCTGATGCTATTTCCAGGTAGATGGTGTCTGAATTCAATTGAATTAGAGGCTACCAGCTGGTGTCTGCTGCAGAATTTCTTCTTGCCTGACGTGTGGGGAAACCTGCTGCACATCTATACTAAAATTAATAGGAGAGAGAATAGGAAAATCACATTGTTTGGAATTTTTTTCATCCTATATCCTTTAGATTGATTTAATTCTATTTATGTATATTTATATATTGCTTGTTGTGCTCCTTAACTGTCGCTTCTGGGGAGCATACTATTTTTTAATGTGCCCCAGCATAATGCATATTCTTGGATATGCTGAGAGTGAGACATTGGAAACAGAGCTTGAATTTCTTCAGATGCCTTGAAGAGCACTTCTTCAATGAACTAGTGATAGAGACAGACGACAAAATAAAATCTTTCTGGCCCCTAGTGATCCATATCTTCATTGTATTCCTATTCTTCCAAAGAGTTGGACAGATTTATCTCTTCCCAAATTTTTAGCTAGTCTTGTAAGACTCTTTCAAGCCTGAGGAAAAAATTAAACAGTTTCACAGTGATAAAAATATCTTCAGTTTGCATCTTATGCTTGGGATCTGATGGAACAATAAAACTAATCAAGATGGATTTGTGGCTACTAGTAATTGAAACTAAGTAGGAGAAGTACAGATTTGATTTTTGTGGATTGCTGGAAAAGAGGGTGGGAGATCTACTTTCTTATCCTTCTATGAGGTGGTTTATTGCATATGTATATTGGCAAACTCAATATTCAGTCAGGTTTGTATAAGACCTGGATTGAGTTTGCTATTCTGATCATGACTGGATTTTAGCCAAAACGTCTATTGAGGAAGGATAGATGGGCTGGTGTTTAGTGTATACTTGACCCTGAAGTTTGAGGCTCTGGGTCCACGAGGGTTTTCCCTGTCATCTTGGGGCACAAACACTTCACATCTCAGTCCCACAAAGTTGGCCATGTCACAACTTTCACATACTTCCCTTTGTAACCGTATTGGAAACTAATGGGTGAGTCAAGCATTGTGAATTCCCTGGAAGAAAATGCTTTATGATCTACCTATTATTTACTGTTAAGCAATGAGCTGAAGAACACAATGACCATGTTCCTCGTGACATAATTTATGATCCTCTTGCTGAGACCATATTACCTTTTCCTGTTTTGAAAACTCAGCTGCTTTCGAAATGCCTTTCCTAATTTAAAATATGATAATTTGCAAAAGTGTCAGAGACTGGCCTCTGAGCATCATTCAAAGTGGGCCAACATTGGCTTGGGGACCTTGAAAAGGCTTGTGTTGATCCTTTCCAGTAGTTAGTTACAGTTCTCCTTCCCTCTTACATAATTTCAAGGAGATACATAAATAAAATCCCACTTGATACCAGTCAGTCTCATTTTATCATTTTAAATTTAGAAGGGGAGTCACATGGAGTGTTATAATTTTGTTCGGTTGTGAATCCAGTATTCAGAGATATTAGCATTGGCATTGTTACTATATTCTTAGCCATTTAGAGATGCCCCCTAGACATAATGCCAGTCAAAATATTTCTTTTTCAGATGGCCCAAAACAGGGTCTTAAGACCCAGTGAAAAGTGGTTTCTTGCTCTTTCTATTGTTCTAAAGCTTTGAGAGACAAGATGTTAAATGTGATCAGAGCCTAAAGCATTTCTTGTGAATATCCTTCATGGTGGTAAATCTTTGCCCTTTAAGACCAGTTTTTTTGGGAAACAGCCTGAAGTCATTTAGAACAAAACTGGTACGAAATAAGGAGGACAGACTTGCTGGTGGAGAATACCTTACTCTGGTCAAAACTAAAGCAGATAAATATCAAGTAATAAGATTGGCTTCTCATCTGCTCTTTCTCTTATCTTCTCCTTGAGGACCTGAGCAATAAGCTCTATAAATGATCAGGGCAGCTCAGAGAAGCAGGATCTATCCAGAAGACGCATTACCAAGTGCATTCTAAAATCAAAGCTCACTGGGTAGAGACAGCTTGCCGTGGTTGAAAGAACACTGGTTTTACAGTCAGGCCATCCTGATAATTAAATAATTGTGTGGCTCCAGACAAATCATTGAAACTCTCTGCTCTCAGTTACTCTATCTATACTATGGGGAGTCCTAACACCTGTCTCAAAAGTATCATGAACATTAAATGAGATTACCTATATGTTTAGAGGACCCAATAGAGTGAATAAAAACCTGCTGCATGGTAGGGGTCATTCGGCACTAAGGATTATTATTGTGAACCTGCAAGTCCCAATCTGCCCATTCTGACTTTTGAGAACAATTGTCAATCCTTCAGCTTCAATGTGTTGCTCTATATTTTTTCTCTCTTAGTAGGTAGAAATCTCTCTAAGAATAGGCACTTTTCTTGTTTATACCTAGGACTTAAATGTCTAAGTCAGTAGTTGAAAACTGATGCTTGAATAAACAATTGAAGAGATGAATGAAAAAATCGAAGGTATCTCTACGAATTAGGATAATGAACAAAGCTGTGGTAGCCAAGAAATACGATCTAATGGCTTAAAGAATACTGCTTATTTCTTTCTTTTGTACTTGTTTCCAGATAAGCTGTCCCTGTCAGAGGAGGAAATCTCTGCTCTACATGGTCATTCAGGGAGCAGTTTCTTCCATGTATTGTTCCCTTTTCCCTAGGTATCACCACTGTCTTCTAGCAAATGCTGAATCCCCTCTCACAGTAGCCAATGGGGAAGAGAAAGGCTGTGGGGGGAGGCGTGCCCACTTATGTGAGAGCACATTAGGCTTTGAGAGGTTGCACATCCTATCTCCTCATAACCCCAAGGAGAGAATGTAGTAGAAGGAAGCTCCAAATGACACAGCTCACTGTAAGGAAGACTGGGAAATGTAGTCTAGTTTTATACCCAGAATGCCTGGCTTATGCCCTGATCTCCATCCAAGGAAACTCCATTTCCCAAACTCTCTGTGTTTTGGTTAGGGTTAGCCAATGGGAAGCATAGTGAAAGACTGAATGGCAGGAACAGGAAAGAAGGCAGTGAAGTTTTTCCTCTCTTGTAGCTGTGTGTATTCCATTACTCTAACTCCTACCAGACAGTCATTCTTCTATGATTCCAGATCACCCACAATATGCCCATCTTGATCCTGGCTTTCTGGACTGTGGTAGCATTACCTACTTCTTTAATCCCTTTAACCCTAGAGGTAAGAGCAGTTTTCTGATGCTTCTCACTTCTAGGTTACCTCACCTCCTCCTATTGGCCTTTTCAGCTCTTTCATTCCCCTTGTGAAATCACTTCCCCATGTTAATTCCTGATAAGACCCTGTTGGAAATAAAAAAGAGGCAATGAGCTTTTAAGCTTAAAGATTAGTCTCCAACACAATAGACTCCTTTGTCTACCAAAAAGTACTTCTTCTTCTCACACATAGAGCATGATCTCTGTTACTCAAGCCAGGAAATCCAAGGTACCACTCCTGAACCAAGCTCAAAATGAAGAACCTTGGACCTACTTTTTATGTTCATGTTTAGCAACCTACAAAAAGGAGTTGGTTTATCTGTACTTCCCTACCACACATACTTGGCACACCATAGTGAGGCAAGAACAAACAGGTAAACTGCAATAAATACTCTCAAACAGATAAAGGAAGATGGCAGAGCACCTAGCAGTTATTGGAACAGAACCAAGGACGTCTTACAGGACAGACATTGTGAAGATTCTCTGTCTTGGAAGGGGAATGAGCTGGGCTTCAAAATCTTCAAAAGCAGCTCTAATCTGGGGGTCTTTATTGCTGCTTCGAGAGTTCAAGAAATATCAGAAAAATGCTGCCAGTGTCAGCAACTCAAGTCTATGAAGATGACAATAGACAGAGGAACATGGGATCCAGCTGTCATACAGACCACCATCTGTTGGAGCCCAGTTGTCAGCTTTTACCCTCACCACGAGGTTGATGTCTTCCTTTCTTACCCTTCCCAAATATCATGCAAGAACATCTCAGAGGGAGAACTTAAAGACACCCAGAACCTTTACAGCAAGGGACTAGTAAATAAACATGGGGTGTGTCAATTAGGATCTTCCAAAGATCAAGCACCCACATGGGAATTGCCTGTGCAAGATATTTATGAGGAGAGTTATTTCTGATTGATAAAAGGAGAAAAGGCAGCAAACAGGCATGGAAAGCCTTCATATCCCAATGCAGACCAGGCTTGTACAGGGAGAGAGGGAAGGAAGGACAAGGTAAGACAAACCTCACGTGGCAGTACGGTTCCAAGAATGTCTTGGCCAGGCCGATGGGGAGTCCTCATGTAGCAGTTGCCCACTAGAACCCTTGCTGTACTTTGCAGTGGTTATTAATGTTGTGGGGGACGTGTGGTCTTAGGGCCAAAGTAGTACATGAAAATGAGAGGCAACCAAAGCTCTCCACCAACCACCACCTTCCCTGTACCAGGTTCTTTTGGAGATCTGAGTGGCATACTCCCTGGTCTCCTAAAAGGGGCAGAACTGGGAAGAAACAGAAAAGGCATATTGTTGGTTTTAACAACTCTTGGCACAATGCCTCACTGGGTGTTCTTCTAATTATCCTTTCCTCACCTGTCCATGTGAAATAACTTGTGTAGCTTCTAGTAAGCAATAACCATTTTCCCCTTGTTCTTGTCTTATTGGAACTTTTAGGTTAGGGAAAAATCAGTAGCATTATGTGAAAATAAAACATTTTAATGAAAAGTGCTCTAATCTGATTAAAGAAGGCACAAAATGTCAGCTTAGATTAATATGCCAGGTCACCTTTCTACAGCCTGGAAAATTCTTGGAATACCAATGCAAGTTTGGTGTGACTTGTTTTCTGAGTTTTGTGATTTTGTCCTGAGTCTGTGTCCTGCTGCTATGGCTAGCACTCAGGAGCCTTTTGCATGTATGGTTGGGTTCTATTTTGCTTAGGTCACTTCTTTAGACCATGATACCTCATATAATATACCCAGTGATATCTGTGCTAGCACTCCATAATCCATGTAAATGCTTATGCAAAATGGGATGAATATAAAGAAATATTTATATCTCTGTGTGTTAGCTAGCTTTTTGCTGCTGTGATTAAAAATCCTAACCAGAATAACTTAGAAGGTGAAAAGTTTATTTTGGTTCATGGTTTCAGAGGTTTAGTCCATGGTTGGCCAACTCTGTTGCTCTGGGCCTGAGGTGAGGCAGAACACCATGATGGAAAGGTGTGTCAGAGAGAAGCTGCTCAGCTCAGGGCAGACAGGAAGGAGAGAGAGAGAGAGAGAGAGAGAGAGAGAGAGAGGAGCCAGGGACAAGATATAGTCTCCAAGGGCATGTCCCCAGTGACCTACTTCCTCCAGTCATGCCTCACCTAAATACACTTACCACCCAAATTGTTAATTCATCGAAAGGATTAGTCCACTGGCGAGGCTACAGCTCTCATAATCCAATCTTCTGACCTCTCACCTGCATTGGACTGACTATGCTATCATTTGTTACCTCTGCACCAAAGACTGTGTGAGATTTTTTTATACACCATTCTCACCTCATTAAATTCCTTCAACTGTCTTAGGAAATAAGAAACCAAGACTCAGAGATTGAATGATTTCCCTTTGGTCACAAGACTGTCATGTGACACAGGCAACATTTGAAGAAAGATTTGGTGGACTTCCAAATGCCACACCAACTTGGTAATAAAAATGAAAGCTCAATATCTTGAGGAGCTGATGAACGGTTAATGTTTTCAGTCCTTCATGATTAGCCACATCACCCACAGCCCTGATGCAGGGCAATTAGAGCTCGGTGGCCTTGGTGCCCTATCATATTCCTGGTGTCTCAGGCAATGCCTTTAGTTTGCTTTTCCTGATGCAAAGAGCAATTTGAGATCTAGCTGTGAGAAGCAGCAGGGTTGCTTTCATCTTCTTGTCTCTGTCCTTATGAAGAAATCCCAATGCATCAAATGGGATAATGCATTCACATCTGAGAGACTCAGAATGTTCAGCACTGAGAGTTTTTGTACTTTCATCAGTTTTGCACCTTTTCCTGGTGTCTGCTGATAATAAGGGAAAAAAAAAAAACAGATCAGAGAACAGTTTGCCTGGTTTTTCCTTGGCGGAGCTGAGAGACTGCTAAGGCCCAGAGAGGCCTGATTCAGGTTAAGTGCCACTGTAGGTCACCCTTAATTTTTTCCACTTTGTCATATAATTATGTCAACTTTAAGGCTGGAATTTCCATCATAATCCAAATTGATATCACTTGTATATTTTATAGAGCCTGACATTTAATGAATGGTTATTAGGTACTAGACATTGGGATAAACGCACATAAAAATGACCTCATTCAGTCTTCCCTATAATTTTAGATAAGGATCATTAAAGGATTACTAACCCATTTTATAGATGAGAAAAATAAGATTCAGAGAAACCAAATTCCCATAGCTAAGGTGAGATGCCAGTCTAGGATTCAAACCCTATCTCTCTGACCCTAAATAAACCCCTCCCTTCATCCCTGTACTGAGAGTCATATTTATTGCCTCAGCAGTAATGTGCTTGCCAAACCACCTGCACGGGTTAGGGTATAGAAATTCTCAATTCCATGTATTTTGCAACTTTTGCTCTCTAGATATTCAGATGTTATTTTTATTTCCCTGAAAATTTGGCTTAATGATGCATAAAATATTCCCAAAAGTGTTGGTCAGTCAAATCACATTTACTAGCGAGCAGAGGAATACTGTATTCTGTTGCAATTAATTCTCTCCATCTCAAAAATATATGTGGAATTGAAACAGGTAATATTATTATTATCCCATTGCAAATGAGAAAAAATTGTAGTACAGAAAAGTTGAGGGATATATCCAAGCAAGTTTATTACTTAATTACTTAATTACTCTTATGGTTTACATTATGTCCTCCCCAAATAGGATCTTCACAGAGGTAATCAGGTTTAAAAGAGATCATTAGAGTGGCTCTAATAATGACTGATGTCTTTATAAAGAGGGAAAATTTGAACAAAGAGAAAGACACACAGAGGGAAGATGGTGTGAAGACACACAGGGAGAAGAGGGCTATGGAGCAGAGATGCATCTTTAAGCCAGGGGACACCAAGGACTCCCAGCAACTACCAGAAGCCAGATTCTCCCCTGGATTTTCTGAAGGTGCATGGTCCTGTTAACACTTAGTCTCAGAACAATACACTTCTGTGGTTTTAAGCCACTCAGTGTTTGGTACGTTGCTGGGGCAATTGTAGGAAACGAATGCCATCATTATTTTTGAGTCTCCATTAAGTGCCAGGCACTGCACTAGGCTAGAGGTAGAAAAAGGATTTACAGTCAAGCACTGACAACAGATGTTTGATCAACAATGACACAAGCAAATGCTCCAGGTTGTGATACACACTGTGAAGGAGAAGAGGAACTTGAGGTATCAACCTCATCTGGGGTCAGGAAAGGTTTCCATGAGAAGAGAAGAGACTAAGAGGGAGTCAAGGAAGGGGGTTGGATGGGTATGAGTGGATTTTCCAGGAAGAGGGAGTGTCTTGTGAAGTCATACATAAAAGTACAAAAAGAAGAGGGCAGGAGAGAGGCAGAGGGTAGAGCTTGGGGCCTGATTTTGCTAATAATTGCAAGTGTTCAGCTTGAGTCCTATGATTTCACAGTTTGTCCAATTCCCACCTTCCTTTTCACCCTAGCATTGGTCCTAAGAAACTATGTGGTGCAGGACCAGTTTTATCTAGAAAAGTTGTCAACTTGTACCCCACTGCCAGGTTTGCACTTGGTCACTCAAGATCTCCAATACCCTTACCTTGCCTAAGCCTCAAGCTGAAGGGTACCAGCTGGGAGGATTAATGCTTGCTTTAGGCTTAGCTGCTATTTACCCAAATGCAAAGGTCTTGAGGAGGTCTCCTTGGTTACAGTCAAGTGGTCTGTAACTTCAGTTTGTGGCTGTAAATATCTTTTTTCAATTTCTTAGATTTCATGAGTTTGAGCTGTGCTTGAACAAAGGAGTGTCCTGGTGCAATAGAAAAGGAAATGATTTATTGCCTCCATCACCAATGACATGGAAACTATCCTAGCATGAGGCTCAGTGTGCAGGACCTGGGGTTGCACACACCCTGGCTTTTCCACTTTCACCCTGTCATTTACCTCAGACTTGATGTGGTCCAGGTAGAGAGAAGAATAACAGTGTTTACCTCAAATTAAAATCTTTGTGAGGATTAAATAAAAACCCTTCACAGAGTAACTACCTGCACCTTGGTAAGTACTCAAGTGACACCAAATAGTATTAATATTATTATTATTCCTCCCATTAATTAAAGCCTGCAACAATAAAAGCACACTTTTTTTAGACTTTAAGGTGACTAAGTAGTTCACAGATTCTTTGTAATCAAGACTAAGCACGGGTAAGTGATTAGTGGCTGTGATGTTAATTAACTCTCTCTAGTAAAAAGGGACCTGGGAGAACTCTGCCCTTAAAGAGCTGACTGCAATAGAATAAGCTCTGTTATGCAGAGGCTCTGGTTGGGGGCCCTCTGCTTTCCACTTGGAGGAAATAGAAGGTAAGAGAGCAAGAACACCACCAGTCCCCTCCTTTTTAATTAGAAAGCACTAAGAAAATGAAAATGCATAATAAGGCTCTGCAGTAGTTAAGTGTAATTCGAGTAATGTGTGCCTGGGGACTCTCTCCATCATTACTCCAAGATGCAGAACAGCGCAGCAGTTAGGAACTAGCATGTCAGAGCCCCAGCGACAGCTGGGCTTGTTTGAGTCTCAGCTCCATCACTCACTAGCTGTGGGACATTTTCAGGATACTTAACCCTTCCTGAGCCTCAGTTTCTACATTGTAAATGTATTTGGTAAAAATATTGGTAAATAGTGACACCTACATCTCAGTATAGTTGAAAGAGTGGAGGAGGGCAAGGTGACCAGTGATGGTACAGAGCACCTTCTGTTGAGAATTTAACACATCCCGGAACACCATAGGCAACCCATGGTATTGTTTTGAAGAAATTTAAGCATCCTGTGTATCATCTTGCAGATGAGGGATTCCATGTTGGAAGTGGGTGGAAGTTTGCCTGTTTTCAGAATTAGAGATGGAAATTTTATAATCAAACAAACTATAAGAAATAAAGAGTAAGAACAGGTGAGGAGAAGGCTAGAGGATTTCAGAGTCTAGAGAATTCTTTATAAAGGGTTAAGTGACTTAGACTAGGTGCATCAACATTGCAAAATGATTAAGTGAAGAGCCTGTTCAATTCCTGTCTCTGCCATCATTAACCATAGTCCTGTTGCTGCCTCTAGACATTCATCTAGATGTAAAATAGTGTGTCCCTCTGTTACAGAGCTGAGGCCTTCCGAGAAACTGAGGGGCAACTGAAGACCCCCCCTTCAAGCCTGATTCTTTGGATCAAATCATAAAGATTTCAGACATGTTGCTCAGAGTAACAGAAATGAAGTTTATTGAAGGAATAGAAAAAGAGAAAGGGGACATTCTCAAGGGAAAGAGTGGGTCCTCTCAGAGAGGAGAGGGACAAAGTGCCTCACTCACACTCCAGTTTTATTGGGGATCCCAGAGAAGTTTCCAGAGAGTCCTGCCCAGGTCCACCTCTTGACTTTTGACTGACAGCAGGTGATATCAAACTTTCAAGTACCCACTGCCGTGACAACGCTGGGTCACCATGGCTGATGCTGACCAGTTTTAATTGGATTCTTAACCATAGATTCTTGCAAATTTCAGTGTTAAGAGGAATCATCCTTATCTCCCTGAGCTTCAGAATCTCTTCACAAAAGTTTCCTGGCTTCCTCCGGTTGAAATTATCTCAGGCTTGCATTTCTTCTGCAGAAAACAGGTAGATTGCTGAGGAAGGTGACATTTTATGTCCACTTAGGCCAGGAGGGCTGCAGATAAATTGCTTCTTGGAAAAGAAAGTATGTGGAGGTAAGCACTGTGGGCCCAATTTATAGCATTATTCCCTTAACCTTGTGTTCCCATCATCCTCATCTGTCTATCCCCTAACACCTCCTTGAGTAGTTGGCACTGAGTCCAGCACCTAACATGTGGCAAGCATTTACAAATTATAGCTTCTGAGTAGACCTGAACTGATTTGATAAGTGAACAACTAATCTGTTCTGAAATTAATTCAAGAATAAAACTTTAAAAAAAGGAATAAAACTTGACATCTTGTCATTCAAATATTAGATCTGATTAAAGTTTTCCCGCTGTAATTCTAATTGAGCTTCTTCTTTGTTGATCCTAGTGCTCCCTGAAATAGAACCATTTTATACAAAAATTTCAGGCAAGATAGTTGCTGCAGTGTGGAGTCAAGGGAAGAGCCTTCATTATGCACTCCAAGAATTTAAACAAGATTTCACACTGCAATCATACAGGTAGTATTTCTCATATTTCAGACACATGGAATCCATAATAGAAAAAGTAATTTTATTTACATTTTTTTTTCTGTTCAACAGTTAGGTCCTAGCTGCCCTCTGACCCAGGGAAGGCAGACAGAAAGTCAAAAATAAATGAATTTCTTGGCTTTTTCTAAAATTCTAAGCCTTAAGGGCAATGGGGTTAGTTCTGAGCTACTGAGAGGGGGAGGCAGTTGGGGTGATGAGTGGCAAGTGAGGGCAATGGTGAGATGAGTGGGTCATGGAGGGGGATTGCACTTGAATTTGAATTCTGCTTTCCAGTTTTGGATTCCTGGGACTATCGAGACTGCATACAGGGTTGCAAGATCATAATTTGTTTAAAGACTAGTCTACCTTCACAGGACTTGTAGTAGAGAATATGCAGCTTTGAAATAAGAAACTCATGGCTGACTGAGGTCCAGGATCAACAGCAAGCATAGAAAAACTCATTGCCATAAATAGTCCCCATTGTCTGCCTTTCTCTAATTTGTCCTCTTCTCTATTTCTTGCTCAAGTCAGCTGATGACTTTTCACAAAAGGGAAACTCTCAGGCACTTTTGAGGAAAGCAGAAGGGTATGCCCCGTGACCCACTTCTAAGAGTAAGAAGCTGGTGTTCCCGGAGTTCTGGAGTATCTGTAATCGCACGGCTTGAGGGCTGCTCCCTGATATCACTGACTGACTTCTGAGAAGTGTGACTGAGGTGATGGAATGGAATAACAATCTGGATTCACTGCATTCCTGGGAGGTGGTCTTTGCATTGTGTTTGCTCTGCATAGATCCAGGTTTCTGTCAATGCAGAGAGGGAAATTGTGTGAGGACCTCTTGCCAGTAGTATTATTATTACTACTGGGAGCTGTTATTGACCAATGGTAGCTAGTTGTTATTTCAGAAATTCTGTGAGCCAGTTGTTAAACAGAACCATTAAAATTTAAAGTAAATGAACATGCACTTAAAGTATATTAAAATACTCAAAACACCACTTTATTATTTTATTACATTTTTCCATTATCTATACTCTTGATGTTAATTATATACATGTTAACTATAGGACAATACAATTAATTAATGGTATGCTACTGCCTCTGTCTCACATCAATTTAATCATCAGTGAAATTGACCAAGGTGGGATTATTTATGCACTACAGAAACAAGCAAAACCTACAAAATAGAACTTTGTCCCCACTAGAGAACTAGTTGAAAATAACCAGGAGGCTCGACCTAGTCTTGGGAGTTTGAAAAATCTTAAGGTTAAGACCAGTACTGAATCCCAGTCTGTGAACTATGGTACAAAGGTAGATACTGGGGACTTGGGCTTGGAACTCCCAGGATCAGATTGGGACTAGAATGGCAACCTGATTGTGTCTTCCTGCTCCAGATTCATATGTTGAAGCTCTTCCCACCAATGAGATGGTATTTGGAAATGAGGCTTCTGGGAGGTATATAAGTTCTTTTATATTATCATGACAAAATACCTGAGACAGGCTAACTTTATGAGAGACAGAGAGAGAGAGAGAAAGAGAGAGAGAGAGAGAGAGAGAGAGAGAGAGAGAGAGAGAGAATGTTTTAGCTTAGTTTTAGATGCCAAAAGTTCAAATGGCTGTGACGAGGGCTCAACTTTGATTGCATCAGTTGACCGCTGATGGCAATGGTAGGAATGAATGCAAAAGTGAGCAATTACATCTCAAACAGGAAGCAGAGAGACAAGGTAGGGCCTGGCTCATGCTTATTTAACAATCCTCCCGCAAGAACTAACCAGAATCCTATGAAAAATACCTCAATCCCTTCAAGGGCACACTCCCAGGAACCCATGGGCCCGCCACTAGGCCCTACCTCTTAGAGTCAAGTCTCCATCCCATAATGTTTTAGGTGACCAAACAAAACCAAGCCATAATGAAAGATAATTAGGTTTAAATGAGACTCTGGGATGGTACGAGTGCCCTTAGAAGAAGAGACAATAGAGAGCTCACTTGCTCTTTCTTCACCATGTGAGGATAGACCAAGAAGGTGACTATCTGTAATCAAGGGATCAAGCCCTCACCAGAAATCAGACACTTCAGGGTCTTGATCTTGGACTTTCTAGCCTTCCACACTGTGAGAAATAAGTTGGTAGTTTCACCATTCCGTCTGTGGTATTTTGTCATAGCAATCTGGGCTAACTAAGTCTTTGGGTGAGGGGCATGAAGACACCACAGGAAGGGTGACCAGGCCAAACAGGGGAGTTCAGGGATAGGCAAGGGGCCTGCCAATCAAGGCATCTGAACAAGAACACTGGCACCATACAGAACCCACAGCGGGGGAATAGGCAGCTGAAATATTTTCTGATTCCAGCCAGTGTCAGCGAGAGTCCAGTCAAGAGAAAGAAATCACACCATTTTACTTATGGAGAGAGGATGTAACACCAAGAATTATTTTCTAGATTTAAAGTTGCTATCCAGTTAAGTGAGAGGCAGATTATAATTCTAAGGTTTCAAGATGTCACAACTGTAGCATGACAATCTTTTCCAGGGTTGAGGGTATACATGGAAGAGACTGGTATTTTTTAAACTTAGAGGAGAAGTCCTGTGAAAGTAAAACTCAGACCCTTTAGGCATGATCTTGTTTGATCGCAGCTGGAATCTCTCTGGACAGGGGAGAGCAATCAGTGGTATTTTTGCAAATACTGGAAAAACTGGACTCAGATGTTGCCACAGGGTGAAGCTGCCAATGCCTAGTGAAGAAGCAAAGCTACCCAGGCTGCTAAGAGCCTGAAAGAAAACAGGAAACAAAGGAGTAAGTCCCTTCTATCATGGCAGCCCCACAATCTCCCTCCAGCGCCCCCTCTTGGCTAGGCCTAGCAAGACACCAAGTGGAAATGTGATTTGCTGACCACTCAGGCAATTGGAGCCCTTGGAAGGCTGCCCCCTAGAATGAGGGACATGGCCAGGTCCAGATGTGGGTGGGAGCCTGAAGCTCCATAACAGACAGGGCTTCCTTCCTGCCAAGTCTGAAACTAAAAGAAAAGTGGCCTCACTGCCACCTTGCCAAAGCACTGTGTCGACTCTTCCAACCTCAACTTAAAAAGAAGAAAAGAATGTTTCAGCTTTTTCAAAGGTTGAGATATTAAGGGATGGTGTTTGGAAGATAGGATTCTGGGGAAAAAAATATCATGCATGTCTGTGACAGAAGGATCTGACACCAAGTGAAAACCTTGAGAAGAAGCCCATGTTCCATCAGCATCTATTTAATTGGTTCATTTAAAACAGGTTTTTGTTAAGCTATTTTGCATTAGGCAGAAATTTAGTCATCTTATGTACTGGGCATTTTTACATGTATTTTAAGTCTCATACTTTTCTCTTATTTCTTAGATGACCTCCTTTCTAGTAAGTGTTGAAAAATCCATCTCTCTGCCTTGGCATCCAGTGATTATCAATGAAAACTTAGGAGGTCACCTTTTCTGATGACAGTACCTCCTTCAGTAGAGAAAAAAAAAAAGGTATCCTCTTGGAAAGTGTCTTAGCAACTGAATCTCAACAGCTACAATCTGCTGCTCTCTTCTTTCAGGAGGACCAGTCTCCCAGGTTAAATGTTAAAGGATGAAATGGTGAGGGAGACACAGTCACTACCTAGAAGAGGTGATAATTTAATTGAGGAGGGAGGAACACAACAAAGACAGTACTGCGGGAAGGACTTGAAGAAGTTCTTGCAGAAGTGGCAATTCTGCCTACAAGTATGTTAGGGGGCTGGAAATAGTTGAAGAGTGGGAAGTCTTCAGAGAGAAGGGAACATAGATGGTAGGCCCTGAAGAATAAGTGGGAGCTTGCTAGGGAGAGCAGGGAGAATATTCCAGGCAAGGAGAGCTCTTGTTGTGAAAGAAGAGGAGTAACAGGGAGAGGCTGGAGAGACAGCTCTGCTGGTAAGAGGAGGCCAGATCAGGAAAGCATCTTATGTGTCCTATTTGACATTTATTCTGGAAGTGAGGCGGAATCATCAGAAGATGTATATGCTGCCGCTAGGCGGGTTCCAGAATCCCAGCTATCCATCTGCCAAGTCATGCTTGAAAACAAAACACTTCAGAAAAACTCCAAATCCTGACAAGCCCAGACCCCTGTATACCTGCACACCTCAGCTCTAGCTCATCTACTTTGCAGGCACCAGCTAGGGATTAACACATCTGCCTCTCATGCTATGGTTGGCTGGCAATGACCCACACCATCTTTCCTCTAAGAGCACCCACTTCCTAGTCGGCAAGGCTCATTGAACAAAAACATTTGCAAAGGCTTAGAAACAAGAACTGCTGATAAGTGGAGAACCACATGGCTGTCACTGATACTGTTGTAAACATTATAAGCTGCAGCTCAGAGCGAGGCCCCCAACTAGCCTCCTCCTCCATCTGCATTGAGTTGTATTAATTAACTACTGTATAACAAACAACTTAAATGCAAAAAGAGCTTAAAACCACCAAGAATTGTGATTTCTCAGGCATCTGCAGTGGGGTTGGGGTGGCTCTGATTCATGTGTTTCTGGTACTAACCAATGGGCTAGCCTGGACATGTTCTTCTCAAAAATATGGCTTAAGAACAAGAGGGTGAGTAGAATACCCATAGGGTCTAGGCTTGAAACCACTCACTATCTCTCCCATTCATGTTATGTGAAATCCAGAAGAAAATTATGATGAACAGCAACATTTAAAGAACATTTCAGAGTGGAGGGGGACACTTGGAGGTATGAAGACATCAAGTCTAGGAAATTGAACTGTTGAACTGGGCCTGAATGGAAACTTTTCAACTGGACTAAGTCTACAAACAGCCAGTAACATCTTTTAATGAATGTTACAGCAGCAACTGTCACAATTGACCTCTATGTGGACATCATAATTGGACATTACTACGCCTAGCTTAGTGATGCAGAGCCTAGTATTATAATGGCTTTTCTGCACCAATTACCTTCTTTTCCATGCATCTTGTGGCATATCCTTTATCTTCTCCATTCCTTCAACATCCTGCGCATTTGAAACTTCTTAAGAGCAGTCATTCAGACCTGAGTCTGTTTCCCAAATTGCATTTTCTTAAACTTGAGTAAAGTTTTTATAGTCTCTGAGCTTAAATTGATTGACAGTTATTGGACAAAGTCATTTTTATAGCCAACCCTTAAGTAAAGGCTATAGAAAATACAACCTGCTCACCATGAGACCATCAAAGAGGTGGATTTATGGAGAGAAGAGGAATTAGAGCCAGTAATACAATCAGTGGTACATTTCGTGATGACTTCATTGTCTTCTTCTGACTCCTTCTTTGTCATTTTGATGGGTCCCAACTGAGATGGAAACTCAGATTTCAAAAGTGAATTGATGGTTCTGTACAGTGTCAACCTGTTTGAACATACTCCCCAGAATTCCTATCCCTGTTCCTAGTGTTGTAGGAAACATGAAAGAAATTTGTTCTCATTTGGAAGGGCAGTGTAGGATCATTGGGCACTTGTGGATCATGATCTGATTTGCATGGGGCAGCACCCAAGCCTTGTCTTTTCCAGCTTGTGTTGGATATCCTCCATCAACCTCTCTGAATCTTGTCCAAGTTATGCATGATAGAAAGCACCAGTATGACCTACTTTATTAAGTCTGGAAGCACAAGTGTGTACCAGTTCATTTTCATGGGTTCCAGTTTGTCTTTGCTCCCTCACTTTATGTCCATCTTTTTTTCTAATTGACCACTGGAAGATAGATTATGGATTGGCAAAATTCATTTATTTTTTCATTCATGTTTTCATTATTTATTCATAGATTTACTGAACATTGGCTATTTGATTATCTCCCTGCTCTGAATATAAATGTCTATAACATGACTTCCAAACAGTAGGGTTGTGCCCTGGAGATGCTTATGGTCCACTGACAGGGAAGGAATAAAGAAAGGATTATAGGGAAATACAGTGACTTCTATTATAAAGAAGCACTGAGTGCCATACAGATAGAAATGCAGAGTACCTCAAGTTGCTTGGGGAAATTAAAGATTGTCCCAAGAGGGATCAGATGAACTGAGGTTTGAGGGATGAGTGGGTTTTCACTAGTTGGACAGATGGAGAAAGTCTTCAGGAATGTTATCATTATACCTGGGGATGGGGATCCATTGCTGATATGCTTTTAAGTGTTTGACTAATGGCAGGAAAATGATAGCATGCTTCCTTACAAAAGTCTTTATTCAAGTTATGACTTCCAGTGTCTTTGAAGAATGTTTGGGATGATTTAGCAAGAACATGTGTGCTTCTACACCACCATTGTGTAGATAAATCCCCTTTTCTTCATTTTCTATTTACAATCTAGAGTGTCTTATGGGAACAGAAAAAAATGTCAGGTATTGAAACCACAATGGCGACAGTATCACAGTCATTGTGGATTATAGATCCAAGGGATCCTGATCCATATATCCCTTGGCCACCAGTGTGGAACAGTAGCAACTGTGAGACTTGTGCTACCTGACATTTAAGATAGGAGTACTTCCTTCAGAAAGCATGACTACCCTACTATCCTGGGACATGCTTTCTGCCAGGATACCAGAACCTCCATCTCCACACAACTGGTCATTCATTAATCAAGTTTTAATTAATCAATTCTTGTCTACTTTGGCATTTTCCTCCACTCCTCACAGCTATCCTCCACCACGGATACTCTCACCATGCTATTAGAGTCAGCCCCCACCAAAGCATGCAGAGAATGCTCTGAGCCCATCTTGAAGACATACTCATGAATTTGTTTTGGCTTTTACTCCTGTTTTTCATTTTTTTCTCTCTTTCTGGCAGTATAATTTGGACAAATTATTTAAATTATTTGAATTTAAATTCAACTTTCTTATGTTAGGATATAATATTTGTATAACAATTATGCTTATATCATTGGTTTGTTGGTAGGATGATAAAAGTTAATAAACATAATGTGTTTAGAGCAGGGTCTGGCCTTATCTGGTGAAGTATTTATAAATATTAGTAGTTACTGTCAAAACTCTTCTCATCGCCATCACTTTTTGTCCTCTTGTTTACTGTGTTCATTGACATCGATGGTCCATAACAATGGAACACCACTCACAAAGCAGTAAATAACTATAGATATAAAAGAATGCAAACTCTTCTAGTCCTGAAATACAATCTGTCTGGTGAGAAAAAAGGACTAATTAACTTCAGAGAATAAGCTGTGATGCCATTCTAGTTTCCTGGGGAAGCACCTGTTATATTTTTTAATTGGTGACTTCTCTTATCTCCCTTGTCCTCTCCAAGATGTACTGCACTTGTAGAAGTTCTTAGAAACCAAATATTCTGTGAACATAAAATATTATGGCATCAATAATGGCTCTAACCTAGAAGGAAACAATCAATGTGAAAGCTAGTATTAAATCAGAGCTATGTGACTGAAGGTGAAACAGAAAAGAGTCTATAAACTGTCAAAATAATGGGTTTAAGCAAAAGAGAAACTACACGACGATAAAGCTTATAATGATGCAGAGGTTGAACTGTGGAGAGACAGTAAGAGAGAGAGTTTAAGGAGAGAGAGAGAGAGAGAGAGAGAGAGAGAGAGAGAGAGAGAGAGAATTTTACTGATGATGAGGCAAAGCATTTGCTAAGATAGGTGGACAGGGAAGCAGGAGGAAGCAGCAAGAAGTGTTTAAGTGAGAACTGAAAATTTCAAAGTCATTTGTGGAAGTGTAAAAGGAGAAGGAAGCCATGGATTCCCTAGAACTCAAGCTGAGAGGAATGAGCAACAAAAGTTCAGGCAAACAGAGGAAGGCAGAGAGGAGATCAGATTGGAGGCAGCCTCAGATCCTCAGATCCAGAGGTTTAAAAGTGAAAAGTGCAAAGTAAAATTAGCATAGACAGCCAGCTCTGAAATTTCAAAGGCTAAGGTGCTTCAGAGACAAAGGAAGATGGCTTTAAGAATCCATGAAAGAAAAAGCATATGGTGGAGAGAAGGATTTGTAAATAAATAAAGTTATGGAAAGAACTGAGAAATAATGGTTTCATTCAACAATATTTATTGAGTGCCGATATTGGGCCATATGTTGAGATCTATGCTGGAGCTGGAGAGATTAAACAGCAGTGACACCCACCATCATCATTGTGATTATGGTCCTCAAAGATGAGCTATGGCTAGTGATGCACAGCCAAAACCATCTACTTTTCCATTGGTTTTACACACAATATTTTATTTGATCTTCACAATAGCCCTGTGGGCATAGAGGGCAGATATTATTATTTTAATTTCACACACGAAGAAGTGCAAGCTCAAGGCGATGAGGCTAAGGTCCATTTGGCACCAAGGCCAAATGCACAGTAGGAGTGGAGACCCAGCCTCCTGAGTCCTGATCGTGCCTGGTCCACAAGGCTACACTATAATGGGCTACATTTGTGCTGATTAATTCTGGACTATTTTCTGAGATACTTATGAATCTGTATTTCTTTCTTTTTTTAACTTCTAAAATATTATTCTTCTAAGAAGCCTGAGGCATTTTACACATTTTACATTCTGATTCATTCAATCCTCCTTGGGAAACAAAGAATGACACATAATTCCCAACTGGTAGGTGCTTAATGGAAAAAAACAGAAATACAACAATTTACATTTCCTTATAAGAAAAAGCTTCTGACCTCCTGGTAGGAAAGCAAATGTAAATTAGTAATGAAATGAGGTTAGAAACAATAATGAATTCAGAACATAATGAAAGAGTCCCAAGGAAAAACTGAAAAATATTTGTTTTCAAAGCTATTTGCTCAAATGGTCCCAAGGACAAGAACATGAGCACCAGACCTGACCACAAGGAGAAGTCAAATAAACAGGATCAGGGGAACGGCCAGGCTGGACATCATCCTGAAAAACGGGTCTTCACAATATGGCCAGTGTTTTCTCTTCTTGTAATCGCATTTCTCATGTCATGCATAAATTAATTGATATGGTGTGTCACAAGTTCATATTTTCAAGGTTCTATGTTTGTGAGTGTTGCCCTCCTAAATGCATGTTTGTTTTCACATGATTTAGTCTGCAATTTGTTAGAAGAACTGGATGTTTTGTTTTCAGAAAAGAAAGCAACACAAACCTTAATATAAAATACCTTCATTTTCTAAAAGCTCCTGCTTTGGCTGTCTTTATTTACCTGCAGGGTCAGTATGATCTCGATTCCTTCTTCCTTCCTCTCCTTCACCAATCATCCATCCCTTCCTTTGTGTGGAGCCTGGGATCTTTGGATTCCTGCCTTGTTCTTCTGTGTCTGTGGAGAGGCATACGGTCTTAGATCCATGGACAGTTGGGAACATGGTTTAGTGGTAAGGGGAAAAGACATGAATTTAAGCTGGGCTCTTTAGTTTTAATTCTCAATGAATACATGAGAGTAAAGAAACTTCCAGATTTTTCCTTCTGAATGACAGAGATTTCGGACAGTGAGGCTGAAAAGAACAAAAATTCCTTAGCTAACTTTATTTCCAAAGAGTCTGCCCAATTTCTAAGTGTCTCTGTGATTCTGGATTCCATCCAGGCCCCAATATGGCACCTCCAGGCTAAATAGAAAAAAGAAATTTCAGTGGCAGGCTTGTCCCAAAGGGGAAGGAGTTCCAGAAATGTGACAAGATTTCTGACAAGTTCTTTGGGAAGAATGTAAGAACTTTGAACATGTCTGTAATGAGCTTACAAAGGAAGGATTTGAATGTCTAATTGCTTTTGGCCTTGGTAGGGTTTAGGTCCAAATGTGCAGGGGCAGGTGGCAAAATCCCACCTTCACGACCTTCTCATTCCTTCACTGCAAAGGGATGGTCACTTTGGACAATTCCATAGCACTGTATCTCGGAGAGAAAGAGCAGCAGAGAAGGGGAGGGATGTGGAAGGGCTGGAGCCCTGGAAAAATAGAGTGTGTTGCTGAAAGCACTGTGGCCTCACTGACAGCTTATTCAGAACAAAGTGTTTATAAATAACTACCCTTTGCCTAGTGCACATAATTGGTGGACAAAGATGGAGAGCCTGTCACTGCTGGAAACAATGCCACTTAGCTGAGTTGTCTGAACCTGATTGAGGGAGCACACGGACCCTTGAAAGAGACAGGTAACAAGCTTGACTCTCAGATATATGCTCCCTTCCCCCAGGCGCTCCGACTGGCAGGAGGGAGAATCTCAGTGACCACCTGGAGCTCTGGGAGTCTCCTGCCAGTCATTCTTCAACTTCAGCTGGTAACAAATGGTTTCTTCTAAAACTAGAAAGGTTCAAAGGGAGCAAGAATTTGGGCACACAGCACTGCTCAGAGCTACACAATTCTCCAATGGAAATCTATATTTATCGTTCTCTGATTTGAAAGGTAAAATAATCCATCTTTTCTTTTCCTTAGCGTGAGGGTTAATCTGGATTGTCAACTTGATTGGATTGAGAGACATCCAGGAAATGCTAAGATTAAGAGACCTCTGCCTGTGTCTATGAGGGTGACTCCAGAGAGGTTGGCGTGTAGAACAGCAAACTGAGGGGGGAGACCCATCCTGAATGTAGGGGGCACAGTGAATAGGCTGGAGGCCCAGATGGAACCAAAGGCAGAAGAAGCTGAGGCAGATGGGAATTCCATTCTCCTTGATAATTGCTGCTCCCATTGCCAGAGGACACCAGACACAAACTCCTTCACTCTACCAACGTGAACACTCACCAGCTCTTCTTCCGGAAGCTTCCAGGTCTTTCTTCTCAGATTCAGGCTGAATCTTTGGTCCCTGTGTTCTGAGGTTCCAGCTTCTTGGACTTGAACAGCTATTGGTTCTTATAGTTCTGCAGCCTGCAGACACTGTTGTGGGACAATTTGGCTACTCAGGTGAGCCACTAACTCTTCTTTCATAATCACACATGCATAACCATTGGTTCTGTGCCTCTAGAGAACACTTAGGAAACACGTTTAATTCTTTCCTAGAGCAACAGGACATTTCTGTGTGTATTTACTCAATGGCCAGCATCTGGTGAAGATGAGAGAGGATCTAGGTTTGGGAAACAAATAGAGTCAAACATCTTTACCTGCCTTCCCCAGACCACAAGTTAAGGCTACAGAGTTCCATTGAGTTATGTGGTGAAGTAGAAGGTGAGCAAAATCGTTGCCATTAACCAATACACTGATATCTAGAAAATCCCCTTGACTGAGAAGAAAACCCAGCGATGAGCAGGAGAAGAGAGGAAAAGAAAATGAGAAATACTGTGCCCATGATGTAGTAGATGCTTCTTGCTCCCCACAGACACAGCATTCTTTCCCCTAGCTGCCTGGAATGTCTCCTGCTGACTGCTAACATCTGAATGGCTCTAGGGGGATTGCCCTCACACTAAGAAAGATGCCTCACCCAAGGCCACACCCATTCTTGGGGCAGCCTCCATCTAGCAGCTACCAATGTGGGGGTCCAAGGGTAGCACCATTGCTTTCATTCAGATCAACCCTGGAGAGCTTATCCAGCTCTAGGACTCTATGCAACTGGCTGAGGACTTTATTGAGACTGCATTGCCATCCCCCTCCTCCCTCCAGTCAGTGACACCTCCAGCCTCTTGTGACTCTCACATGCACAGGCACAGGCCATCTTTGCTTCAGCTGAGCACCAGATGAAATAGTTGGTTTGAGGTAAGGATCCAATAATATAAGACACATAGTCATCTTCACTGGGGAAAGGTGTTTGTAGGAGTCCATCCTGATCCAAAGGACAAAATATTTCAATCTTCCAAATAATGCTGGCATCTTGCACTACAAAATATAATATGTGTGATGTCTTCATGGCAGGGGAGTGGTATGGACAGGTATGTATACTTAAATTCATGGAACTTAAAAAGATATATGGTGTGATTCTAATATAACTTGTATTTCCAACATATGTGTGTGTCACCGTCACTGGACTGTGAAATCAATGAGAGAAGGGATTGTGACTTATTTTATATCTTGGCATTCGTGTCTGAGATCAGGGTCAGGCACATACAGTTGTTCAATATTTGAAGTTAACCTAAAGGCAGCTCTTTTTCCTTGCTTATTCTTGAACATCAGTGACCTTTCCAATTACCTGCCTTTGACTGAATCTTCTCCAGGTCAGGGACCATTCGCATCCTCCACTGGGCTATAGCCATTCATTATTTTAACAGTTACTTTTCAGGCATCTCTAATCTTTGTCTTCATGGAACTTACATCCTAGCAGAGACTACAGAAAAAGTATTGCTATATAGTCACAGTAGTGGTAATCCCTCTAAATGTATGCAGCCCTTATAAGGAGAGGTTAAAAGAGTGAGACTTGAGTGAATCTGGGAGCTCATCAAAGGCTTATCTTGAGGAATGACTCTTGAGGCTGAAGAGTGAGTAGCATCAGCCTGAGGGGAGGGGGAGAGGGGGAAAAAAAAGCATTCCAATCATGTGTGCACTTTGGGAACCTAGGTATGTGTCCAGGGCATAGGAAATACAGAGGATTTGGCTTCAGGATGCACTGAGATGGGAAAAAGACCACTCAAACAGATCATGCTTTTGGATTTTATTCCAAGGTCAGAGGTGAGTCACTGAAAGATCTTAAACAAGAGATAGGTTCTTAAAGTATTAGCAGGGTCAAGAAGAGATCTGAAGACTAATTAACAGGCTACTGAAGTTGTCTTAAGAGAAAGCTGAAGTAACTTGAAAAACAGTGGACTTTTTTAGAACTATTGAGAAGTATGTAAGTGAGGATTTGGAGCCTGATTGGACTAGAGAGGAATAATTTGAAGTTGAATAAACACAACTGAATCCACTGTCCCTCAAGTAATTGTGAACTTCCAACACAGAAGTTCTTGTGTAAATGATACTATTTTACCATCCAAGGAACAAGTATACATTTTTTTTTTCATCTGAAAAGTATTCTTTACAATGAGATAGACTTCAGCTTTGGAGTATCTTACAGGGCTTGGATTCACATAAGGGTGAACAACAACAACAACAATAGCCTGTTGGGTACAAGAATATTATTGCCTTGGCTTATGTTCTATTGAGGCATGGACCTTATGTGACATAGCTACATTTTTGCCATATAAAAGAGAGCGCAACCTCCTTCTCATATTACTGGCTAGAGCCACAGAAGTTAGCTGGAGAATGGCAAGCTTTCAGTTCTAATTTTTCATTTAAGAAATGATTCAGCTCTTGTCTTGCTTTGATGTCACTTAAATTATGAAAGTCAAGAGGAGCAAGAATGAAATTCTACTCCCTGTCATTGAAATTCTTAACCTTTACCACCCTAAATATACAACTTCCCTGGAAATTGTTAGAAGCAGGTCCTGAAAGTTGCCACTCGATTTCTCTGTGACCACAGTGAGAGGAACCATATAGCACAAGATAAATATGAACAGGTTGACCACAGCTTCTTATTCCCAACCCTCTGCAATGAAGCTTTGACTCGGGTAATGCATATATTAATTTGACAAATGTTTATTGAACAAATTATACACATGTGACAATTTATGAATCAGCACATAACATGTAGGAGTACAAGATTAAAAGGGAATAATCAATAACAACTGCAGGAACTTGCCTAGAGCTGCCCAGGAAAAGGGGGATAAAAATAAAAATAGCTGTAATTCTACAATCCTTCACTAAACAGCTGGCAATGTAAGAAGATGTTCAAAGGGAAATGCCCAAGTCCTGAAATGTAAGGCCTTGGAACCCTCAGCCTCAGTTTCTTCATCTGAAAACTGCTCATACTAATTGAATCGCCACAGCACTTTCAAGTTCTATTTCTGGGATTCCTTATTTTACTGGGAGGTTTGTCTTTTTCTCATGACATATTAGGGCTCACATATTCCAGGGAATCTACCTCACTGAGAGGCAAAACTGCTTTGGGCCTTTTTTAACCCATTACCTCCAATCCCCAGAAGTTTTTGGTAAAGACTTCACAATAAATGAAATCACACTGCTCAAAGTAAAGAGAAAAAGTATTGTTTCTTTCTATTTTAATCAAAACACAACTTCATCAGGATATGGTTTAGAAACAATGACTTAAAGTTTAAATCCTTGCAAGCAATCTTTTTGCAAGAGTGCACACGATAAAGAGGTGATAATTGAGTCAAGGAAAAATTCTGTCATTCCTTCTGAGGACATTGCTGACACAGCTAGAGCAAACCTGGGAGGCACACAGTAAATGCCCATCAACCATGAGGAATGAAACTCTTCAGGAACAACAAGGAATGAACCTGCACTTCCTCTGCTGGCAAAACCTGGGGCGTGGCCGGGAGTGACCTACTCTCCCAGTAGGGTGGGGACCTGCCTAGAGAAAGTGCACATGGGACACCAAATCCAAGGGCAAGTCCCCATTGTAATTGTTTCTTAGAGCAAGTTTCCAGAAAGGAGTTAAAAGAAAGCATTCCTGATTTTCCATTCCTCAGTGCTTTGGAATTGACTTTTCCTCATTTGCACCAGATGCTTAAACCCCAAGACTGATTTTCATGACATCATGTTAAATTAACCTCTCATGTAAGGAGACCACTTTCTGTCATGCAAAGATTGGAAGCAAACAAAACAGAACCAATATTTCGGTGGCTATATGTAGGCCAGGACTTAGCTTCCACCATAGGCCCATCTGCCTCAGGACTGAATCTTATCTGATCATTTCCATGGCAACAGCTGTGGGATTAGAATAGGATGAAGGTTTAGGAAGAGTCGCTGGAATTCAGGCCTAGACGAGTGAGGATTATTTAACTACACACTTGTGTTGCCATGGAGACGCAAATTTACAAATCAGGCAGGATTTTTGCTGCTCAGTAGCGCAGTATTATATTCTTAGGGCTGCTTCAAATCCCTCAATTCCATCTTCTCTCCCTTCGGGGGGGAAATATCCCACTGGACACAATTTAATTATTCCCCAATACTTTCTATTTTCATTTTTAGGGCAGAAATATAGATAGGCTAAAACCTAAGTAATTGTTAGGACCTAAATACTAAGTAATTGTTCTTAGCATGCATTTCGGGTTTTTTTGTTTTTAAGTGAAATTTGGCTTAAAGAAAAAGAATCTCAAACGTGATAGGGAGCATACTCATGCAGAGTCAATTAAACCTCATACGAATCCAAACCAAAATTATGCTGATTAAAAATATTTATTATTATTATGATATTTAATATTTCTAGTAGCATCAGATATCCCCAGACTTCTAGTTCATTTTATAGCAAATTAATGTCAAGAAATCAGCAATAATTCGTGTTTAACCATGATTAGGATTAGCAAACCACTTTCACCATTATGAATTGATTTCACACTTTAAATACATAAAATTTTTATTTAAAAATATTTAAAGAGTGGTTAAGAAAAGCAACAATCTTACATCACAGCTGAAGCCACATCCCTTCCAGTTATATCAGAGCATTTGCCGTAAACAGAAAAGCCCACAATATGATTCTAGCCATCTTTTTGTTGTTTCCCTACAAACTCAAATACAGCCATTTAGGCCAGGGACGATGGTATACACTAGCAATCTCAGCAATTTGGGAGACTAAGCCAGGAGGATCACAAATTTGAGGCCAGCCTAGTGTTAGAAATATCCAGTTGCTCCAAAGTGGCTGGGAAAAGCAAACGTTCACTCCCTCCAGAAGGAGCATGCTAGTAGAATCTGGCCAGCAAGGGGCCAGGGTGGGCAGTCCTCCTGTTTATATTTATAAGGCAGCACTGCCCTTGACGCTGATTGGAGGAGCTCCCGGGTTATAATCTATGCGATTAGGCTAATTTTAAAATTGAGGCGGGCAAAGGGAAGGGCTATAATTAAAATGGCTACAATTGGATACAATTAAGGCTCTACTCTGAAAATGGACCCCCAGACTTTTTATTTCTCACACTGGGCCCTTTAGTCAGACCCTCAGCAAGAACCTATCTCAAAATAAAAATAAATAGAACTGAGGATGTAGTTCATTCGTGAAGCACCCCTGGGTCAATCCTCAGTAGCAAAAAAGAAAAAAAGTTACTTAATATTTTTCCCACCTGCACGTTCTCGCTCCCCACCTCAGTGCGTAAAAATACTCAAAGCCCCACACACAGCTACCACTGCCCTTTGAACTTATCATTCCACCAGCTACAGAAGTCAGTGCCTTCACAGGGAGTTGTCAGAAGTGAAGTGACTTTCCTCAAGGTGAAGCAGGAATACAAAGACAGACCTGGACCATCAGTCAGAGAATCATAAAGTCAGAACATGAGCTGACAAGGCCCTTTTTTGGTACACTGTTAATGGGCCATTTGCATTTTGATTGTGTCTCTGGCAGGAGTCATGGAGGCCTGGACTGCAGAGAACAAAGCAGAGCAAGCACCTTCTCCAGAGGAGCAAGGAATGCTGAGCCTGAAACAAGTCACTGCAGCATCTGGAGGACTTCAGGCTGAGCAGAGCTGGGGCGTGGTCAGGGCTGGGGCGTGGAGGTTTTGAAACATGCAGCTTTCTCAGCCCTGGAGAGTGGGCTTGGATGTGTGAGGGCATTATTTTGCAGGACTACCTGGTTGACCTTTATCAAGATTCAAGGGCACATGGCTTTTAATCCATGAAGGCTTCCTAATAATGATCCTGTGCCAATATGCAAAATTTTTAATTTTTGTGTAGTTTGTAGTTGTGAAATCTATAAAACAAAAACCACCCACATTTGGGAACAACCTGAGTATTTCTTAATAGGGAACTGGTGATAAAAAAAATATGGCAGAAAATAGTCAACAAACATTGTGTTGCTATTATATAAATTAGAGTAGTCTATATATGCAAACATGAAATGATCTCCAAAATACAGCACTAAATGAGACGAAGGAGATGCAGAATAGTGTGTGATCTAGTTTATGCAAACATATAGGCATCATAAAGACATAATATGTAAATAATTTCTAGAAGAATTCATAAAAAATGTTGACAGCAGTTACATCTAGAGAGAGACAGTGGTTCATAGAAAAGAGGGGGACATTTATTTGTCTTTTGACACTTTTTAGTACTCACACTTTTAAAAATGTGCAACATGTATTTTTTATTTGTAAAAATTAGTTTATTAGAAAATAATGGAAGGGAAGGGATTGAACAGGTGCAGCAGATGAAGAAAAGGTCAGGGAGGGTAAGGAAATAAAAGATAAAAAGGAAAGAGAAACAAAGGACTCTTCAATTGGCAGGAGTAAAATGATCTTTATAGGAAATTTTAAAAATTAAACAGCTTTGTTGACATATAATTTACATACCATAAAATTCCATACCATCTTAGAGTGTAGAATTGCATGGTTTTTAAGTATATTTATAAAATTATGCAATCATCACCATAATCTAATTTGAGAACATTTGCATCACTTGGAAAGAAACCTCTTACCCATTAGCAGTCGCCCCTCATTCTCTGCTCCCTTTACACTTATTCCTTGGCAATAAGTAATTTGCCTTCTGTCTCTATAGATTTGCTTATTCTGTACATTTCATATAATAGGATTTATACAGTGTGCCATCTTTTGTGACTGACCTTGTTCACATAGCATAATGTTTTAAGATTCACCCATGTCTTTCATACCATGTATGAGTACCTCATTTCTTTTTTATTGCTTGATAATATTCTACCATATAAACTTACCACCTTAGGCTCCATTCATAAATTGATAGACTTTGGATGGGTCCCATTTGTGTACTACCACAAATAATGAACATTCATATCAAATCAAATTTTTATTTATATGTTTTGTTTTGCTGTTTTTTTTTCTCTTGGGTAGATACCTAGAAATGGCTAGATAAAAAGATGTCTATCCTGAATGAAGCGAGATGAAATCTTAGAGTAGTTTTGATTTGCATTTCTCTAATTGCTAGAGATGTTGAATATTTTTTTTCATATATTCAATTGTATTTCTTCTGTGAAGTGTCTGTTCAATTCCTTAGCCCATTTATTGATTGGGTTATTTGTTGTTGTTGTTTTTTTTTTGATGTTGAGTTTTTATATGTCCTGGAGATTGATGCTGTATCTGAGGTGCATGTGTTAAAGATTTTCTCCAATTCTGTTTCCTTTGCTGAGAAGAAGCTTTTTAGTTTGAGTCCATTCCATTTTTTGGTTCTTGATTTCACTTCTTATGTTTAGGCAATTATCAAGAATACAAACAACAATAAATGTTGGCAAGGATATGGGGGAAAAGGTATACTCATAAACTGCTGGTGGAATTGCAAATTGGTGCAACCATTATGGAGATTCCTAAGAAAACTTGGAATGGAACCACCATTAGATCCAGCTATCCCACTCCTTGGTTTATACCCAAAGGACTTAAAACCAGCACACTATAGTGATGTAGCCACAAAAATGTTTATAGTAACTCATTTCACAACACCCAAACTATGGAACCAATTTAGATATCCTTCAATAGATGAATGGATAAAGAAAATGTGGTGTATATACAGAATGTAATATTACTTCAACCTTAAAGAAGAATGAAATTATGGCATTTGCAGGTAAATGGATGTAGCTAGAGAATATCATACTAAGAGAAATAAGCCAATCCCCAAAACCCAAAGGCCAAATATTTTCTCTGATATGCAGGTGCTAATTCACAATGGGGGGATGCTAGAGAAAAATAGAGGCACTTTGGTTTAGGAAGGGGAAGTGAAGGGGGGGGATGGGGTATGGGGTGGTAAGGATAATAGGACAAATCAGACATTATTACTCTATGTTCATACATGACTATCCAACCAGTGTGATTCTACATCATATACAGAAGAATGAACAGTTATACTCCATTTATGTATGATATATCAAAATGCATTCTACTAATTAGGAGAAATAAAAAATCTTTAAAAAAACCTAAAATCAAGTTTATCTTTCTTTGCAATAAAACATTACTCTATTGGGGTTGGGAGGTGTCTATCTAGGACCTTAAAAACCTGCCACAAAGCTTTCCAAAGAGAATGTTTTTGTTACATTTCTACCAGGTTTGTATGAGTTCTGGTTCTTTTCATGTATTTATTAACCTTTTGAACATCTTTAAGTCTGTTCAGATCCTCTACTCATTTTTAAAATGGGTTACTAATCTTTTTATTATTGACTTGTAAGAGTCTCTACATAAAATATCTATGACTTGCAAGTATTTTCTCCCATTCTATAAGTTGTCTTTTCACCTTCTCAATGTCATTATTGATGAAACTTTTTGGCTTTGATGAAGTCTATTTATCATTTTTTCTTTATTATTTGTACTTTTGTGTCTTATCTAAGAAAATATTGCCTAACAAAGTCAAGGATATTTATGTATATGTTTGCTTATTTTAGTGTGTTTAACTTTTACATTGAGGCTTATGATCCATTTTGAATTAATTTTTGTTTACAGAGAAGGAGAGGGATCTAACTTCATTATTTTGCATAGATATACAGTTGTCTTTGCACTATTTGTTGAAAAGTCTCTTTTCCTTCCATTAACTAGTGAAGTCATCTATGCTTGGCCTTTTCTTTGTGGGTATTTTTTGGTTATTAATTCAAATCTACTTATTGTAGATCTATTCTGATTTTTTTCTTCTTGAGTAGGTATGTAGAATTTTTATGTGTAATTGCTTTTACTTCAAATGCGGAGTACTAAGGGATTTGGGGAAGTGAGGAAGGAAGAAGATTGGAGACTCAAAAGAATCCTAAATCTATGTTACACATTTGGGGAAAAAAATTTATTTTCTCTGATGTGTATGTCCCCAATCCTGTGTGTATAGGAATGAGGTAGTTGAAGTCTCTCATTAAAGCTAAAATTCAAGAAAATAAGAAACATGGGTTCTTCATAGCGTTTTCAGCCAGATGTATAGAGATTGCTCTGAAAGAATCCCCTTAAGAATGGGGGTAGCATTTAGAGAAGAAGGTTTTATTTACCTACTAAAAAGCAGGGAAACTTATAAAAGCCCTCTACTTGCAGGAAGGCAGAAAAGAAGAAATCTTATTACAGATGTTTGGTAGATCAAACATTCATGAAAACTAGCTGCTCTCAACTTCTTGCAGTTTTGCAGTCTTGAGAAATAGCCTCAGGAATATAAATAGTTATCCATACAGAAATATTTTTGATGAAACCCTGCTGTCATGAACAGCTTTGTGCAACTAACTACTAATATAGAGACTGAGAATACTTTTTAAGTGGTGCAGGGGCTGTGATTCAAAGAAAGTGATCTATTGTGGATCAATTTGCAATGTGGAATCTCATGGAATGCTGGATGAAATCGAAAGGCAGCTTGCATCTTGTTGGCAAGATAGAATAATGAGATTCGGCTGTAGTCAGAGGCAGTTCCCTATCAATTCCTTGAATAAGTGCTTGCTCATGCCCCTGTGGGGGCATTTGTCATGAGAGCCAGGCTCAGGCTACAATGACATCTATGTGTAGTTTGCTGGGGACATATCATGCCATACAACGGAAGATTCCATCTCATAATGGCTTATATATTTTCACAACAAAACATTTTGGATATCATTATGAAGCCTAGAGAAAAGGCCTTCCTTAGATGTAGATGAGTGAACATTGCTGTCAATATTACAGTTTCCAGATCCCATCCAGATTAACAGCTGTGCCTATGTGCTGACATCATGTATCCCGTGGCTGACCCAGGACACTCAGCAATAACAGGAAGGTACCTCTAGAAGACCTGGCATAGGGAAATTCCTTTTAACTGATCTGTTCCTGGTGCCATTTGAATAAAATAAAATGAAATTACATTTCCTTTTCTTCATTTCTTGTTCCATTTTCTTTGATCAGTCACTGTTGATCTCCCTTGTAAGTAAAAAACACTCTGAGTGTGTTAAGAAAAGCTTGTTGACCTCCCTTTGTGTGGTATAACTTGGTACCATACCACGGCGAATATTTTTAAAGAAAGTTTTATATGTGGTAGGGGGAGTGTTTGATGCCATGCAAAATTTTAGTAAGACCAGAGAAATAAATTCAAGCCATTTATTGTACAACACTGTGACTGTAGTTAATCACAATGTGAATGTGCTGTAATCCGGAAAATAACTAGTTGAGTAGATTTTAAGTATTCTCACTACCAAACAAAATGCAACTATGTGGCTTAATTTAGCCATTCCACAGTGCACTTGTTATTTTAAAACGTTGTTGTGTACACAAAAAACTAACAATTTTTATTTGTCAGTTAAATAAATAAATTTTTAAAAACATGTACTTGACTAAGCTGAGTGCTCACCAGCCGAGGTCTGTGGGAGCCTCAGAAAGATGGGATTATATTTTTCAGACAACAGCCTTCACCAGATGTCCATGACCCTGAGTGATTTCCATTGACTTAATTGTTAGGGAATCAGAGGGCACTGCTAGATCCCTAATTACTCTTCAGTATGGTTTCCATTAGTAATGCTTGTGTGTGTGTGTGTGTGTGTGTGTGTGTGTGTGTGTGTGTGTGTGTGTGTGTCAGAAAACAGGATAGGGAGAAAGACATCTGCTATAATTTGAGCTCTGTCCCCAAATTTATATTTTGGTGGAAGTGGTGATGCAGCCCAGTGGCAGGATTCTTTCCTGGCATGGGAGAAGGCCTGGATTCAACCTCCAGTGCTGCAAAAAAAAAAATTTTAAATGTCTTATTTTGAGTCTAATCCCCAGTACCCCAGGATGGGTTTCATTTGAAAAGAGGGTCATTGCAGATATAATAATTCAATGAGATAATTAAGGGGGCTTTCATCCATTGTAGCAAATGTTCTTCAAAAAGAGGATATTTGTTCACAGAGATAGGCACACAGAGATAGGAAAATGCTGTGAAGAGATGCAAAGACAGTCATCTACAAGCAAAGGCAGGATCTGGCTTCAGTTCTTTCTTTTAGCCCCCAGAAACAATCAACCTGTTGAAACATTGATTTTGAATTTCCAGCTTCCTGGGCTGTGAGACTGAATTCCAATGGGGAGGCAGCCAGAGCCTTGTTTGGGGATTCTTCTTCCTGCCAAGGAGGGTGAAAGCCACCTGAGAAATTAAAGACTAGAAAAATTAGTGAAGAACAAAAAAAAATAAGAGTCAGAAAGGATAGTTTCAAAAAGGTGGAGCCCCTGATAGTCCAATCCATGCAGGACCTGGAGCTAGACAATTAGAAAATGGCTCCTGTGGTTTATTTAAGGAGGTACATCAAAGGCAGGGATAAAATTTCAAGGGTGGAGTCCTGCTCCCTGGTGTCTTGTAGTCAGCAGGTTGATTGGCATCTTGGTAGGTCTCACCTATCTCAGAGGGGCTGTGTGGTTACAGCAGGTCACCCCATCTCTGGTGCTGTGTGGGACAAGGCAGAGTGGAATAGAAATTCACAATGTGACTGGGCAGTCAATCAGAGGAAATGTCCACCGGAAGTTCCCAGACACCAGATTATCCTGTTCACTAGGCTATGATGCACAACACAGCCCACACACAGCCCATGGACAGCTTTCAAAAAATATATGTTTTTTTTTTTTTTCCTCAGGTTGTGGTACTTTCTCAGGTTATGGCATCTCTATGGAACTAATGTAACTTCTGGCGCCTTCTGTGCCCCTGGTGTCCTTGTCTCTCACAGGAGAGAAGTATGGGAGCTAGCTCTCCTAGAAAAAAACTTTTCTTCTGGGAAAAAAATGGTTTGAATGCCAGCCACCATTTTCTGTACAAAACAAAGCACAGTATCTCTTGCCTCAAGCTGTCTGAGGACTGAAGTTCCATCTTTTTTGAAGCATGAAATCTATTTTCTCATTTTCCCAAAGTGTACTTGTGGCCTATCAGTCTCATGCAACACTGTGGAAAAGGAAAGCAGCAATTCCATGGTTACACGATCTTGGGAAATATTGCACAGGCGTTGTGGAGACTGAAGGCTCTGAGAAGTTCCACTGAAAAGAAACCTGCTCAGCCTTGTTAAATTCAGTGTTTCCCTATCATATTATAGTTCATGACCAGGATAAAGATGGCCCCTCTCCCTGTTCTGAAAACAGAGGATGTCGCTAATAGGAGCCTCACAGCTAATTATAGAGATGGACATGCAGAGCTGAACCCATGAATCACACAAAGTTCACTTCCTTAACTTCTCAAAGAAGGCAAGACTTCCAGGGGTCAACGGCTATTTTCCAGTATTCCTAAACTAACTATATCTCCACTGGTAAGCACACTGTCTGCTCTCTGCTGAGCCTGCTGAGTTTTGAACACCTAACTGGTGTTGCTATCAGCATCTTCACAGAGACAGTTCCTAGACAAATTCTGGAAGTCTTTTGGAACCCAAGCCAAGCCAAGCTAAGCCATGCCTTTTGCATTCTTTGGTTGGTTGAACTGCAGAGATGTGCTCTTTGGCACATCCATTACAATACCTGTTAATTGGTCTTTTGGCTAAAGTGGTATAATGTGGAGTATCTGCATTCCAGGGGAAGAATTTTCTAGTTTAGACCTAAAAATAATCAAAGCAATGGGTTTGGGATTTTGCCTGGTGGAGGGTCAATGGAATTTCCTTCCTTATACGTGGCTTTGTACCATCACCTGCTAGAGATTGAAGTCAAGTCATTTTTCCTTGGATAAAGAGCAGTTCAAGGGCCATATCTAATACTTCCCTTTTGCTCTGATTATTCTTCATGCATGGTGACAGCCATTGTACATGCTCAAAAATTACAGAATCATAGACTTCAGAGATGATCTTTGGGAGAATCCAGTGTGGGGGGTGGGGCAGCGTATGGATGACTTAAACTTTGGATGTATTATTCTTAGGCTTCCTTGACGTCATGACTAGTCATGCTATGGTATTCTTAATTTTAGCCTCTGTGATTTCTGCTGAGATCCTTAGCATTCATGCCCCAGGCATCATACTGGTGGTATCTACTGCAGAGATGGATGAGGCACATTCTTTCCCTTATGAGGCTTGTGCCTCCATGAAGGAGAAAAATGACCACACATTGTGTAAGACACAGGTGAGTATCAGGAGCCCGAGACCACCGTGGGGAAACCCATGACCAAGATGGAGAGGGTATAGGAGGACTTCTTAGGACATGTCATGCAACATTCAAGAAGAGCCCTGAAGGACAGTTAATCCTAATGCAAAGAAGAGGGGAGAGGGGTTTTCCAGGAAGAGAGGAGTGTGGGAGGGAAGGCTTAAAAGCATGAAACAATGTAGGGTCATTGAGGACCCGCGCACCAAATGGCTGCTGCTGGAGCACAGCACTGGAAACTGGGGGGAGGGGGGGCGGGGAGTGCGTGTGCTTCCTTCCACTTGCAGCCAGTGGTGCTTTTGGTGATAAAAACATCTCACATTGGACATTTTCTAAAAAACAATTGTTTAAAAATGTGCTTACACTCTCTCTTCTCACAGGATTATTATAGGTTTTAAGTCCCCATAGAGAATTCCTGAACTAGTCATATGTGCCATCTGTAAGTTCGTGCTAATTTTAATTATTAATTTCAAGACATGCTAGTGAGTTATATTGGGTACTTCTTTAGGAAAGAACACTCTGAAGCTGTTTGCCTAGATGCTATTTACTTTTTCTTTCTTTCTTCTTTTTTTTTTTTGCCAATATAAGTTCATTCCACATAAATGTTTTATTTTTTCTCAAAAGGTATATAAACATTTAAACAGTGTAAGTATTTAATCAAAATATTATTTCTGTCAAG
The DNA here is from genome assembly GCF_052094955.1 of Ictidomys tridecemlineatus. NCBI lineage: Eukaryota > Metazoa > Chordata > Mammalia > Rodentia > Sciuridae > Ictidomys > Ictidomys tridecemlineatus. The sequence continues at coordinate 1,004,862 of NW_027520954.1, read as the reverse complement.
ACTGGCTGATTGATTTATCCAGGCATGAAAAAGATCTCAATAAAGCATCTCTCTGATGAGTCATTTTTTCCCCCTTGTCTTCCACAAAAATACCTGTTTTAGGAGGAGAGGAGGAGAAATCAAGGCAACAGAGCTGTGTCAACAAATGCTGTCAGTAGTTCTCTAATGAGATTGCAGGTGACGCTTTGGCTTTGGAGTCAGACAGCTCCAAGTTCAAATCCCAGCTCCACACTAACAGGCTGTGAGAGCTTGAATAATTCATCTCTGAACTTCCTTGATCTCATTGATAAAATGATGCTAAAGCTGTTGGGGTTGTTCTGAGAATTAAATAAGTTACCCCCAAAGCACTCACCATTTGTCTGGCACATTTAAGCTTTAAATAAATAAAATTTGTTATTATCAATAGTATTATAACTCAACCTGTCTTTGTTGAGATGGAATAAACAGCAAAATCTAGAGCTACACATCTCCTAAGGCTCATACTTTAGAGAAAAGATAGATGTGCTGTCAGGGACCTGTCAGCCAATTCATTTGGAGTCATCCATTCTTGAGCATTTATTGAGCACCTACTATGTACAAGGTACTTTTCCAAATATTGGGGACGTAGTAATGAACAAAACAAGCAACAATTACTACTTTCATAAACCTTGCATTTTAGTGCAGGAAGAAATACAATACAAACTTGAGTAAGTAAAGCATGTAGTATGCCAGATGGTGATAAGTACTATACTGAAAAATAAAGCAAAGAGGGAGGAGTGTGCATGCCAGAGTTTGGAGGAGGGTGTGTAATTTTAAACAGAATGGTCAGTGCCAAAAAAGCTCTGTGAAGGTGACTTGGCATTTGTACCCATTCACAGAATATCCTGCTGGGAACCCAAAGTGACACCTACAGCTTGGAGCAGACATTAGGAGCCAGAGGATGGTTATGGGTGATACTCTAGGAACCATCCTTATAAGGTGCTCAGTTGCTGTTTGCCATAGTGCTCTTTTGTTGTGTATTGGGGGTCAGTCCCTTTAGATGTGGGCATTGTCACATGCAAGTCATAAATGCCAATCAAACATGTTTGAGACTTGGAGAGGTCCTTGCTGCCATTTGGAGCACATCTGGAAAGGAAGCACCAAATAATAGAGCCAGCACCACAGTGCCAGGGAGCAGCCAGGCACAACACCCTGTGCTGCGGAATTTAGTTTTCCACCCAAATCACTCTTCTCTTGTTCCTAAAGTCTGTAGTATTCAGTGATACAGCCTCACAACAGAACTGGGAAAGGAGGAGCACTAGGCTCTGTTGTGAATTTATTGGTGGGACTTTTATTTGTGCAAATTTCCCCCTTTCTGAATGGGGAGAAGGTAAAGCAAATGGTCATGCCAGGGAGATGCACTGTGGTCCCTTGCTTTCCAGCCTCACATACAGAAGTGACTTCATCCAATAAGAAATAGCTTTATAACATTCAAAACTGCTTTCTTTGCCCAAGATATTAATATATAGAATGTTACTCAAAACTGTGATCTCTATAGGAACAAAATGTTTAGCAGAAATCTCTGCTCCATGAGAAGGTTAAATTAACAGGCCACGGATTGTTTTCTGGCTTTGCCAAGGGACACTATTATTTATGATCTCCTACTAGGTTCCAAGTATAAAACTTGACACAGCTATCAGTTACTAATTCTTTCAACTACCAGTAATAGAAAGACCAGTTGCCTGTGCATTGAATGATTCACTTATTTAATTATGAATGGGTAGAGAGTCCACTCTGGAATCAGGCAAACAATATCAAGAACATGGACTCTTACAGCTCTCTACCCAGCCATCTTTAACCTGTTGGAATATTCAGTCCTCATTTTACTGTTTATTAGGTGCTGTGTCAATCACAATACTGGGCAAGATGAGGGAAAATGTACAGCTTCAGCATCTTCTGTCCTCTTGATCAGGAAAGCAAAGATTTCCTACAAGTACCCTAGGCAGACTTCTCCCTATGTCTCCTTGGCCAGGACTGGTATCATAGTCCTCCCTAACTGTGGAGGGTTAACTTTAGATTCAAGCATTAGGTTGCAAATTTGAGCATGAGAATCATTTAGAGAGTATGCTAGAATCCTGAGTGCTGGACCCACCCCTGACATTCTGATTCAATAAGTCTGGGGCAGGGCTGAGAATATTCATTTCTGGCAAATTCCCAGGGGATGCTTCTGCTGCTACTACAAGGACCTACTTTGAGTACCACAGGTATAAAGGAAGTCTTTTATATCTTTACTGACACTCTGTATAGGCCTTTGCCTGAACTTTTCAGTATCTTCTTATCTGTTCTTCCTGTCTTTCATGCTATGCATAATTGCTAGTTTGAATTTCCTAATCCCATCCCTGATTATATTATCTACTTAAAAACTGCCAGGGGTTGGCATTGCTTAATATTCTTGGAATCTGAGGTCTTTCCTTATGGAATACCAAAGTGCATGTTTCCAGATATTCAGTGTTAATCATCTATGGTTCATTTATATGTGACCATTAAATAGGACCTTGTGATGACTCAGTTGTATCAGACCAATCATCTTTTGAGGATACTTATCAAAACTGGCTAAAACACACAAAATTTAGCTGTGTGAAAATATCATACAGAACCAAAAATAGACAGGACATCACAAGTCAAAATCCAAGGAAAAAATGGGAAATGCATGGATAAATTCTTCCAAACATTAAGGAAGATAGATTCCCAGTGTTATGCAAACTTCCAGAGAATAGTAAAAGAAAAGGGAGGGCTTCCTGACATGTTTAACAAAACTAGTGTAACTTTGATACCAAATCTGATGAGGACATTTTAAGAGAAGAAAATTGTCTGACAATCTCTCTAATGAATGTGTTGGTCAGTTTTGATTTATTGTAACACATATATGAGACAATCACCTTATAAGGAGGAAAGGTTTATCTTGGCTTATAGTTTCAAGGTCCCAGTCCATGGTCATTTGGCCCCAATTCTTTGGGTCTGTGGTAAGGCAGCATATAATGGCAATAGTGTGTGGTGGAGCAAGATGCTCACTCACCTCAGGGTTCCTGGCAAGCAAAGAGAGAAATAGAAAGGGGCAGAAGTCCCAATGTCCCCTTCAAGATTACATCCTCAATAACTTATCTTCCTTCTCCCAGGACCTGCCTCCTAGATGTTAAACCAGCTCCCAGTTGGGGATTAAGTCTTCAACACATGAACCTTTGGGGGACATTTAAGATCCAAACTATAATGAACAAAGATGAAAAATACTAGGCAAAAAAATTAACAAGTTGAACCTAAAAGTGTATCAAAAGGACAATATATCACACTAAGGTGGAATTCAGTAATGCAAGGTTAGTTTAATATTAACAGAAAAAAGATTTTAAAAAATCACTAGATCATATTAGCAGATGCCCTAAAGGTCATCCATGAAAAATTACTTTTAATAAATTAATGAATAGAAGAACACTTAGTTAATTTGATGAAGTATATCTACAAAAAAATCTTGCACAAATATCTTATGTAATTTAGACATAGTGAAAGCAGAATTTGGGTATCAAAGAGAATGCCTCAAAACCATTTATGTTTGACATCACACTGGAGATCTTAAGAAGTACAAGAAGGAAGTTCAACATGCCAACTGGCAGACCACATTTAGGCCCCAGCCCAAGACTGCCTTGCTGACCTGCACAGGAGCCCAGGCCCAGGGTAGCCCAAGGTAGGGCCAGGTTCACCCTGACTACCAGTAGACCCACACTGGAGCCAAGCCTCGGCCATCAACCTAGCCCTCCCCATGCTGTAGCCTCCATCTTGTGACAACAGACAGGGCCTAGAAGCAGCTGCATCTCGGAACAGGCATCCCAAAGCCAGTGTAAGGTCCACCCTTTCAGCCCCATCTCTGAAAGAGGTTGCATCCATCTTGGGACACCCCCACTGCTCTCTCAAGTTATCTCTGCTATTGCTGCCATCAACTTTAGTTGCAGTAGCACCCATTGTAGGACACCCGCAGGGTCTGGAAGCCTAGCACCAAGGTGGGGTACAGATAATCTGCACGGATACTACAAGATTATAGTGTAGAAATTGTAATACCTCAGGTCTACGTTGCAAGAAAGGAAGACAGACAACATGAAAAAACAAGGGAGGAAAGTGACCCAAACAAACAAGGATACTACAATAGTAGAATCCATGGACAGTACAGTTGATGAAATGTTAGAGCAAGAGTTAAGAATATACATAATTAAAATGATCTGTGAATTAAAGAATGACCTAAATGACCAAAGACACTCAACCATTGATCACACCAACGAAGAGATAAGGGAGCAAGTACAGGTAGCAAAAGATTACTTTAAGAAAGAGAGAGAGATTCTGAAAATAAAACAATCAAAAACCCTTGAAATGAGGGAAATAATAAACTAAAAAAAAACTTAATAGAAAGTATCACCAACAGACTAGATCACTTGGAAGACAGAACATTAGATAATGAAGACAAAGTATACAATCTGGAAAATAAAGTTGACCACACAGTGAAGATGGTAAGAAACCATGAACAGAACATTCAAGAATTATGTGATAGCATCAAAAGACCAAATGTAAGATTTATCAGGATAGAGGAAGGTACAGAGATTCAAATTAAAGGAATGGACATTGTCTTCAATGAAATAATATTGGAACACTTCCCAAATATGAAGAATGAATTGAAAAATTCAAGAGGCTTACAGGTCATCAAATGTACAAAATCACAACAGATCCACACCAAGGCACATTATAATGAAAATGACTAGCATACAGAATAAGGATAGAATCTTAAAGGCCACAAGAGAGAGGAATAGATAATATAAGGGAGAGACCAATACATATCTCAGCAGATTTTTCAACCCAGACCCTCAGTCAGGAGATCCTGGAACAACATATACCAAGTTCCGGAAAAAAAACAACCAAGAATCTTATATCCAGCAAAATTAAGCTTCAGATTTGATAACAAAATAAAACCTTTCATGATAAACAAAAGTTAAAAGAATTTACAGTGAGAAAGCTTGCACTACAGAACATCCTCAGAAAAATATTCCAGGAGGATAAAATGAAAAACAACAATAAAAATCAACAAAGTGAGAAACTACACTAAAGCAAAGGCCAATCAAAAGTGAAACCAGGTCAAGTTAAAAAACAAAAATAACCCAAAATGTCCAGGAATACAAATCAAATTTCAATGATTATCCTGAATATGAATGGCCTAAACTAATCAATTAAAATACATAGACTGATAAATTGGATTAAAAAAGAAAACCCAACAATATGCTGCCTTCAAGAGACTCATCTTACAGGAAAAGACATCCACAGACTAAAGGTGGGGGAAAAAAACATACATGGATCACATAAACAAGCAAGGGTTTCCATCCTCATATCAGATAAAATGGGCTTCAAAACCAAAGCTAGTGAAAAGGAATAACAAAGGACATTTTACACTGTTTGAAGGATTCATACATCAACAAGACATAACAATCATAAATATTCATGTCCCAAACAATGGCACATCTATGTATGTCAAACAAACCCTTCTAAAATAGAAGAACCAAATAGACCACAACATAATAATACTGGGTGACTTTAATACACCTCTCACCACTGGATAGATCTTTCGAACAAAAACTAATCAAACTGGAACTCGATAATACAATCAATAATGGACTTAACAGACATATGTAGAATATTCTATGCATCAATGAGTGAATACAATTTCTTCTCAGCAGCACATAGATCCTTCTCCAAAATAGACCATATGTTATGCCACAAAGCAAGTATTAGCAAATACAAAAAAAATAGATACTACCCCATATTCTATCTGACCATAATGGAATGAAATTAGAAATCAATGATAAAATTAAAAAGAGAAAGTACTCCAACATTTGGAGACTAAACAATACACTATGGAATGACACATGGATAACAGAAGACATCATGGAAGAGATAAAAATATTCTTAGACGTAAATGAGAACTCTGAAATGATACAACTTATTAAAATCTCTGGGATACTATGAAGGCAATGTTATGAGAAAAGTTAATTGCATTAAGTTCATTCATTAAAAGAAGAAAAAATCAACATATAAATGACCTTACATTACATCTCAAAGTCCTAGAAAAAGAAGAATAAACCAACAACAAAGGTAGTAGAAGACAGGAAATAATTAAAATCAGGATAGAAATCAATAAAATTGAAACAAAAAAAAAACAATTCAAAAAATGACAATACAAAAGCTGGTTCTTTGAAAAAAATAAATAAAATTGACAAACCCTTAGCCACCCTAATGAAAAGGAGGGTGAAAACTCAAATTACTAAAATTTGTGATTAAGAAGGAAATATCACAGCAAACACTACTGAAATACAGAAGACAGAAACTATTTTGAAATTTTATAATCCAGTAAAATAGAAAACTTCGAAGACACTAACAAATTTTTAGAGGCATATGATCAACCCAGACTGAGTCAAGAGGATATATACATTTTAAACAGATCAATTTTAAGCAAGGATATAGTTGACACCATCAAAAAACTAACAACCAAGAAAAGCCTGGGACCAGAGGGACTCATAGCTGAGTTCTACAAGACCTACAAAGAAGAATTAATACCAATAATTCTCAAAATATTTCATGAAATTGAAAAGAAGGGAACCCTTTCAAACTCATTCTAAAAAGCTAGTATCATTCTGATACCAAAACCAGGCAGAGATGCATCAAGGAAAAAAAATTTCAGACCAATATCCTGATGAGCATTGATGCAAAAATTCTTAATAAAATTCTGGCAAATTACATAGAAAAACTTTAAAAATTAGTGTACCATGATTAAGTAGGGTGCAAGGTTGGTTAAATATATGGAAATCAATAAATATAATTAATAATCACATCAATAGACTTAAAGATAAGAATCATATGATTATGTCAATTGACGCAGTGAAAGCATTTGACAAAATACAGCACCCTTTCATGTTCAAAACACTAGAAAAACTAGGCATAGTAGGAACACACCTCAACAGTATAAAATCTATCTATGCTAAACCCAAGGCCAACATTATTCTAAGTGGAGAAAAATTAGAAGCATTTCTTCTAAAAACTGGAACAAGACATGGATGCCCTCTTTCACCACTTCTATTCAATATAGTCCTTGAGATTCTAGCCAGAGCAATTAAATAGACAATAGAAATTAAAGGGATACAAATAGGAAAAACAGAACTCAAACTGTCATTATTTGCTGATGACATGATTCTTGCTTAGAGGATCCAAAAACTCCACCAGAAAACTTAATAAATGAATTCAGCAAAGTAGCAGGATATAAAATCAATACCAATAAATCAAATGCATTTCTATACATCAGTGATTAATCCTCTGAATGAGAAATTAGGGAAATTAGCCCATTCACAATAGCCTCAAAAAATTAAAATAATTAGGAATCAACTTAACAAAAGAGGTGAAAGACCTGTATAATGAAAACTATAGAATATTAAAGAAAGAAATTAAAGAAGACCTTAGAAGATGGAAAAATTTCTCGTGCTCTTGAATAGGCAAAATTAATATTGTCAAAATGGCCATATTTCCCAAAGTGTTACACAGATTCAATGTGATTCCAATTAAAATCCCAATGTCATTCCTTATAGATTTAGAAAAAGCAATAATAAAATTCATTTAGAAAAATAAGAGACCAGAATAAGCAAAGCAAAACTGGGCAAGAAGGATAAAGCAGAGGCATCACAATACCAGACCTTAAACTATATTACAAAGTTATAGTAACAAAAATGGCATGGTATTGGCACCAAAATAGACACATAGACCAATGGTACAGAATAGAGGACACAGAGACAAAACCACATAAATACAATTATCTCATACTAGACAAAGGTGCCAAAAACATACACTGGAGAAAAGATAATATCTTCCACAAATGGTGCTGGGAGAACTAAAAATCCGTATGTAGCAAAATGAAAACAAACTCCTATCTCTTGCTATTCACAAAACTCAACTCAAAATGGATCAAGGACCTAAGAATTAGTCCAGAGACCCTGCACCTAATAAAGAAAAAAATAGGCCCAAAGCTTCATCATGTCAGATTAGGACCCGATTTCCTTAACAAGACTCCTAAAGCACAAAAAATAAAATCAAGAATTAATAAATGGAATCAATTCAAACTAAAAAGCTTCTCGCCAAAAGAAACAATCAATTAGGTGAAGAAACAGCCTATATTTTGGGAGCATATTTTTGCCACACACATGTCAGATAGAGCACTAATCTCCAGGATATATAAAGAGCTCAAATACTTAATATCAAAATAACAACACAATCAGGGTTGAGGAGCTGAAGAGACACTTCTCATAAAAAGATAAATATTCAATCAACAAATATATGAAAAAATGCTCAACATCTCTAGTAGTTAGAGAAATGCAAATCAAACTACTCTAATATTTCATCTCATGGCAGTCAGAATGGCAGTTATCCAGAATACAACAATGAATGTTGGCAAGGATGTTGGGGAAAAGGCACACTCATACATTGCTGGTGCAAATTGGTGCACCCAATCTGGAAAGCAGTAAGGAGATTCGTTAAAAAACTTGTAATGGAACCACGATTTGACTGAGCTATCCCACTCCTTAGTCTATACCCAAAGGACTTAAAATCAGCATACTATAGTGATGCAGCCACATCAATGTTTATAGCAGTTCAATTCAATGTTTATAGCAGTTCAATTCACAATAGATAAATTGTGGAAGCAACCTAGATGCCCTTTAATAGATGAGTGGATAAAGAAACTGTGGTATATATACACAATGAAATATTACTCAGTATTAAAAGAGAATAAAATTAGGGCATTTGCAGGTAAATGGATGGTGCTAGAGAATATCATGCTAAGCGAAATAAGTCAATCACAAAAAAACAAAGGCCGAATGTTCTCTCTGATGAGTGGGTGCTGATCCATAATGGGGTGGGGGGAGACTTGGGAAAAACAGAGGAACTTTTACTGGGCAAAGGGGAGAGAGCAGTGGGAGGGGACATCGTTGCCTTAGGTACATGTATGAGACTGCACATATGGTGCGATGCTACATCACATGCAACAAGATAAATGAAAAGTTGTGCTGTAATTGTGTACAATGAATCAAAATACATTCTGCTGTCATATATACCTAATTAAAATTAATTAATTAATTAATAAGAAAGAATTACAAGAAGGCAAGAGTAAGCACTAAACGGAATAATAATTACATTAAAACAATAATTATACACAGATGACCTGACTTTATGTATCAAGTGAGAGTGAGATTAAATATTTACATTGATTAGCAAAAGATACATTTCAAGAATATATAAAGAAACCAGTTGTAGTGTTACACTCCTATAATCTTGGTGACTCAGGGTTGAGGCAGGAACATCACAAATTCAAGGCTGACCCCAGAAACTCTGTATCAAAAGGTTTGGAGGTGTAGCTCAGTGATATAGCACACCTGTGATCAATCCCCAGTATCACCCCTGCCTCAATAATTCATAAAGAAAATCTGAGTAACTAAGGACAGAGTAGGGACGAAGAGCAGGAGAAGAAGATTAACATTAAATAGGGACGAGAGGGGGGAGGGAAAGGGAGAGAGAAGGGAAATTGCATGGAAAGGGAAGGTGATACTCAGGGTTATACAAAATTACATACAAGAGGAAGTGAGGGGTAAGGGAAGAATAATACAAGTGGAAGAAATGTTTTACAGTAGAGGGGGTTGAGAGAGAAGAGGGGAGGGGAGGGGAGGGGAGGGGGGATAGTAGAGGATAGGATAGAGAGCAGAATTCATCAGACACTAGAAAGACAATATGTAAATCAATGGAAATGTAATTGATGTAACTGATGTGATTCAGCAATCTGTATACGAGGTAAAAATGGGAGTTCATAACCCTTTTGAATCAAACCGTGAAATATGATATATCAAGAAAGATGTAATGTTTTGAACGACCAACAATAAAAAAAAAAAAAGAAAATATAAAAATCAAATCAATACTGCCACAGTCTGGCTGGGCACAATTCAGGAGCCACTTGTCAAAAGAAACTAACTTTATTTTTAGAACTACAAACGCCAAACAAAACAGCTCCTCAGGGAAAAAACCCTCAGAGCCTAACTGCCACCACCGGCTTCCACAAGCCTCTCCCTCAACCACAGGCCTCACCACCTCCACATCAGCCTCTCAACCTCCCACAATCCTCCTGCTCTTGAGGCCGATTGGCTGGGTTGCGTGGGCAGAGCCAAAGAAGTCCCCCAATGAGCAGCTCCGTGGAGAAGCCAATCAGTTAGATGTTGCTGGGGCCGCTGTGAGCCAATCATCAGCTGGCAGTCTGAAGGGCAGGGAAACAGCCCAATGAACATCACCGCAGAGGAGCCAATCAACTAGATGTTGCTGGGGCTGCTGTGAGCCAATCATCAGCCGGCAGCTGGAAGTTTGCTGGTAGCTGGATCATCAGCCTGCAACTGGAAGTTTGCTGGCAGCTGGAAGTTTGCTGGGGCCCCTTTGGCTGTGGCTCTCAACACAATACAAAGAAGACCGAGATCACATTGAAAAAAAATGAGGAAAAAAGTGAGGGGATAGAGGCAAAGACTTATTGGCAAGTGTTAACAAGGATTTAAGCAACAGCTGTTTGGAATATATATTGGTGCTAAGTTTTTGGAAAATTGAACACAGGTATGATGCAGAAATTGTACACCCATGTATATCCAACAGAAATATGTTCATGCATGAGTTATAACAGGACTCTCAGAAGCAGACCTTGAGATGAGTTTGTGTATCCTCAATTTATTGAGAACAGGCTATCAGGAGGAAGTCAGGGATAGGGCCAAGAGAGGAGGAAGTTGGTCAAGGGTGTGATTTCAGGCAAAGACTAGGGAGGGCAGATTTGGCCTCACCTTTGAAGGGAACCATAGGATATAAAATATGCCTCAGAATATAGTCTCACTTGAGGTAGCAGAGCTGCAACCCCGCATACCTGCAAGGGGCCGGTTTTTGGCTAAGGGAGGTGAAGATCAGAGAAAAAGACAAACTTTTATGCACTTCTCTCTTTCTTCTTCTGTGGGAAAGTGGCTATTGGGCTTTAGATTTATAGGTATGGTCTCTGTCCAAGCCCAGATAAGCTGGAGGGTACACAGGTGGCTGGGCAGAGCACCCATGATGTCTGCTACAATATTATTTTAGTTGGCTATTTCGCTGCTGTGACCAAAGACCTGTCAAGAACAATTACAGGAGGAGAAGTGTATTTGGGGCTCATGGTTTCAGAGGTCTCAGTCCATAGACAGCCAACCCTATTTCTTGGGGCTTGAAGTGAGGCAGAACATCATGGCTAAAGTATGTGGCAGAGGAAAGCAGCTGAGAATATGGCACCATATTGTATATATGACAAAATATGTACTCCAAAGGCGCATCCCCAATGATCCACCTTCTCCAGCCATACCCTACCTGTCTACAGTTACCAGTGAATCCTTATTAGGGGATTGATGCACTGATTAAGTTAAGGTGCTCATAACTCAATCACTTCACCTCTGTACCTTCTTGCATTGTCTTACACGTGAGCTTTTGGGGGACACCTGATATCTAAACCATAAAAAAATACTTACCAAAAATCAGACAGAATAATTATACAGCAGTATTGTTGCAATTGGCAAAACCCTTAAATAACCTATGAGTCCATCAATAATAGAATGAATAAATAAATGTGAAACAATCATATGACCAAATGCTATGTAAGGAGGAAAACAGATGATAGTGATCACAAAAGAGTTAGTGCTTGCCATATGATTTCATGGACACAGAATATAGAAGTAAACAAACTAATTTTTGGTGAGAGAAGTCTGGACATAATTTAATTCTGGTGGCCGTGACTCCATGACTAGGAAGGAGCAGGAGGAGCCTCTGTGATCTTGGACATGCTCTTTCTTGGTCTGGCTCCTGTCACAAAGCATGTATTTACTTCAAAGACATTCTTCAGTGGGACATTTGATATTGGTGCACTCACTGTTCTTTATCTTACATTTTGATAAAATATCTTCTTTAAACCAAACCTGAATCAACAAGAGAAACAAACAAAACTCTCTCTTATTATCTTCCTAAAATTGTGTTAATTTATTTATTGGGGACCACTGATTGGGACAGAGCTCCTGCAGTAGATCTCAACAGGCCAAACCAAGCTGGAGTCATCTGTGTCACCAAACTAAAATTCAGTTGTTCATCTGATCTTCTGAGAAATTAGGAGAGAGATGACAGCTAAATCTCCAAACAGGCCAGTCTTTGCTGCCATAATAAAGAAGTTTTGCGTGCTTTAAAACTTACAACCTGAAGTAACCCGACATTAATCAATCTGTTTTTCATATATTACACTGTTTTCTTACTCCTGTTCAAACAGGAGTATATAAAACCTGACTGATCCATGATGTTCAAATAGAGCTCTTTTTTTTTAAATAGACAGCAATGCATGCCATTGCTAATAAAATACAATTAGATATTTAAACTCAGTTTATTGATGTTTTATCTTTTGGTAATTCTGTTTTGTCTAGAATGCCCTTCTCTTTTTCTGCTGTTTCCATTCATCCAACACTAAAGGCTCAAGTCAAAAACCTAAACACAATCTCCAAGTTAGAACTTAGACATCTTTTGTGATCCCATAGAACTTTCTTGCCATCTTAATTGCAGCTTTTCCGTCTTTCCTAGTAGTTCTGTGTGCCCATGTATTTTCTCCTAGGAAGGTTGTCAGCCTGTGAATGCAAGGGTGATACAAGAACCTGCTATAGTTTTTGACCTGTAGAAAAAACAAATGTTGCTAATGGAGGTCTTAAGGTCTCACGAAGAGAAAATATTTGCCTCTAAGGAAGTGAGGGAAAGAAATAAAAACAAAAAAGACACTAAATTGAAATAAAGCTATTTGCATACATATATATATATATATTTTTTATTTAATTGATTTTATTTTTTAAATACACAGCAGCAGAATGCATTATAATTTTTATTATACATATAGAGAACAATTTTTCATATCTTTGTATTTAAAGTGTGTTCATGCCAATTCATCTACTTTTTTTTACAATTCTTATTATCCATATGTACCACATTTTTTCATATCTCTGTTTGTATATAAAGTAGATTGACCCCCAATTTGTGTCTTCATACATGTACTTTGCATGGGAGGAATAGATGAATTATAGATAGGGAAGAGGGGTGGGAGGGGAAGGGAGGAGGCAGGGAATTAGCAAGGATGGTGGAATGTGATGGGCATCATTATTTGCATATATATTTAAGTTTGACCTAAAGTTTCTCCATATATGGTAGAATGGAAACTCACTTGATATGTAATGAGCAGGTGGTCAACTATTGAAATTATGTTCAACTAAGACAGACAGGAGCTATAACCCATCAAGCTGTCCCCACTTCATTTTCTCACTATAAATATAACCTGGAGATTTCTGAGCCATTTTTGTTCTAATGACCAATTCTAAAATTGCAAGTAAAGCCAATTAATATCTGTAATATTATTATTGTGATAGTTTTCTCTTTTAACATATGGAATTGAGGTAAAGAAGTGTTAACATACATATTATGGTTTGGATATGAGGTGTCCCCTAAAGGCTTCTGCAAATGCAGGATTATTCAGAATATTCAGAGGTGAAATGATAGTACTGAGACTTGTAATCTAATCAATGCATCCTAGTTTGAATGGACTGAATGAGTGGTAACTATAAATAGGTAGGGTATGGCTGGAGGAGATGAGTCACTATGGGCTTGCTCTGGAAGGGAGAATCTTTCTGTGGCCCCTTCTCTCTCTGTGTTTCCTGACCTGACCATGAGCTGAGCAGCTCTCTTCCACTGGGCCCTTTTGTCCTAAGGTGCTGTCTCAACTTGGGCCCAGAGCAATGGAGTTGTGCATCTGTGGATGGAGACCTCTGAAATCATGAGGCTCAAGAAAACACCTCCATCTCTAAGATGTTCTTGATGAGTATTTTGGTCACAGTGACAGAAAATCTGACTAAAACAGAAAATGGTTAAAAGTGGGTAGGGGTAGGGGATATTGCTGTGACTTACATGATAATGTGGTTCAGATGCTTTTGGAAATGGGTTGCAAGACTTTGGAAAAAATTGGAAGTGTAAGTTTGAAAAACCTATGAATATTGTAAACAAAGCTACATGGGCAATTCTTGTGGGAGCTCAGAAGACCAGAATGGTGATAGAAATGCAGACTGTGATGTGAAGTTTCAAAGAGAAACAAGGACTCTAATGGGAATTGGACTACAGGCCATTCGGATTATATTCTAGCAAAGAACTTGGCCAGGACATTTTGGCCATTTTCAGAGCCTTTATGTGAGGCTGGATTTAAAAGCCTATGAATCTGGCAGAGGAAATTTCAGTGAAGCACAGAATTCAGTCCGTGGCATAGATATTGCTGGAAGATTTTAGTCTGGTTTACTGTAAGAATTGGGAGCAAAAAACAGAACTAAAGGATTTCAAAAATTGCAATTTGGCCAGAAACATACATACAAAGCTGGGAATAGGGAAGGTGTTCTTGTTAAAGAGATTGTAGCCCCTAAAGACAAGGTAAGTACTTTGTACTGAGACAGTATATAAGATGCCTCAGGGTCATTGCAGGAATTTGAAAGACCACATCCACTGCAGGTTCAAGGATGTAGAGGGGAAATTCCTTTGAGAAGAGATTATCAGGCCTTCTGATCACACAGGGAACCTAGAAAGTTGTTTACCATATTGAGTCACACAGGCACACAGAGACCACTGCAGCCATAATTCCAGTGTGTCTAGGTATTGTGCAAGATGGTAGAAGATCTGGGCATCATCCATGTGGTGCTTTTTCTGCAGAAATACAGGATTCTGTAATTAGGGGGTCATGAGGGCTTCCACAGAGATTTATGAGAAAGGCCTGGGAGATCAGACAAAGTGTAGCAGGGTTGGAGTCCCTTAAGGCAGTTCTGGAATGAAGAAAACAGGAATTAAGACATGCCAGTTATGTGGACAGTCTGCCCAAACAACTGTTGGCTGTGGAGAGAGTCAGGCTAAATAAAAGAGCTCATGTGCACTTCAACCAGCAAGATCAAAGTGTTGGGGCTACCCAAGCCCTTTGGAGAAAAAAAGTCTCCCAGTTGTGTTCTGGATCCTGAATGCAGAGTTACCAGATCTGTTGCCAACTGGTCTTACTTTTGGCCCCATTCCTTATTTCTATGCCCCATTTCTCCTTTTTGAAATAGAAATGTTCAGCTTGTGCTACTACTGTATATTGGCTTTATATAATTTATTTATTTATTTTCAGGGGCTCACAACCAAGAGTTTGCCTTGTGTCTCAGAGATGACTTTGACATGGACTGAACTCTTGGGTAATGCTAAAACTGTTAAGACTATTGAACTCTTAGAAATAAATTAAAAGCACGTTTTTTTTTTTGATGAGATGGACACAAGATTTTGAGGGCTAGGGGCTGAGTGTTGTGTTTTGTATATGAGGTGTCCCCCTAAAGCTCCTATTAATACAGGAATATTCAGAGGGTAAATGATTGAATTGTGAGAGCTGTAACCTAATCAGTTCATTCTAGTTTGAATGGACTGAGTGGTCACTGTAGGCAGGTAGGGCATGGCTGGTGGAAGTGAATCATTGGAGACATGTTCTGGAAGGGTGTGCCTCTTCCCTGTGGTTCCTTCCTCCTTCTCTCTTTGCTTCCTGATCCTGCTGCAAATTGAGAAACTTTTCTCCACTGGGCCCTTCTGCCATAATGTGTGGCCTCAACTTGGGCCCAGAGCAATGAAACCAGTTGTTTATGGATTGAAATCTCTGAAACCGAGCCCCAAATAAAACTTTCCTCCTCTAAGTTTTTATTTGGGGGCATTTTGTTTTCACAGATGGACTAAAAAGTTGGCTAAAACAATATATAACACAGAAAATAAATGTTATGGGTTGGCAAATCCTGATGTTCACATGAAAAATCTGTGTAAAAGTCGAGTGGGTCCTGAAATAGAAATGCAAGTTTCTGATCAACATGACCAGTGGTTATGAGTTATGCTGATTGCTGCTTTAATATCAGAAAAATATTTCACACTTCACTCAGTCAATAAAAAGAAAAGCAGCCTCCTTTAGTGGTTAAGAACACAGATTCTTGGCCTAGACACTATTCTACTCAAATTGAGGTCCCTAAACTATTAGAAATGCAGAATCTCAGGCCTTATCCAGAACAGCTGAATTGGAAATTTGGGGAAGTGGTTCAGACCTTTGGTTTGTAGCAAGGCCTCCCACTGACCATTATGTGTCCTAACTCTGAGAAACACTGATCCTGACCACCTGGGTTTAAACCCTGGTCAATCTCTTAGTTCTTACCTTTCAGTCACTTAAATTTCTCAAACTCTCAGTGTCCCAGTTTCTGCATATGAAAATGCAAGACAATAAGAGTTTGTTGGACAGTGCCATGTTTGGCATTCAATAAATGTTACTATGGAGTGCCTGCTGCAAACTCAGCACCATGAAGCTAAAGGAGGCAGCAAAGGTCATGGTTTCTGCCTTTTAGGAACATGACTTCTGGTTACGGAGATAATGCATAACCCATCTGATTCTGCGTGACTTGTGTTCACTTGTTCTGCAATTCAGGTGTATGTAGGCTCCAAGCCTGAGTTTCCTCATCTGCAAAATAGAGATAAGAAGACTGTTTTCCTCATGGGATTGTTATATGAAGGATTGGGCAAATAGGTCTTAAGCTCTTGGCACAGTGCCTAGTAAATTTTAAGTTCTCAATAATATTAGCCACAATTATTTCTGTGGACATAGATTATTGGAATAGGAACATGGATTGTAAGGTTAGAAGGAGAGCTCAAAAGGGAATTTAAAAGAGAACGCATATTCTTGAAAGTCGTGTCTAAGCTCTTGCTGTGCTTAATGCACAATATTTTTTCTTGGCCAAAACCCCTTATTATAGAAGGCAACCACTATTTAAATAAATTTTGCTCTATTTAAATAGCAATATTTAGTTATTTTTACTTAAGGCCAACTAACTTTTAATATTAAGTTTAAAAAATAGGTTTCATCATAAACTTGTTGTTATCTGTGAAATTATTCCTTATTACTTGCTATTGTGGTTCAGATACAAAGTGTGCCCTAAAAGTTCACACGAGAGACAATGTAAGAATGTTCAAAGTGAAATAATTAGATCGTGAAAGTTGTAACCTAAACAGTTGGATTAATCAATCCCCTGATATGAATTAACTGGGTGGTCATGTAGGCAGGTCGGGTGTGGCTGGAAGAGAGAGGTCACTGGGGGCATGCTTTTGGTGTATATGTTTCGTCCCAGTGAGCAGAGTTCTCTCTCTGCTTCCTAGTCACCATGTCCTTACAGCCTTCTTCTGTCATGGCCTTCCACAGTGGCTGCCTCACTTCATACCCAGAGCTACAAAGTTGGATGACCTTGGATTAAACCTCTAAAACATGAGCCAAAATAAACTTTTCCTTCCCTGCCTTGTTCTTGTCAGGTCTTTTGATCACAGTGGTGAAAAAGCTGATACTTGTTCATAATTTTTAATTCTTTCACTCCATGATAGCAAAACCCATGGTAGCAGAGATAGTCTTTTGTCCATTATTTAGTCCCCAATATCTAACCAAAGCAGTTACTATTTGTTGAAAAGAGAATGAATGAGTGAATGAAACAGATGCCATCCACAGATGCCATATGCTACTTAATATAGTAAACCTGGATTTGAGATGGAGAGTGGGGTAGGGATGGGAACTATCACATAAGTATTTCAAGAGAACAAGTATTTGGAGATTTCAGAAGTAACCATCTCATATACACCACCTGCTTGGGAAGCCCCAAAACAATGGAGTGGTTGTGAGAAGCTTCATAAACATCAATGCATGGAGTGATGGGGTCTGGTCAAAGAGGGAAAGGATTTGCTGGTACCTACAGTGAGTGATCCAGAAGCCAAGTTCCGAGGCAGGGAGTCAAGTTCAACTCTAAGGGGGAAAAAAAAGAAAATAAAAATAAAAGAAAGAACACAGGAAGTCTAATAATCAGGGAGTGAAAATTACTTCTGGGTACTAGAAAAAAAGGCTACATTGTCAGTCACTGGGCTTACTTTAATGGGCCTTTGCTCCAGGTGGAATAAGACTGGCCAGGTTCTATCCAAGCATTTTTAATAAAATTTATTTTTAGAGCAATTTTAGACTCACAGCAAAACTCAGTGAAAGGTACAGAAATTTCTCCCATTTTCTTCCCTGTCCCCCAACCTACTCCTCATTATCATCTCCCACTAGAGTGGTTTGTTAAAATGGATGAACTTGGACACAAGAGTATCATGCAAAGTCTGCCGTATATACTATGGTTCACTGTTAATGTTGCACATTCTGTATGTTTGGCCATATCTATAACGTTATGTATTCACTATTGTGAATCCCTAAAAATCCTCTGTGATTCATCTATTCATTCCTTGTTCTGAACCCCTGGCAACCACTGATCTTTTTTAGTGTCTCCACAGTTTTACCATTTCCAGGATGTCATGTGGTTGGAATCATACAGTATGTAACTTTATTAGACTGGATTCTTTTACTCAGTAATGTGCATTTAAGTTTTTTCCATGTCTTTTCATGACTTGATAGCTCATTTCTTTTTTGGAATGGGATAATGTCTCCATTGTCAGGATGTACCATAGCTTATTTATCCATTCATCTACTGAAGGACGTCTTAGTTGTTTCTAAGTTTTGGCAATGAGAAAAAAGCTGCTATAAACATCCATGTGCAGGTTTTGTGTGGACATAAGTTTTCAATCCATTTGGGTAAATACCAAGGACCATGATGGCTGGATTGTTTGGTAAGAATATGATTAATTTTGTAAGAGACTGCCAAACTGGCTTCCAAATTGGCTAGTCCATTATTTTTCCTTCCCACCAGCAATGAATGAGAGTTCCTGTTGCTCCGAATTCTTGCCAGAATTTGGTGTTGTCAGTTTTCTGGATTTTGGCCATTTTAATAGGCATGTGGTGGTATGTTACTGTTTTACTTTGCATTTCATGATGACATATGATGTGGAGCATCTTTTCATATGTTTATTTGCCATCTGTGTATTTTCTTTAGTGAGGTATCTATTCAGGTCTTTGGCCCAATTTTTAATCAGGTGATTTGTTTTTCTCATTCTTGCATTTTAAGAGTTCTTTATGTATTTTGGATAATAGTCTTCTATGATATATGTCTTTTGCAAATATTTTCTTCCAGTATGTGGCTTGTCTTTGCATTCTCTTGATGTTTAATAATCTTTCAGCCTTGGGAAACCTACCTCACACTTTTAAAACTGTTTCTTCCAGTAATGCTTCTAACCATTGCCTAAAGTAGGACCAACTTAAGGTTTAATGAAATAATTCATGGAAAGAGCCTAGGATTGTATATCACTCAACAACAAGTAAGTGTTCAGTAGGATTGGCTAGCATTGCCACTTTTACTCTTTTACGTAAATAAGGCCATACTATCTAGTGCTATGCTGCAATATTACCTAGGCTGAGCATCAGGCTCATCACAGTACTGTCCTTTTCCAACATTTCCCCCAACCTTTCTCTATACACTCCACACTGATTTCTTCTCAAACATGCACCTTTTTTTCATGTAAGATTATTTACTCAAGCATTAGCCTTTGATAGAACTTTAAATTTATCAGTTAAAAGTTGATAATTCCATTTTTATGGCTAAAAATGTCAGGATTTCACTTTCATCTTTGAAGAATATGTTTTCTGGGCATGGAATTCTTTCTTGACTCTTTCTCTTTAGTTCTTTAAATGTATTGCCCTATCATTTTCTTGTTTGTATAATTTCTATAATTTTTTTATCTTTGTTATCTTTTACCTAATGTGTCATTTTCCCCCAAGTGGTTTTTAATATTCTTTTTGTCACTAGTTTTCAGCATTTTGATTATGAAGTTCTTTGGTGTAATTTTATTTGTAGTTACCCTGCTTGGGTTTCATTGAGCTTCTTGGATATGAATTTTTAAAATAAAATTTGGAAAACTTTCAAATATTGGGACTTTGTACATTTTCCAATAATATTCCTTTCCTTCTTCTAAGAACACATATGTTGGAGAAATTGATATTGTCCTACAGATTAATAAGGCTTGGAACATTTTTAAGCCTTCTATTGCACATATTTTTGTTTAGATAGTTTCTAGTACTCTCTGTAAGACTGATCTTTTCTTCTGCCATGTTTAATCTGTTAGACTTATTAGACTGTTTACATTGCAGCAGTGTTTTCTGTTCAAAATTTCTATTTAATTCTTTTCACATGTGGTTTCTTTTTATCTACTTGGATTATCTATTTGTTTCTTTTCTCATTATGTCCATCTTTACTTCCAAATTTTTGAATATGTGTACCATATCTTAACATTCTTGTCAGTTAATTCCATTATTTCTGTTATTTGAATTTATTTTTATTAACTGATTTTTCTCCTGTCCATGAATTGCCAGTTCTTGCTTCTTCATGGACCTAGTAACTTTCTGTTTTATGCCAGGCAGTGTGATGCCATATTGCTGAGTATCTGCATTCAGTTGTGCTAGTAGTATAATGTGTTTTCTTCTCATAGTCAGGTAATTTACTTGCAAGGCAGCTTGTTCCTTCAAAGACTTGTTAAGATGGGTCAAAGGTAGCTTTTATTTGGGGCTAGATTAGCCCGTCTGCTAAATCACCAGTTTTCTGACATTGCTAATGAATGCTACAGATGTTCAACAGTTTCTCCATTGTTGGCTATATAGAATTTAAGTGTCTCTCATTCTTCTGTGAACTTCCGTAGTGATTCAGATCACAGTTTATTATCAGACTTTTCTCTTTAGATCTTGGACTTGTCTCATAGAGTCTCTGTACATGTCCAGTGCATTATTTGGCTAAAGACTTGAGGAAACTGTTATGTAGCTTTTTATATGCATATATCCCTTCTCTTTGGCCCCTGTCCTGAAAATTCCTGCTGCCTCAGTCGCCCCAAATTCTGTTTGGAGCTTCTCTTCCCAATGTCTTAGTATGGAAAATACTCAGTATGACAGAAATGCAGGGTGATAATGGGTCTTAACTATTTCTTTTTGCTCCAAGATCAGGGTCCTGTACTACTTGTTTTTAATATTTTTTTTAAAAAAGTTCACTTCATACTTTTTTTAGTTTTATAAATAATAGAAGAATTAATCTCAGTCATTTCCAAAAATAGAGTTTATGACTTACATATTTAAAAGACCATCCTGGCTACTATGTGAACAATGAAGATAGAAAGAGAGAAAGCAGGTTGACCAGGTTAGAGGCTACTCCAAAAGTCCAGGTAAGAGATGATGCAAGTTTGGGGTATAAAAATTGAGTTTTACTGGAGAGCTGAGGAAGTGGAGATTGATCATTGACATTTTTACTCTCTACTCATGTGATTCATTGGTTATTTCTTAAACATTTTATGTGGAGAGACTTGGGGAATTGCTTGAAATTCTAACAAGGAAGTTTGCAAGATAACACATACATTTAGTTTTATCTACACAAATATCATCTGGATGTACGTCAGTAGATTTTCATGTGGGTATTGTGAGATAAAATTTTCATTTTCATATTTTTGGACAAATATAGTGAATGACATTTTGAAAACTGATTTTATCAACACCACTTTTAGTTACTTCATATCTTAATACATACTAGTATACAAGAGAAATGGTATTTTTAGTTGTTCCTCATAGCACACCAAAAAAGGAACTTGTTACCTTCCTTTCAGTCTTACAGAGTATACAATCAGTAAGTCAATATGTTTTATTAAATGCCTACTGTGCATAGGACTCTGAAATAGGCATTGTGGGAAGGTAGGAATCAAAAGGGAAGGTATTTTTGTTTGATCTAAAGGAATCATACTACAACAGTAGAGAAAAGATGGGCCACAAGAAGCAGGAACAAACTGCACTCTTCATGCTGGCAAGGGGACTTGAGTGAGAATCAGGAAAACTGGATTTAGTTCTCCATGTCTGTTACCTTTAGGAAAAAAAACCAGGATTCCAAGTGTTCAGCTTCCTTATTTATAAACTATATGCTGTTCTTCTAAGTATAGAATTTTTATTCATTCAGTCTGGGAGCAACCTGGGCATGAGAATTTCTCAAAGCTTCCCCAGGTGGTTCTAGTTTGCACCCATGGTTGAGAACCACTGACTGGGCTATGCAAAAGGAGAGAGGAAGCTGGAATCCAACACTATGTAGCAAGCAAAAGTCCAACCACTTGGGTCTAAGAAAATATAGAAAAATTCAGCAAACCCCAACATTTCCTAAGGACTGGTGAAGCAAGTGGTGGAATTTCTATGGACCCGAAGAACCTTGAATAGATAATAACTGGTCCTGTTAAGTTCAAGGCTCTGTGTCATTCAGGATTCCATCAAAAAGAGAGATACACATTCAAATTGTAATAATTTAACAGAGTTTTAAGATGTGGGCAGGGCATAGGGAGACTTCAATGGATAGTGTGGTATCTAGAACTAATAAGGTTGGGTCTTGTTATTATCCCTAGACTGAAAAAGGTGAGGGACAGAGCAGCTACAGAGTCTAAGAGGGCTCTGGTGAGGGACCCTCACAGAGCCAGCACCACCTTCAGTTGAGAAATGCATTTCCCATGGCAACCCTGGGAAATGATCTGGAGAAATAAATACCCCGGTCTTTCTCCTACTACCCTCCCTTCATCCCACCTTCAGATCGTGCTCCCTCTTGGTGGAACCTCCCCAGAAGCCAGAGGGCATGGCCCATTCTTGCAGCCCAGGTTGTCTGGTCTCCTGGGTTCAGCGAATGGAAAGCACTCAGCACAAGTCGTTTTCAGCAGCCAGCACTAAGAGTCCTAGAAAATCAAAAACAACAACACTCCTTCACCCTCAAGGCTGGGTCTAGGGTGCTGAAGATACCGGAATGGAGAGAAAGTTAAGTATACATAATTAGTCTCTTCACACTGCATGGTGGTTCTAACAGAGCATATTTGCAAAATAGCCTAGAGTGTTACACTCGGCTATCCTGGCAGCCCTACTCCAGGGAGTCTGTGCCAGAATAAGAGGCTATAATTCTACAAAGCCATCTGGAAGCAAGGAATGTCACTAGATATCCTTCCAAAGGTGGGGTGCCAAGCACCCTGTGGACTCCTCAGAGTCTAAAATGTCCAAAAGAAAGCTGTTTCTCCACTTCAGGAAAATGCAACAAGAGCAGAAAGCACCTCCAGGATTGGGCATCGGCAATGACTGCAGAAATGGCAAGTGGCATTTGAGAAGTCATTTACGACCTCTTAGCACACAGGTGAGGTACACTCGCTCTTAGTCCATGTCTGTTACCTTTAGGAAAAAAAACCAGGATTCCAAGTGTTCAGCTTCCTTATTTATAAACTATATGCTGTTCTTCTAAGTATAGAATTTTTATTCATTCAGTCTGGGAGCAACCTGGGCATGAGAATTTCTCAAAGCTTCCCCAGGTGGTTCTAGTTTGCACCTCCCTTCTCACATCAAGTAATAGAAATCCAATCAGAAGAGAGCAATTCAAAAAGGAAAGATTTTAAAAATGCCTTTTGTTAGTGCATTACAGTTATACATGGTAATGGGGTTCACTTTGACATCATCAGACGTGCATGGAATGTAATTTGCTCCATTTCAATCCCCAGTGCTTCCTCTTTAAATCTACTCCTTCCTGCTTATTCCCCTTCCTCTATTGATCTTCTTTCTGTTTATTTATTTATTGCTTTTTACAAAATAATCGTTGCTTTACAGATATACATAAAGCTGGAATTCACTATGGTATATTCCTATATGTACACGCACAATTTTGTCAACCTTTTTTCCACATTTCCTCCCATTTCCCATCCCTCGCCCCCATCCCCCTTTCTCCACTGATCTCTCCTTTATTTTCATGGTTTCTGGTTCCCCTTTTCCTCCTTATTTTGCTCTAACTCCCTCATATGAGGGAAATATTTGACCCTTGACTTTCTGAGTCTGGTCTATTTCACTTAGCTTCATGTACTCCAGTTCTATCGATTTGTCAGCAAATGTCATAATTTTATTCTTCTTTATGGCTGAGTAAAACTCAATTATGTACATACACATTTTCTCTATCCATTTATTTGTGGGAATCTGGGCTGGTTTCATAACTTGGCTCCTCCAACAGGGGATTAACACCCAGAATATATAAAGAACTAAAAAAAATCTTAATATAAAAAATGGGTAAAAGGAGTAAACTGAAATTTTTCAAAAGAAGAAACACAAGTGACTAACAAATACATTAAAATATGTTCAACATCAGAGAAATGTACTTGTCACTCTAGTCAGAGTGGCAATCATCAAGAAAATAAGCAACAATAAATGTTGGTGAGGATGTGGGGGAAAAGGAACACACATATATTGCTGGTAGGAATGCAGATTGATGCAACCATTATGAAAAGAAGTATAGAGATTAATAAGAAAACTTGGAATAGAACCATAATTAGACCCACCTATCCCACTCCTTGGTTTATATCCAAATGACTTAAAATAAGCATACTGCAATGCTGAAGCCACAAAAATGTTTATACTAGCTCAATTCACAACACCTAAACTATGGAACCAAACTAGGTGCTCTTCAACTTCAATTATATATATATATATATATATATATATATCGCATTATATATATATCACATTATATATATATCACATTATATATATATCACATTATATATATATCACATTATATATATATCACATTATATATATATCACATTATATATATACACACATATACACACACAATATAATATTACTTAGCTTTATAGAAAAATGAAATTATGGCTTTTGCTGGTAAATGGATGGAACTGGAGAATTTCATGCTAACTGAAATAAGTAAAACCCCAAAAACCAAAGGCTGAATGATTTCTCTGTTAAACAGATACTGATCCATAATAGGGAGGGGCAGAGAAAAATGAAGGAACTTTGTATTAGGCAGAGGAAGGGAGGGGAAGGAAGGGGGTGTGGGGTTAGAAGGACAGTGGAATGAGATGGACATTATTACCCTATATAGACGTATGACTACACTACTGGTGTGACTCAGCACCATGTACAACCAGAGGAATGAGAAGTTATGCATCATTTGTGTACCCATGTCAAAATGCATTCTACGGTCACATATAACTAATAAGAACAAATTAAAATATTTTTTTAAAAAAATTTAAAACTCAGCTCTGCCATTTGCCACCTACATGACTCTGGGAAGGTCACCTACCATGTCTGAACCTATCTTTTTCATCTTTAAATGGGATAATTATAGTTCTCCCCTAGGGTAGCCATGAACATCAATGAGAACACTTGTGTTAAGAGCTCAGTCTAGAGCCTGGCACCAAGAGTGTTCCCACTAGGCAGTGTCACTCAGATTGTCACCCAACCCAGGTTTAGAAACTCATCCCATGGTAAAGTCAATGAGAGACATGAGTTAGGGGAAGGAATGGCTTTATTCTGTTGCCAAAGAATGGAAAAGAGGGAGCTTTGCTCACAAATCACTTCTCCAGTGCAGAGGGATGGAGGATATGATTCTGCACAGGATAGGAATAATGGGCAGCAGGATAACCTCATAGGAAGGGGAGTATTAGTATTCACGTCTTTCTGGGTAATGGGTGGAAATCTTCCAGAAACTCAGGCATCACCTGTGAAGACAGAGATGCCCAGCCACTCCTGGCACTCCAGTCATCCATTGAACATCTGCAGGCCCTGTGCGCAGGGAAGAGCTCTGAGCCTGGACTTTCCTGGGATCGGAATAAGGCCTGATATATGGAGTATTTACTAAATGATTTGGTTTTGGAGTGTGGAGGTCTCCTACTCTCTCCTCACTCACTCACCAGTTTAGGCATTGATTCATGCACCTGGCAATCACTGAGCTTCCATGTGCCAGGCATGACCATGGGTAAAAGGTGTAAAGAGACATTAAGGCCCTGCCAGAAAGCTGCCCAGCTGCCATGATGCTGGGTACCAGGCCTCTCTGTCTTGGGTCCCCTCCAGTATCTGGAAGTGGGGGGAGGAACCCAACTCAGGAGAGTCCCAGGTCATGGGCATGCTGGTAGATGCTACATTGTCCATGGTATTGATTGGAGGTGCCAGGAACCAGGAGCCAGACAGGGAGGTGAGGACTGTGCTGTCCATGTGTGCAAAAGCCTGACATGGTCCACACAATTGCTTCAGGAAGTATTTCCTTACCCTTGGGCTGTGGTGCAAATCCTTCTCAAAATTCCTCTGCCACAGGAAGGACTAGTGTCAATCTGGGCTCCAGATCCTTATTCTATTGGCAGGAGCATGGTAGCTCCCTCAACCAGGGCTCACCGCACTGAGTCCCACAGCTGTCCACCCCATGTCCACTGGCAGTCAGCATACTCACCACTGGGAAAAACCCTGGATATCCCATATGGCAAAGAGTGATGACCACAGGTTTTGCAGTCAGGCTGCCTGTTCCCAATCTCAGCTCTGCCATCCACTGGCCCTAGGTTTTGTGAAAAGTGACCCAGTATCCTCTTTGAGCCTCAAATTTCTCATCAGCAAATGGACATAATTAGTAGAGCCAGCCCCCCAGGTTAAGGAATAAATATCATCAACATGCTAAGGTATGGAGCCTGGTGTATAAACAACACTCAGAAAATGTTAGATGTGCAAATGCCCTTTTCCCAGAAGGGCAGAGCACCTTCCTACTCAAGGACATTGGGATATAGCATTTATTCATTGACTCATCCATTCCTTATACTTCTAAATTGGGTGGGCCAGGATGGTCAAGTGCACTACAAGCACGGGAGGCAACTGACCCTCACTGGCTGGGTAATCTTGGGAAAATGACTGAACTTCTCAGAAACTCAGTTCCCTCCTCAATAAAACAGTAATCATAACAGCACCCACCTCTAGACTTGAGGATTCGATGAGAAGACTCCAAAAAGCACGTGGTACACTGCCTGACCCGGAGTGAGGGCCTGATAAGCCTTTGGAGCCTCCGCACAGGCAAAGGGCTGGAAAGGAGGTGAGTGTGGGAGGCCTGGGGAGGAGCCTGCCCAGCTGGCTGGGACAGGGAGGATTCCTGGAGGGAAAGCCTGAAGGACGCACAGGAGTTAACCGGATAGACAGAAGTGACGGCATGCGCAGCACCCACTGACCTCAGGGAAGATAGGGGTCCTGCAGAGGTGGCCTTCACTCCCCTTGCCAGCCACCTCCCTCCTTCACCCAAACACACTCCACCAGAATGAAGTCTCTGCCATCTGGGGTCAAGGACCTGGGGAGAAGTGCATCACGGCTGGGCAGCCAAGCCTAATAGCAGACTCAAACTGTACATTCTTTTCACTCGTTCACCAGTTTAGGCATTGATTCACGCACTTGGCAATCACTGAGCTTCCATGTGCCAGGCATGACCATGAGTAAAAGGTGGAAAGAAGACCGTGAAGGTCCTGCCAGAAAGCTGCCCAGCTGCCATGATGCTGGGTACCAGGCCTCTGTCTTGGGACCCCTCTAGTCTCTGGGGGTGGTGCTTTCTTAATGCCACCCAGGGCTTTCACGTGCAGTGACCTCAGTCATGAGTGAGCTAAGAATTTTGTCACTGTCAGGCTGCCCACCCCCTCGGTCAGCAGGCCTGCAGGCTCCTGGATCTACCTTTTTCAGGCACTCCTGCAAATTTGTAGTTGGCATCCCAGGATTGTTCTTGGAGACACATCCCTCCAGGTTCTCAAGTCACTAAGAACCTGTGACCTACAACACGGAGTCTGAGCATTCAGCTCAGTCAGGGACCTTTGCACTGACCTTGTCCCCTTCCTACTCCACCTCCAGCCCATTCCTTGGCACTTGCCACAGGGAACCCTGATTATTCGCCCTCTCTACACTGCCATTTCTTTAAGGCCAACTCCAAAACCACTGATCTGGAAGCCCTCTCAGACTCACCACTCTGTGTCACCCAAAACGTAGGGACTCACACACATTGTGCCAGACTACAAGAAGTTCTGTTGCCTGGATGAGCCTGCATATGGCTGGAGGTCTAATGAGAGTGAGAGTGACCAGATGTGCTTGGGACCCTGTCACAGGAGAATAGGTAAAGGACCTGTGTGTGTGGCCTGAAGAATAGTGCTTCCAGGGAGCACAGGGGTTGCCTCCATCTGCTGAAGGCCTGATGGGGACAGGAAACAGGGCTACTGAAGGTCCACTGTGTGGCTCTGGGAGGACAGACAGGGCCATATTGAGGAAACATGTTAACAGCTTTCCAGCAACAGTAGGCATGCAGGGGACATCAGGATGCTTGTGCACTGCAGGACATGTCATGGACCAGATCATCTCAGTGGTAGGGAGTGGAGACCCCTACCTGGGCCTGAGGCCCTGGTGATCTGCTTCTGGCTCTAAGTCAAGTAACAAGAAACTGTGTGACCCAGATAAGTCACTGATCCTGCCTGACCTTCCTTTCCTTATTTCTCCAGTGGAGATACTGTGCACTTGGACGAATCCCTGGGACACAGGCCCATATGAGAGAGTGGAAAGGGAAAATGCAGTGCAATCAGTCAAGGGCGCAGCCATCCCCAGCAGGAACCAGCAGCCAGAAATGAGAAGACAACAGACTGGACGACACACAGTGTAGAAACTTCCCTGTGAAGAAAGAGCCCAGAAGAACATTAAAAGAGACTGATCTGGCAGGCTGGGGGACGCAGTGCCAATATTCACCACAAGAGAGTTCACAGATAAAGCGCCTCACAAATCAATAAAAGAGAAATGGACAAAGGATATTTTAGGGGAAACACTAGTAGGCAATAAACATGAAAAAATAATTGTACATTTTAACACTAATCCAAGAAGTTTCACATTCAAAATACCAGTGAACTCACATCTGTTTCTAGCAGACTGGGAGAGTTTGCTACTGCTTTTTGGCACTGGGGCGAACACAGGGCCTCAAGCATGGGTGCAGGTCAAGTGCTCCAGCAGGGAGCTACCTCCCCAGGACTCAGAAACATTTCTGAAGACCAAAGCTTTTTGACGTCAACAAGAATGTAGTGATGTTGGGTTTCCCACCAACCTTCTGGGAGTACACATCCACAGGACTTTTTCAGATCACAGTGGAACAATATGTCTGTGTTTTTCAGGACATACCCTTTGACCCCACCAAATGTCTGATAGGAATGGGTCCTGCACTAATGATTGCCAGTGTGCCCAAAGGCTCACAGACAGTAGAGAAAAGCCAGAGGAACTCAAGTGTCCACGCCTAGAGGAACCCTGAGGTCAATGCTGGCACCTCCACATGGGATACAAATGAGGCAATTTAACAAACAACGTAGGTCTCTGTGCACAAGCTGAGAAGGTTTCTAAGATGTGTTGTGAAGTGACAAAGCTCAAACCCCAATATAATAAATAGCTCATGGCTTAATTTTTTAAAACCTTGAAGGAAGGAGGTATGAATGGGTGTGCATGTGGACACAGGCAAATGTCAGGAGGGGTGTGCACATAACTTGTGGTTGCTGCTGGGAATGGGCTCTGATTGAGAGCAGGGTTTAGGGGATCTTCCAGGTTGGGGCACTACATCCCTCTTTATGAATTTCATACAGTGAGCACTGGTGTTACAAAAAAAATAATAAAAATAAAAAATAGCCAACAGGGTGGAAGGGAGAGCAGGTCCACCACCCTACCTGGGTCCAGGACTCCTGGCTCCTGGCCCGCACGTGGGACTACTGGTGGCCTTTGCTGTTCATTTCTTTCCAGCAGCCCTTCTTCCTCTCCCCTGCCTCTGCTTGGCACAATCCACCCTTCCCTGAACCTCATCAGTGCCCCACCTCACAGATGGCTTCTGTTGCATAGCAAATGAACCACCCCCAACCACAGGGCACATGCCCATGAACATGTCTTCCTCCCTGTGTGGGACATGCAGCTATGCAGCTGAGGTGGGGGATAAGGAGGGCTTACTCATGTATCCCTGGGACAACTAGAACTGCTCTGGTGAGGCTGGGACACCTTAGTCACATTGGGCACCCAGGCATGTCTTTCTCATAGTGATGTTAGAAACGTAAGAGGCCAAAGGGGTGGGCGAGTGTAGGATAAGAAAGACACAGGATGCCTCAGGAGGCCTGCACACACAACTGGCCCCTTCTCATTTGCATCTCTTTCTACTGACCAGAGACAGTCACAGAGCCAAGCCCAGGTTCTATAGGAAGAGATCCATTGCACCTTTTATTTAAGGGTAACTCCAAGTCACATGACCAAGAGCTTGACTGTTGGAAAGAGTGAACATTGGGGCCCTTTAGGCAATTTCCCTAGACACCATGAAGAGGGAAAAGATGACCCAGAGAAAGGGACAGGTTTGCCACCATGTAACCAAAGCATCCATTGTACATTTTACTCATTTCCTTGTTTATGCTACACTATTGTAAAAAATAAAACACTACTTTTTACAAATTCATTCCATTATTAATGAATATTTAGGTCATTTCTCCATTGGGGCTCCATTCATAAATGCTCCCAGGTGTCTTGGTGCACATGGAATCACGTTTCTGTTGTGTGTGTTCCTGCCATGGAGTGGAATTGCTTGGATCATGGGATATGAATGTTTCTAAATTAGGTGAATATTGCTAAACTGTTTCCCCATATCTTGAATGGAGTTATACTCTCACCAGCAGTGTGAGACTTCCTGTTGTTCCATGTTTTAGATAAGATTTCAGGAGAGGGTTTCTGTAGATGTTAGGCAGAAATAAATTGCATTTAAAAAAATAACCTGGTGAACCGATGTTTTCATATCCTCTTAATGAAAAGACAGACATTATTCCCACCCACTTCTATGATTTATCATGATCCTATATTAAGAGATCTGTTTCTAAGTTCTTTTTTTTATCAACAGTTTACTCCTTCTGTGAACCAATATAAATTATTTTAATCACATCATTTTCATAATGATTCTTGATATCTGAAGAAACACTTTTAATTTATTTCATTTTTTAACAAATTGTCTTGTTTATTCTTGGCTCTTTACATTTTTCCAATAAAGTCTCACACACTACAAAATCTACCCTTTCCAGTCTATAGTTCTAGTACTTATTTTTTTTGTCCTGGGAATTGAAACAAGGGTTGCTTTACTTTTAAAGGGACATACATCCAAGGCCTTTTAAAAAAATTTGAGACAAGTTCTCACTACATTGTTTAAGGCCTCACTAAGTTGCTGACACTGGCCTCAAATTAGTGATCCTGCTGCTCAACCTCCCCAGTTTCTGGGATTACAGGTGTGCAACTCTGCACCTAGCTATCGGTTCTGATACTTTTTAAAAGTATATAGTCATGTTATCAAATCAAGATAGTTTCCTAACCAGAGCAGCTCCCTTGTTGGGCTAGAGCTGCAGTTCAGTGGTAGAGAACTTGCCCTGCATGCACAAGGTCCTGTGTTCAATGGACCAGCACTGCAAAGGTACAATTCCCTTGTGATATCTGCAGTCAACCCCTAAACACTACCCGCCAGCCCCTGGCATCCAATGGTTGGCTTTTTTTCCCTTTTCCAGAATGCCATATGAATGGAATCATGCAGTATTGAAGCCTTTTGAATCTGGCTTCTTTCCGTTATCATAAATTATTTGCTTTTCATCCATGTTTTTGTTTATATCAGAAGTCTTCTCATTTTATTGCTGAGAGCATTTTACAGTATGGACATATCATGGTTTTCTAGGGGACATTTGGATTGTTTCCAGAGTGAGGTGATTACAAATAAAGCAACTATAAACATTTTGAACAATGGTTTTATACCAAATTTGTCTGAAACAAATTTAGTGAGAATCATCACTGGGGAATGGGAGAAAGGAAAGAGGAATAGGGCAGGGGAAGGGTCCCAAGGAAGCAGCCTCTGATTCTTCTGCAGGTGGAGGCACAGGAGAGTCCTGATGTCCTGATGGATGCAGAAGGGTGCTGGGTGCTTGGGCAGGGTTCTTGGTCCTTGGGCAGAGAAACCTGATGTCTTGGCACATCGTGCTCCTGCAGTGGTTCAGAGTCCACACATCCGATGCCCATACAAGGTGTCAGGTTCCATAGAGAACAGGGTCCTCTGGCTATCCCCTGGTTTTGCCTGGGTCATCTCTTCCCTTCACTGGAGCCACACTTAATGAAGCTGCCACCTTTATGCCCTCTTACATGGGAGCCAACTTATTGCTGACCCCTGGTGAGCAACAGCACAGTTTTCGGACATAGGTAGCAATCCTGTCAACCCACCTCAAGAGCCTTCTTCTGTGGGCCTGGGGTTGCCCAGAGTCCAGCTGAGGGCCTGCATCAGGTGTGGAGGCCCCTGCTGGCTGCAAGTGGAGATGGAGAGCAGGCTCACTGGCACTCCTGATGTGCTTCTGCCCTGCCTGTGTGGAGCCCTCAGGCAGCTGAGGCTCACAGGGCAAGGGGAAGGTGCTCAGGGCAGGCTCGCTGGGGCTCCTCTTTGGGAGCACAGGGGAATGGGAAAGATCCACAGGGTGTGGGCGAGGCTTCACCCTCGGAAGCACAGGCTTCCCCTGGAACATGCAGCCTGCCCCTTGGCTTTTCTGGTGCTGGAGCAGAAGGTAGGTAGCCATTACCGCGTTGAACTTCCTCTTGGCCAGGGACACCCAGGTCTTACGCAGATCGTAACCCATATCAAACATGGTGGTCAGTATTTCAGGGTCTGGGCGGAAGGGGATTGGTTCACTATAATCCTGGGGTAAATCCTGCTTACCCTTTGTCATCCATGGGTGCTGAAGGATCTGCTTGGCTGTGGGTCGATTCTGGGGGTCCAGGGACAGCATTCGGCGGATGAGCAATCGTGCTGCCAAGGAAACACCGGGAGGGTCGCGGTAGGTTGCCTGCTTGATCTGACTCAGCATCTCCTTAGAGGTGTTGCCACTAAATGGGCACCTCCCTGTCAACATATAATGCAGAATTACACCCAGGCTCCAGATGTCCACTGGGGGCCCTTCATACTCTTGCCTCAGGATAATTTCGGGGGCAAAGTATGACAGAGTGCCCCAGAACTGGCGCAGCCTCTGCCCAGGCGTGAACCTGGCACTGAAGCCAAAATCGATAAGTCTAGCATGGCTCCTGGCATCCACCATGATGTTCTCTGGCTTCAGGTCTCGATGTACAATGCCCTTGTCATGGCAGTAGCTCACGGCACTCACTACCTGCCGAAAAAGTCTGCGGGCCTCTTCCTCCTGCATGCCACCGTGTGGGATGTGGTCCAGTAGCCGACCTCCACCTGCGTGTTCCATCACCATATAAATATTTCTGTTGGTCTCAGCAACCTGCAATAACTGGATCACATTGGGATGCTCCAGGCTCCTCATCATCTCTGGTTCGGAGAGGAGCAAGAGGTTCTGCCCTTTCTTCCGCAGGACTTTGATGGCCACCTCTACCCCAGTCAGGCGATGGCGGGCTAATTTGATCTTGCCAAACCCGCCAAACCCAATGTCCCTCAGGACCTCATACTGCTCCCTCAATACTGCCTTCTGATGGGACCTGGGCCCCTGCAACATAACACTACTGTCACTACTCTGGCTATGCATCCTACGAACACCAACCAAGGATGCTAGCAAATATAAAACTAACAGAACAAAACAACGAATCAAAATCAATAACAGACACAAGACAAAACAACAAACCCAAATTAGGGAACTAATAGCCAAGGACCGCCAGCAACAACTGCCAACCACCAACCACCAAAAGTCCTAACTATCATGGAGTCCAACAGGTCACCTCCAAGGGCTACCTGTACTTGTGGACAAAATCCCAGCTGTGGCCACTCTCTCATATACCTTTGAAACTTACTCATAATGTCTCCTTGTGACATCAGAGCAATTAATCGCTCAGCCATGCCTGGCCATAACTCCCAGGGGTCGTCTCCCTTTGGGGCCTTCAAAACTTCTTCCATTTTCAGAATAGGAATAAAGAAGGACTACAGACACTTTTTGCTTTAGTGGGTCACAGAGACTGATGTGTACTTGCTTAGGAATTAATATTCTGTGGAACTTCAATGTAATTTTCACTTTCCATCTAAAAACCTGTAATAACTTTTGGTTATTTCCTTAAACACAGCACACAAAAATAGCATTTATCCTGGTTCCTAAATTTTGGGTGTCTTCTCACATTTTACACATCTACCTCATCCTTGTCCCTTGTCCCTTGTCCATGCAGTGGCAGCAGTTTCAGGAAGTCTGGGAAGAGTTTGGGAAATGACGGATCTGGAGAGGCGGGCAGAGTGGACTGCCAGATGACAAGCCAGGAGATACAGACCATCTAGAAAGATGGGCCAGAAGCTTAACTAAGGTACCAGAAGCTAATGATGTGGTCAGAATGCTTTTAAAAATGGATGCTCAAGGACATAGTGGGAGGAAAGCAGTAGTGAACATGGTGGACTTGGTGGATTTTTTGGGCGGGGGGCGCAGGTGTGGCATCAACAAGGGAATGGCCATCCACATAGGGAAGGCATGTGGAGAACAGGATGTTTGAGAGGAATTACAAGGACTAACAGGATCTACTCCCTATTTTGGTAAGGGGCATAGGAAGAGGGATAGGTGCAACAAAGACCAGGGGAGTCCAAAAACCACTGAATGGATCAATGGATGAACCTGGAGGACCCTGTGCTAAGTGAAAGAAGCCTGACACAGGGAGAGGATACTGCATGATCTCTCCAGTGGAATTTGAAAGACATGTACTTGTAGATGCAAGGAATAGAATGGTCGATGGTTAAGGAGTTGTAACACTTCAACTATGCAAGTTGATTAAGTTCTGGAGATCTACTATGTGGTATCATGTCTAGAGCTGACAGTACTGTATTGTATACTTAAAATTTCTAAGAGGGCAGAATGTATGTTAAATATTCTTACTAACAAAGCCCCTGGCCCCAGCCATAATAAGAAAGAGAATGGGAAGAATCTTGGGGAGGTCTATTTGTCATCTTGGTGCTGGTGATGAATTCATGGGTGTATACTTTCCCCAAACTCATTGAGATGCATACACAAAATATTCAAGGTTTTATTTGTCAACTATTTCTTAATAAAATGATTTTAAATAAATGAATATTTTTTCATAAAGATGACTTCAATTTATCGGCTAAGACATTCGGAGACTGGCAGATAAAAAAGATTAGTAAGAGACAACCAATCACATTGAATTTGAAGGAAGTGGCTATGTGGAAGTGGTTTTCATAGTCTAGGATCTGTGCCTGTCCAGGTTGAGGCTGGAGATGTGAGTGGCATCTTCACAAAGCTAGTGAAGGACACTGGAGGTGGGCAAGATCTCTGAGGGCCAAGGCAGATCTGCTGAGGGGAGCTCTCAGTTAGAAATGATTCCTTTTGAAGACCTCAATATCAGCTCCTCAGTCTTCAGGGGCAGGTCTGTGCCTCATAAACACCACACTTGGCCTATAAGTGTTCCTGGTTGCTTCTTGTACTTGTACCTCATATGAAATCTTCCTTTTCTTCATGTTTCACCTAAAAGAATTTAGGAGGCTTCTAAAGCAACTTTTACTTAAGGAAATTCAGAATAATAATGAAATTTCCAGAAGCTAAACAATAAATATTTTCTGACTCAATGTGCTCACTGAAATTGAAATGTAACAGGAGCCTGTATGCAAATTATGTAGCCTGCAGTCCTGGCCCATAGGGTCTTGGATTCATCTTCCTTGACAAAGGTACACCTGCTTCTCTACTTCTCTAACCTGCTCGTTTCATCTTAATCATATTCATTAACAGGTTGGTAAGGCTCTTTATATGGTTTGGCGAAATGATGTTCCTCTTCAATTGTTCTAAAATAGCATCATCAGGTCTCAGTGGGAGCACACGCAAACACATACTGTGAGAAACAAATTAAAGACTCTTAACGACTCTACCAATGCACTAAAAACCTTAGTTGAAGTATTTCAGAAGTCTGCAAAAGAAAATAACTCAGGCATTTTCCCTGGTATATATTTTTTTGTGTTTTTCACCATGAACATTCACTGCATTTTCAGTAGCTAGAAATAAATTGCTTTTAAAAGTAATTAGAAAAACCTACAGTGCTTAAAGATTTATCTAACATTAAATGGAATAGTAAGAGTATTAGGTGTAGAAAATAGACTTGTTAGTTCTGCAGAGATGTGCATTTTCTATGTGTAGGTATTCCGGGGTACATTTGAGAGTAGTCTGTTATTTCTGAAAGTATTTGATATGGGCACCATTAGAAAGACTTGAAGAAGGTTTTTACTGATTAAAAATTTATTAGTAAAGCCTTGACAACAACCCAACCACCTCTTAAGCATTCAAATAAGTGACAAAAATGTCCCAGAGGAGAAGAAACAGGGAAATTATGAGACAACATTTCTAGTGACTCCCCGTAATGCATTTTTTATGACCTCTGGAATATTAAATGAATACATCTGGCCTGCAATATTTTTTACACCTTTGTCTTTCAAAGCCTGTACTTAAAAAATCTTCCAGATTCATTGGCACAGAGCAAGTAATTTCCTGGTTTTTGGGAAAACCAAGATAAAGAGTTGTCCAAAAATAAAAAAGAGAAAAAAAAAAAAAACAAAGAAATGAAACAAACAAAAAAGTCAGTAGTTCCAGGATAATCAACAAAGACACTCCTGGTAGTTGTGGATTCTGGGCTCATCCCCCAACATTCATGCATTGGGTACATAACCCCTAGGCAACCATACAGTGAGTCCCATGGGGACTCAGAAAAACTAAGTCACCTGAGAGTGACTGACATTTCAGTAGAAAGATAAGATATGCACATAAACAGCTAAAATAACACAAGGGAGACTGTGACAGATATCCCAGGAGATCTTCAAAGAAGGTGCCATGAATAGGAAGTAATCATGTTTCACTGGGGAAGCCAGAGAAAGTGCCAAATCAAAATCAGTTGGAGTATCTGAATTTGGAGGGCGATGTGTCCTGAAACAGGCTGTTAGAACTGCAGGCAGGAAGGGACATCCAGGCAGGGGAAACAAGATATGCAGGAATCAAAGACAGGTTTGGGGAGATCTAAAGTTGATATGGTTATTACAGCACTCTGAAAGGAAAATCAAACAATTTTTTGTTGTTGTTTTTAATGGAGAGGGGCTTTCCATGGCTGTGGGTGGCCCTGAAGCTTACGTTCCCATAGATTCCCAGGTGCTCCTTTTTAAAACTTTTTATTGGGCTGGGGATGTGGCTCACGGCCCGCTTGGCATGGGTGTGGCCCGGGTTGGATCCTTAACACAACATACAAACAAAGATGTTGTGTCTGCTGAAAACTAAAAAATAAATATTAAAATTCTCTCTCTCTCAAAAAAAAATTTTATTTTGATGCTGGGGTTTGAACTTAGGGATGCTTACCTTGCTAAGTTGCTGAGGCTGGCCTCAGAATTGAGATCCTCCTGCCTCAGCCTCTCAAGTAGCTGGGATTATAAGCATGCACCACTGTGGCTAGCACAAATCCTCATTTTTTAGGCCAGTTTACAGAGTCCAGCAGACTATGTACAAGTTAGTGTCTTTCATTTACTGTCTATATGACTTGGGATAAGCTCTTCATTTTCCCACACATCTATTTCTTCAAATACCTGCTGTAGAACTGGAAATGACCACCCTATCTTTCTAAGCGAATCACCCCCTACTCTCAGCCAATAAGTCAAAGCTCACCTTGCACTACATGGGTTAATTATTTGATTTGACTCAGAAAATAGCTGAATCCCATGGGACATATAACACAAGCCAGGTCAATATGGACCTACCTCCCAGGAATTTGCTGAACTAATAGGAATTCTTTTTATATGAAGGTACTAAGCTAATTAGAATGTAAGCCTAGAGCAGCTGGTAGAGTTTGAAGCCCACACAGGATTGCAGATTCTAAGACAGGGATTATCGCTTAATGGCACATCTGAGCTGTGCTCAGATCAATTTGAGAAGGTCTCTGTTGTTTTCAATCACTGGTGCCTGGATACACTATGATGTATGATGTGATGACAACACTAGGTCACAGAATTAGCAGCAAAACAGTCTTCAATTCAGTACCTGAACAAGGCCTCCTGGGCTGGACTTCACTGGAAACATAGAGTTGAGATCCTTACTTTCATAGAACTCTTAGGTGTTACTAAACCACATGGAATTTCTGACTTCAACTCTGTCTGCACATAATTCTCCCTACCCTATCTTCAAATGTAGCGATTCTTCCACATACACTATAGTTACAGATGAGACAAATTGATCCATTTGCTGCTGAATAAGTGGAACTTACTGATATCATTGATCAAAATACAGATATGACAATCTTTCATGTGTGATTTTAGGACTGTTTAGATCATCTTTTGGGCCTCACGTGAACAATTTCCATCTATAATGCTATCTCTAATTCTCATTCAATGCTGTAACTTAAGTGAGTGATGTTATTTTTGCATATCTGCAAGTGCACCGTAATTTATTTATTTATAGTAAATTATTTGCAGACCAGTGATTTAGCTCTGGTTCATAATACAAATAGCACGGTAATACCTGATTACTCCAATGCACAAATATGCACTTTCAGCAATACTGAGAACCATCAATGTGTAGACAACACAAAATTCTAGATCACACTCTGTCTGATTCCTGCTCTAAAAAAAGGAGCTGAACACAGGGACTTGTGTTTCACTGAATCCCTATCAACTAGCAGATTACTTTACCTAGAGAGTTCAATAAATGTTTGTCAAATTAAACAGAACTCCATCCCCTACAATAATAATACACAGCTTCACTCGCCTTATCAAGATGAACCCTGTACTGACTCAAAGCTAAATAACACCTGTTATTTCCTCCGTTTGGAAAATTCACCTGGAGCAAATCATCTTCCTCACCACTGGCAAAAAAATACCTAAGCTCAGGCTTGATGATAAATTTATATCCTCATAGGTCTCAAACTTAGCTTCACACTAGAATTATCTGGGGAGTTTTCTAAAATCCCAATGTTCATATTACACACAGGGACAATGGAGTCAGAATTTTATGGTGCACCCAGATGTGAGGGTTTTATTAAAGCTCCCCAGATGGTTCTGATATGCAGATAAAGATCAAAAAGAACCCCAGTAGAGCAACACTTGTCAAGGACACCATAGTTACTAAACTATTTCTGTAACCATATCAAGTATTTTTTGTCATCTATGTTGTGCTATTCCAGACTAGACTGAAAATACAATGGATTCATAATACCAGTAATAAAATAGTAGTTATTTGATACACTCCCCATCAATGGAATTGTTGAAATCTCAGTGGCCTAAATTCAAGGGAGTGGGGGGAATAGTACTTGTCTTTTAAGGATTTTTCCCTTCCCAATCTCCTTTCTCCAAGAACTGTCTGAGCTCCACCTGCTCATACAATGTGCTCCTGAAATCACAGCTGTTCTTCAGATCCCTGCTTCCCCAATGTATACAGCGTTCCTCTTACCATGCTCAGAGGATTCTACATTTGAACATGCAACAATCACCTAGAGGGCTTGTGATGACAGATTCCTGGGCCCCACCTCCACCTCCTGAGCTTCTGATTCAGCAAGACTGGCTGGAGCTGGAGAATTTGCATTTCTGCCATCCTCCAGATATTGCAGATGCTGCAGGTCTGGAAATCACACTTGAAAAACTACTGCTGCAACTGATAGAGCCAATCATACTTGATGAATGATGTGCTCTTGCCTTGGCTTAGATATATGTTCAAAGAATAGTCCATAATTGGAGTCATTAAAACCATTTATGAAAAATATCTATTCATTTATTTAAAATCACTTATTGAGAAGTGGTTGACCAAAAAAAAACAAAAGCCTTGAATATTTTGTGTATGCATCTCAATGAGTTTGGGGAAAGTATACACCCATGAATTCATCACCAGCACCAAGATGACAAATAGACCTCCCCAAGATTCTTCCCATTCTCTTTCTTATTATGACTGGGGCCAGGGGCTTTGTTAGTAAGAATATTTAACATACATTCTGCCCTCTTAGAAATTTTAAGTATACAATACAGTACTGTCAGCTCTAGACATGATACCACATAGTAGATCTCCAGAACTTAATCAACTTGCATAGTTGAAGTGTTACAACTCCTTAACCATCACCTCTTTGTTGCCCATAGACCATTCTACTCCTTGCATCTACAAGTACATGTCTTTCAAATTCCACTGGAGAGATCATGCAGTATCCTCTCCCTGTGTCAGGCTTCTTTCACTTAGCACAGGGTCCTCCAGGTTCATCCATTGATCCATTCAGTGGTTTTTGGACTCCCCTGGTCTTTGTTGCACCTATCCCTCTTCCTATGCCCCTTACCAAAATAGGGAGTAGATCCTGTTAGTCCCTGTAATTCCTCTCAAATGTCCTGTTCTCCACATGTCTTCCCTATGTGGATGGCCATGTGTGGTGATTCCCTTGCTGATGCCATACCTGCGCCCCCCCGCCCAAAAAGTCCACCATGTTCACTACTGCTTTCCTCCCACTATGTCCTTGAGCATCCATTTTTAAAAGCATTCTGACCACATCATTAGCTTCTGGTACCTTAGTTAAGCTTCTGGCCCATCTTTCTAGATGGTCTGTATCTCCTGGCTTGTCATCTGGCAGTCCACTCTGCCTGCCTCTTTAGATCCGTCATTTCCCAAACTCTTCCCAGACTTCCTGAAACTGCTGCCACTGCATGGACAAGGGACAAGGGACAAGGATGAGGTAGATGTGTAAAATGTGAGGAGACACCCAAAATTTAGGAACCAGGATAAATGCTATTTTTGTGTGCTGTGTTTAAGGAAATAACCAAAAGTTATTACAGGTTTTTAGATGGAAAGTGAAAATTACATTGAAGTTCCACAGAATATTAATTCCTAAGCAAGTACACATCAGTCTCTGTGACCCACTAAAGCAAAAAGTGTCTGTAGTCCTTCTTTATTCCTATTCTGAAAATGGAAGAAGTTTTGAAGGCCCCAAAGGGAGACGACCCCTGGGAGTTATGGCCAGGCATGGCTGAGCGATTAATTGCTCTGATGTCACAAGGAGACATTATGAGTAAGTTTCAAAGGTATATGAGAGAGTGGTCACAGCTGGGATTTTGTCCACAAGTACAGGTAGCCCTTGGAGGTGACCTGTTGGACTCCATGATAGTTAGGACTTTTGGTGGTTGGTGGTTGGCAGTTGTTGCTGGCGGTCCTTGGCTATTAGTTCCCTAATTTGGGTTTGTTGTTTTGTCTTGTGTCTGTTACTGATTTTGATTCGTTGTTTTGTTCTGTTAGTTTTATATTTGCTAGCATCCTTGGTTGGTGTTCGTAGGATGCATAGCCAGAGTAGAGAGAGTAGTGTCATGTTGCAGGGGCCCAGGTCCCATCAGAAGGCAGTATTGAGGGAGCAGTATGAGGTCCTGAGGGACATTGGGTTTGGCGGGTTTGGCAAGATCAAATTAGCCCGCCATCGCCTGACTGGGTCAGAGGTGATCATCAAAGTCCTGCGGAAGAAAGGGCAGAACCTCCTGGTCCTCTCCGAACTAGAGATGATGAGGAGCCTGGAGCATCCCAATGTGATCCAGTTATTGCAGGTTGCTGAGACCAACAGAAATATTTACATGGTGATGGAACACACAGGTGGGGGTCGGCTACTGGACCACGTCCCACAGGGTGGCATGCAGGAGGAAGAGGCCCGCAGCCTTTTCCGGCA
Source organism: Ictidomys tridecemlineatus (assembly GCF_052094955.1). Taxonomy (NCBI): domain Eukaryota; kingdom Metazoa; phylum Chordata; class Mammalia; order Rodentia; family Sciuridae; genus Ictidomys; species Ictidomys tridecemlineatus. The sequence continues at coordinate 963,275 of NW_027520954.1, read as the reverse complement.
GGTAGTGAGTGCCGTGAGCTACTGCCATGACAAGGGCATTGTACATCGAGACCTGAAGCCAGAGAACATCATGGTGGATGCCAGGAGCCATGCTAGACTTATCGATTTTGGCTTCAGTGCCAGGTTCACGCCTGGGCAGAAGCTGCGCCAGTTCTGGGGCACTCTGTCATACTTTGCCCCCGAAATTATCCTGAGGCAAGCGTATGAGGGACCTCCAGTGGACATCTGGAGCCTGGGTGTAATTCTGCATTATATGTTGACAAGGAGGTACCCATTTGGTGGCAACACCTCTAAGGAGATGCTGAGTCAGATCAAGCAGGCAACCTACCGCGACCCTCCCTATGTTTCCTTGGCAGCACGAATGCTCATCCACCAAATGCTGACCCTGGACCCCCAGAAGCGACCCACAGCCAAGCAGATCCTTCAGCACCCATGGATGACAAAGGGTAAGCAGGATTTACCCCAGGATTATAGTGAACCAATCCCCTTCCGCCCAGACCCTGAAATACTGACCACCATGTTTGATATGGGTTACGATCTGCGTAAGACCTGGGTGTCCCTGGCCAAGAGGAAGTTCAACGCGGTAATGGCTACCTACCTTCTGCTCCAGCACCAGAAAAGCCAAGGGGCAGGCTGCATGTTCCAGGGGAAGCCTGTGCTTCCGAGGGTGAAGCCTCGCCCACGCCCTGTGGATCTTTCCCATTCCCCTGTGCTCCCAAAGAGGAGCCCCAGCGAGCCTGCCCTGAGCACCTTCCCCTTGCCCTGTGAGCCTCAGCTGCCTGAGGGCTCCACACAGGCAGGGCAGAAGCACATCAGGAGTGCCAGTGAGCCTGCTCTCCATCTCCACTTGCAGCCAGCAGGGGCCTCCACACCTGATGCAGGCCCTCAGCTGGACTCTGGGCAACCCCAGGCCCACAGAAGGCTCTTGAGGTGGGTTGACAGGAGGATTGCTACCTGTATCCAAGAACTGTGCTGTTGCTCACCAGGGGTCAGCAATAAGTTGGCTCCCATGTAAGAGGGCATAAAGGTGGCAGGTTCATTAAGTGTGGCTCCAGTGAAGGGAAGAGATGACCCAGGCAAAACCAGGGGATAGCCAGAGGACCCTGTGCTCTATGGACACCTTGTATGGGCATCGGATGTGTGGACTCCGAAACAATGCAGGAGCAAGATGTGCCAAGACCTCTGGTTTCTCTGCCCAAGGACCAAGCACCCTGCCCAAGCACCAAGCACCCTTCTGCATCCATCAGGACATCGGGACTCTCCTGTGCCTCCACCTGCAGAAGACATCAGAGACTGCTTCCCTGGGACCCTTCCTCTGCCCTATTCCTCTGTCCTGTCTCCCATTCCCCAGTGATGATTCTCACTAAATTTCAGACAAATTTGCTAATAAAAAAAACTATAAACATTTTGAACAATCGTTTTATTAGCATAGTTTTTTATTTGTAATCACCTCACTCTGGAAACAATCCAAATGTCCCGTAGCAAACCATGATATGTCCATACTGTAAAACGCTCTCAGCAATAAAAGGAGAAGACTTCTGATATAAACAGACATGGATGAAAATCAAATAATTTATGTTAACGGAAATAACATGGATGAAAATCAAATAATTTGATAACAGAAATAAGCCACATTCAAAAGGCTTCAATACTGCATGATTCCATTCATATGGCTTTCTGGAAAAGGGAAAGAAAACCAACCATTGGATGCCAGGGGCTGGCGGGTAGTGTTTAGGGGTTGACTGCAGATATCACAAGGGAATTGTACCTTTGCAGTGCTGGTCCATTGAACACAGGACCTTGTGCATGCGGGGCAAGCTCTCTACCACTGAACTACAGCCCCAGCCCAACTGAGCTACAGCTCTAGCCCAACAGGGGAACTGCTGTGGTTAGGAAACTGTATCTTGATTGTGATAACATGACTACATTAAAAGTAGCAGAACCAATAGCTAGGTGCAGATTTGCACACCTGTAATCCCAGAAACTGGGGAGGTTGAGCAGGAGGGTCACTAATTCAAGGCCAGTGTCAGCAACTTAGTGAGGCCCTAAACAATATAGTGAGAATTTGTCTCAAATTTTTAAAAAAAGGCCTTGGATATATGTCCCTTTTGAAGTAAAGAAACACTTGGTTCAATTCCCAGGACAAAAAAAAAAAAAATCCATCTAGAACTATAGACTGGAAAGCGTGAATTTTGTAGTGTGTAAGACTTTATTGGAAAAATGAAAAGAGCCAAGAATAACCAAGACAATTTGTTAAAAAATGAAATTGGAACTATTTCTTCAGTAGATATCAAGAATCATTATGAAAATGATGTGATTAAAGTAATTTATATTGGTTGGAAGAAGAGTAAACTGTTGATAAAAAATAAAGAACGTAGAAAAAGATCTCTGTATATATGATCTTGATAAATCATAGAAGGGGGTGGGGGCTTGTCTTTCCAGTAAGAGGATATGAAATCATTGGTTCACCAGGTTTTTTAAAATGCAATTTATTTCTGCCTAACATCTACAGTGATGAACTCCCTTCTGAAATGTTGTCTAGAAAGTGGAACTTTTTATCAGGAAATCTGATAAACTCCTGGTGACGGTATGACTCCATACAAGATGTGGGGAAACAGTTTAGCATTATTTACCTAAGTTGGAAACACTCATATCCCATGATCCAAGCAATTCTACTCCATGGCAGGAACACACACAACAGAAACGTGACTCCATGTGCACCAAGACACTTGGGAGTTTTTGTAAATGGAGCCCCAATGTAGAAAAGACCTAAATATTTATTAATAATGGAATTTGTAAAAAGTAGGGTTTTTTTTTTTTTACAATATTGTCGCATAAACAAGGGGATGAGAAATATACAATGGATGCTTTGGCTACATGGTGGCAAACCTGTCCCTTTCTCTGGGTCATCTTATCCCTCTTCATGGTGTCTGAAGGAAATTGCCTTAAGGGCCCCAATGTTCACTCTTTCCAGCAGTCAAGCTCTTGGTCATGGGACTTGGAGTTCCCCTTAAATAAAAGGTGCAATGGATCTCTTCCTGTAGAACCTGGGCTTGGCTCTGTGACTGTCTCTGGTCAGTAGAAAGAGATGCAAATGAGAAGGGGCCAGTTGTGTGTGCAGGCCTCCTGAGGCATCCTGGGTCTTTCCTTTCCCTCTTATCCCACACTCGCCCCACCCCTTTGGCCTATGAGAAAGACATGCCTGGGTGCCCAATGTGACTAAGGTGTCCCAGCCCCACCAGAGCAGCTCTAGTTGTCCCAGGGATACATGAGTAAGCCCTCCTTATCCCCCACCTCAGCTGCATAGCTGCATGTCCCACGCAGGGAGGAAGACATGTTCATGGGCATATGCCCTGTGGTTGGGGGTGGTTCATTTGCTATGCAACAGAAGCCATCTGTGAGGTGGGGCACTGATGAGGTTCAGGGAAGGGTGGATTGTGCCAAGCAGAGGCAGGGGAGAGGAAGAAGGGCTGCTGGAAAGAAATGAACAGCAAAGGCCACCAGTAGTCCCACGTGCGGGCCAGGAGCCAGGAGTCCTGGACCCAGGTAGGGTGGTGGACCTGCTCTCCCTTCCACCCTGTTGGCTATTTTTTATTTTTATTATTTTTTTTTGTAACACCAGTGTTCACTGTATTCATCCATAAAGAGGGATGTAGTGCCCCAACCTGGAAGCTCCCCCAAACCCTGCTTTCAACCAGAGCCCATTCCCAGCAGCAACCACAAGTTATGTGCCCACCCCTCCTGACATTTGCCTGTGTCCACATGCACACCCATTCATACCTCCTTCCTTCAAGGTTTTAAAAAATTAAGCCATGAGCTATTTATTATATTGGGGTTTGAGCTTTGTCACTTCACAACACATCTTAGAAACCTTCTCAGCTTGTGCACAGAGACCTACGTTGTTTGTTAAATTGTCTCATTTGTATCCCATGTGGAGGTGCCAGCATTGACCTCAGGGTTCCTCTAGGCGTGGACACTTGAGTTCCTCTGGCTTTTCTCTACTGTCTGTGAGCCTTTGGGCACACTGGCAATCATTAGTGCAGGACCCATTCCTATCAGAGATTTGGTGGGGTCAAAGGGTATGTCCTGAAAAACACAGACATATTGTTCCACTGTGATCTAAAAAAGTCCTGTGGATGTGCACTCCCAGAAGGTGGGTGGGAAACCCAACATCACTACATTCTTGTTGACGTCAAAAAGCTTTGGTCTTCAGAAATGTTTCTGAGTCCTGGGGAGGTAGCTCCCTGCTGGAGCACTTGACCTACACCCATGCTTGAGGCCCTGTGTTCGCCCCAGTGCCAAAAAGCAGTTGCAAACTCTCCCAGTCTGCTAGAAACAGATGTGAGTTCACTGGTATTTTGAATGTGAAACTTCTTGGATTAGTGTTAAAATGTACAATTATTTTTTCATGTTTATTGCCTACTAGTGTTTCCCCTAAAATATCCTTTGTCCATTTCTCTTTTATTAATTTGTGAGGCGCTTTATCTGTGAACTCTCTTGTGGTGAATATTGGCACTGTGTCCCCCCAGCCTGCCAGATCAGTCTCTTTTAATGTTCTTCTGGGCTCTTTCTTCACAGGGAAGTTTCTACACTGTGTGTCGTCCAGTCTGTTGTCTTCTCATTTCTGGCTGCTGGTTCCTGCTGGGGATGGCTGCGCCCTTGACTGATTGCACTGCATTTTCCTTTTCCACTCTCTCATATGGGCCTGGGTCCCAGGGATTCGTCCAAGTGCACAGTATCTCCACTAGAGAAATAAGGAAAGGAAGGTCAAGCAGGATCAGTGACATATCTGGGTCACACAGTTTCTTGTTACTTGACCCAGAGCCAGAAGAAGATCGCCAGGGTCTCAGGCCCAGGTAGGGGGTCTCCACTTCCTACCTCTGAGATGATCTGGTCAATGACATGTCCTGCAGTGCACAAGCATCCTGATGTCCCCTGCATGCTTACTGTTGCTGGAAAGCTGTTAACAGGTTTCCTCAACAGAGGCAAGACCTGCCTCTCCATGGCCCTGCCTGTCTTCCCAGAGCCACACAGTGGACCTTCAGTAGCCCAGATCCCTGTCTCCATCAGGCCCTCAGCAGATTTAGGCAGGATGAGAAGCAGCGATCCCAGATTGACACAACCCTTTCCTGTGGCATAGGCACTTTGAGAAAGATTTGCAAGGTCGCCCAAGGAAACAAACTCTGACCCAAGTGTGTTGGCCATGTCAGGCTTCTCTACATATGGACAGCACATTCCTCCTATCCCTGTCTGGCTCCTGGTGCCTTCATACCCATGTAATGCACCTACCTGCATGCCCATGACCTGGGATCCTCAAGGGTTGTGCTTCCCCCACCCCGAGAGTGGAGGAGACCCAAGCCAGAAGCCTGGTGCCCAAGGCCCTCCTGGTCTTCTTCTACTTGTGGCCCTGCCTGGTACATGGAAGCTCAGTGATTGCCAGGTAAAGGAATCAATGCCTAAACTGGTGAATGAGTGACGAGAGAGTAGAAGGAGACCTCCACACTCCAAAACCAATCCATTTGGTAAATACTCTATAGATTGGGCCTTGATCTGATCCCAGGAAAGTCCAGGCTCAGAGCTCTTCCCTGCATGCAGAGCCTGAAAATGTCCCATGGAATGGCAGGAGTGGCTGGGCATCTCTGTCTTCACAGGTGATGCCTGAGTTTCTGGAAGATCTCCACCCATTCTCCAGAGAGATGTGAATACTCATCTTCCTATGAGGCTATTCCTCTGCCCCATTATTCCTATCCTATGAAGAATCATATCCTCCATCCTTCTGGACTGGAGAAATGATTTGTGAGCAAAGCTCCCTCTTCTCCATTCTTTGGCCACAGAATAAAGTTGTTCCTTCCTCAAACTCATGTTTCTCATTGACATTTCTATGGCATGAGCCTCTAAACCTGGGTTAGGTCACTTTTCGTGTGACCCTGCCTAGTGGGTACACTCTTGGTGCCAGGCTCTAGACTGAGCTCTTAACACAAGTCATCTTATTGATGCTCACAGCTACCCTAGGGGAGAAATATAATTATCCCATTTAAAGATGAAAAACATAGGCTCAAAGGTGGTAAATGACCTTCACCAAGTCGTGAAGCTGGCAAATAGCAAAGCTGAGATTTTGAAGTGTTTTAATTTGTTCTAATTAGTCATACATGACAGCAGAATGCATTTCAACACATTTTATACAAACGAGGCACAACTTCTCATTCCTCTGGCTGTACATGGTACATAGTCACACCAGTTGTGTAGTCATAACTCTGTATAGGGTAATAATGTCCATCTCATTCCACTGTCTTTCTTCCTGATATTCCCTCCCCTTCCTTCACTCCCTCTGCCCAATACAAAATTCCTTCATTCTTCTCAGCCCCTCCCTATTATGGATTAGCCTCTGATAAGCAGAGAAATCATTAGGCCTTTTGTCTTTTGGGGGTTTGACTTATTTCACTTAGCATGACATTTTCCAGCTATATCCATTTACCAGTAGATGCCATAATTTCATTCTTCTATAAGCCTTAAAGATCATGGGAGATATTTCCATCTTCTCAGGTCTTCTTTCATTGCTTTCTTTAGTGTTATTCTGTAGTTTTCATTGCAGAGGTCTTTCATTTGTTTTCTTTTTAGATTGATTCCCAAGTATTTTATTTTATTTCTTTTAGTCCATTGAAAAGGGGGATGTTTTTCTAATTTCTCTTACAGCAGATTCAACAATGATATATAGAAATGCACTGATTTATGGGTATTGATTTTAAATGCTGCTACTTTACTGAATTCATTAATTAGTTCTAGAAGTTTTTGGTGGAATTTTTGAAATCTTCTAAATGTAGAATCGAATCGTGTGCAAATAGTGATTGAATTCTTTTCGTATTTGTATCGCTTTAATTTCCTTGGCCTGTCTAATTGCTCTGGCTAGTGTTTCAAGGACTATGTTGAATAGAAGTGGTGAAAGAGAGCATACCTGTCTTGTTCCAGTTTTCAGAGGGAATAATTTCAATTTTTCTCCATGTATCATGGTCTTGGCCTTGGACTTAGCATAGATAGTTTTTGTTGGGATATGTTCTTACTATTCCTAGTTTTTTTAGTGTTTTGATCATTAAGGGGTGCTATATTCTGTCAAATGCTTTTTTGCATATTTTGAGATCTATGAGTCTTGTCTTTAAGTCTATGGATGTGATGAATTATGTTTATTGATTTCCATATGTTGAACCAAACTTGCATCCCTGGAATGAATCCCACTTGATTGTGGTGCACTTTCTTTAAGTATGTTTTTGTATGCAATTTGCCAGAATTTTATTGACACTTTTGTGTATAGGTTCATTACGGATATTTGTCTGAAGATTTTTTTCCTTAGTGTGTCTTTGTCTAGTTTTGATATCAGGGTGATACTAGCTTCATAGAATGAGTTTGGAAGTATTCCCTCCTTTTCTATTTCATGGAATAATTAGAAGAATAATGGTGCTAATTCTTCCTTGTAAGTCTTGTAAAGGTCAGCTGAGAATTCAGCTGTTCCTGGGCATTTTTTGGTTGGTAAGTTTTTGATGGCCTCTTCTATTTCACTAATTGATCTGTTTAAATTGTGTATGTCTTCCTGATACAGTTTGAATAGGTTATATATATCTCTAGAAATTTGTCAATGTCTTTGAAATTTTCTATTTTATTGGAGTATAAATTTTCAAAATAGTTTCTAATTATATTCTAAATTTCCATAGTGTCTATCTTGATATTTCCTTTTTTGTCACTAATTTTAGTAATTTGAGTTTTCTTTCTCTTTCTCTTCTTTAGCATGGCTAATTATTTATCAATTTTATTTATTTTTTCAAAGAACTAACTTTTTGTTTTGTCAATTTTTTTGAATTGTTTCTTTTGTTTCAATTTCATTGATTTCAGCTCTAATTTTAATTATTTCCTATATTCTACTGCTTTTGGTGTTGATCTATTCATCCTTTTTTAGGGCTTTGAGATGTAATGTTAGGTCATTTATTTGTTGACTTTTTATTCTTTTTAATGAAATAGAGTAATGCAATGAACTTTCTTCTTAGCACTGCCTTCATAGTATCCCAGAGATTATTTTTTTAATATTTTGGGTTTTTTAGTTGTAACTGGACACAATACCTTTATTTTATTTTTATGTGGTGCTGAGAATTGAAGCCAGTGCCCTGCATGTGCCAGGCGAGCACTGTACGGCTGAGCCACAATCCCAGCCCTTATCCCAGGGATTTTGATATGTCCTGCTGGTGTTCTCATTTACCACTAAGTATTTTTATATTTCCTCCCTGAGTTCTTCTGCTACCCATTTGTCATTCAATAGAATGTTTTTTAGCCTCCAGGTGTTAATGTAGCTTCTTTTTTAAAAAATTTTATCATTGATTTCTCATTTCATTTCATTATAATCTGATAGAATGCAGGGTAGTATTTCCCACCCACTGTGCCTGGCACCTTTCTCCCTGTGCACTTCACAACTCACTGAGCTGAAGAGAGCCTATTCTCTCCAGTTTCTCCAACCTGTGCTCTCCCCTGGGAAATGCCCCCAGTCTCTGGCTTTCCACAGGCCTACCAGGCCCAGACTGGCCCATGCAGACCCAGCTGCAATCTGATGGATCTGGGCCTAAGGTTCCCCAGGCTCTGCCTTATTGCAGTTCCAATATCTCAATGACATTTCTGCTTGCAGGGAGACCACCAGAGATATGCTCACACAAAAGAGTGATCCTCTGCTGCAGTCTGGCTGGGCACAAATCACGAGCCACTGAAGCAGGAACAAACTTTATTTCTAAACTCCACCAGCACACTCCACACACGCTCCCCGGGACTCTCCCCGGGAGCCATGCGGCTCCTCCAAGAACCACCAACCAGAAAAATCCCTCCTCCGGCACTTCCCCAACCAATGGGGACTCTCCGGGAGAACTCCAAAATAGTGGGAGAACTCCAAAGTAGCAGGCCGAGGGGACAGCAGGGATCTAATATACACAACTTAACATAACCATTATTATCTCAATGGCTTGCTGGCATCACCTCTCAACCACTCCTTTCTGGCAAAAATGTCATGCGTCATTCGGACTCGGCTATGGCTCTCCGCAATCCTCCAAAGAAGCAGCCAGAGGGCAGCCACCAGCATACCCAGGAGAAAGACCTCAGATGCAACAAGACCTAACAATAGTTCTCCAGATCCTGGCAGTTGTCCCCAGAGTGAGGTGGCTGCCCCATGAGTTGGCAGTGGTGGCGTGGTAGCAAACCTGCAAGCCCAAGGCCCTAGACTCCCAGGAGTTGGCCGGGGTCCCAAGATTGTGGCAGTCACATGTAACCAAATCTATGGGTACCCTGATAATGGACTTCCAGGTGGCAGTGGGCAATGGGCCGGTAAAAGGTCCCCAAGTGGACAAACATCCAGCAATTGAACAGTGATTTTTGATATTGGGCTTCCAGGCCATGACCAGTATCCCAAGATGGAGGCTGCTGCTTGAGATGGCTATGGCATTGGGTGCCAGTTGGTTCACTTTTGAAGACATCACTTCTCTCCAAGTCATCTCAGTAGTGGCTATGCTCTCATATGTCACATGTTTTATTGCCAGAAAGTGGGCCTGGCTGGAGTTAGTCTACAGTTGGTAGATGGAGATTAACAGGCAGAGAACCCTGGGGTGAGGTTGCCAAGCTGGAAATCTCCAATTGGAGTACTGCCAGGCTAAGAGTGGCCGGTAGTGTGCTAGAAAAACTTTTTGGAAAGCAGCTCATGATGAATGCTACTGACTTCACTGGGAACTGACTGGGGCATCAAAAGGACTCACTAGAAAGCTGCCAGGAAGCTACCTGTGGGGTAAGCTGCTGGATATTCTGGGAAACTGGATAAGGTTTCCATGGAACTTGGTAAGAAGGGTTCCTTGAGGGTGCCTCTGAAAACTTCCCGGCATGAGCTCCACTGGATATGTCTTATGCCAAATGTGTAGTGTGAGATAAAGACATAGAGAAATCACACCAGAACCGGAAAGAAGCTATTTTTCTTGGCAGCATCTGTCCTGAAACCCTCACTAGCAAAGGAAAAATGTATACAAAACCTGTCTCCAGTGTCCTGAGCAGGGCAAAGAGCCAGGAGACTAAAAATTGGTATCCGCAACAGCGTCCATGTTAAAACTCTCCTCCTTCTCATTTTTATTGTTCCTAGGCTAAAGTCTTAAGTGTTCCATACATGTTTGTTGAATAAATGTATAAACAGATAAATACTTCCACCCTTGCATTATCCTGTAGCTGCCATTAGTGTTGTCTTGGCAGCCTACTTCCCACAAGGCAATGGTATGGTTGAACTTTTTGGTCCCTTTGTATTTGGGTTTAGTCAATAAATTATGAATGAAAGTGAGGTGAGCTCAGAAATGTACTGGTAAATGTATAACTGGGTGATTCGGGGGAGTGAGGGGTGAGGGGTTCTTTATTTGTAGTACTTACTTATTTCTACAATGCAAATACTACCCCCATGATTTCTTTCAAATTACCAATATAACCCAGAGTTGGGAAGAGATGCACACATTTGGCTTTTGCAAGCTAGTATTACCAATCTGTACTTTACCACACCACGTAAGTGCCAAAACATTTAATTACTGGTGCAGATCCTCTAGAACTTTCTTTCCTTTGTCACAAAAATTGTTAAAATTTAAGATAGTAACACCTCCATCAGGCTGGATCTCTGTGTGAACATATGGAGCAGAATTTCCTTCCTCCTGGTAATTAACAAATCATATGAATGAGAAATAAACATTTGTTTTAGTAATAAGAATTCTGGGGTCATTTGTCTCTTTAGCATATCCTAGTCTAACCTGACTGATAACCTCTTAACTGGTTTGATTGAAGTACTTTACACTCTTTCTAAATAGTCTTTTATGCCACTCGCAGATCTGTAATCATGTTTTCTTCTAATTTCACGTCTAATGAAAATATTTAATAATCTGTCTCCTCCCCTATGACAAAATATAAAGTTCCAACTTTTTACCAGAGCAAAGTTCTCCAAATGTGTTCTTATACTGTGTTTTATTTTACTGCTCACCATTTCTTTGTATAAACCTGCCATTCCTCAGCCTTTCTGCTATTCTTCTCATGCTTCACCTCATCTCTACCAGCACTTTGCATAGTCATTTGAACATGAAATGTTCATTGAATATTCTGCTTATCTGTACTTATCTCAATTCAATGATTCTGATTTCAAAGGCAATATACATACATAATTACACAAGCATCTAGAGAGAAAATGTTCTCTTTAATTTCAAATAAGTGCAGGGTACAAAGGTGTTTGCTAAGTAGGAAAAATCCTTTCCCTTATGAACCATGAATATATCTTAAACACACACACACCACACACACACACACTTTGTAAAACTTAGAGATAAGAAAGGCACAGTCGAGATAGAACTGACAAAAGAGAAAGGAATGAAAAGGAAAGAGGCAAGATAGAGCAGGACCATTAGTCAAAGAAAACTCAAAGACTAGGAACAGTGATAATCAGCAAGAAGCAAATTCACAGAAAGTACCAAAAACCAGTGCCTGACAACAGTCTGTTTCACCAGGCCGTAGACTGAAGAAGCATTGACAGGGAGGTACAGTGCGGGCTTGAGTCAAGCAAAACAAGCCAATAGCAGCTCTCTGGGAAAAGGTCGCCTTGTCTAGTTCTCATTCTTTTATGAGAGGTAGGCATTATTTCCATTCTTCTATTTAGAAATTAAAACTTAAAGGCATTAAGGAGTATGCTTCACAGCTAAGGAGCTACAGTTCTTCGCTTCCCATCACTCTTCCTTCTTTGGAGTGTAGTCCATCAAGCGCACCCTCCTCCACAATGCCCTCCCACAGGATGAATCCTGATTGGTTAAACCAATCCAGACCAGACCATCCCATGGCCAGTGATTGGTTAAGAGCTAAACACGTCACCCATTTCTAAAGGAAACACAGGAGTCCGTTGCTTTGAAGGTCCTGGGAAGGTGGTTCATTACAAAAAAACAGACTGTGGAAGAAGAGATGAGCTCTCCTTCTAGTGAGTGATATTCTGGGTAGCTTTACAGGTACAACTGCTGTAATGTCTGGCTTTGGTCTGAAAACATTGAAAGCACTAAAGATGGCAAAGATAAAGATCAGAGAGACTGGGAATCTGTAATGACTTCTTGAAAGTGAAAAATTGACCACAAAACCACCATTTCTCCCAGCATCTTACTGTGAAATAATAATATTTTCCTGTGTGAAGCATTTGAGTTAAGGATTTTGCATCTTGTATAACCTCAATCGCCTTAAATAGTAAAGCAAGAATTTAAGTCCACATTTATGGGGTTCCAAAGCTTATACTTTATACATGTTTTACCCACAAAGGCATTACTGGATGTCTACATGAAGACAAGGGTAAATTTTCTTACAAGCTGCTTCATTTTATTAGACAAAGATATATGTTTAGAAATGGATACTTAAAGAGAAAAAGATCTCATAACTTAAAAGAATGACCTTTAAGATTCTCTTATTGAAAATGAATTGCTCTTCAGTCTTTAAGATACCTGTTATTATACATTATCTTCAAGTCAAATGCAGTCCTTCTTGGAAGACTTCTCGGTCTCCATACAATGGCGTTAGTGAATTTCAGGTATTTAGTAAATACTGTGAAGTATGTCAGCTACATGAAAGATAATTGTGATAGCATGTCAGGGTAATTGACTAAACTATTATAATGATTTGCAGTGATAATTTATTTTCTGCATTCCCTCAATTACTCTCTGCCCTTAGTAATAATTCAGATGACAGAATTAGAGTGTAATGATGTAATATATACGTCCACGTGGTTGACTTGAGGTATTTGAATGATTCTGAGAGAAAGAGATAATGAATGTAATAAGCAATGTGAAGTTGAGTTTTTAACTGTTTCAGGACTCTAAAATACACAGGTGGTTTAAAAAAAAAGTCTCAGAATTCAGAATTTAAAAGATCCAGTTCTCTTAGACAACAAGATCTCTAATCTTAAATTTGAACCCTGGAGGTTCTCTTTGTCAAAAACGTGGTCACACTATAGGAAAGAAGCACAAATCATGGAACATAAACTTATTTCTCAAAAGCAATACACAGTTAAAGGTATGTAAGATGCAGAAGTTAAAATAATCAGGAGATGATAACTAATTAGTGATAAAGCAGAAGCATTATAAATGGATTCTGAAGTCAACTGGGCTCATTCCGTAGTCCTTTAAAACTCATGACTTGTGGGCATACTCCAGATGGCTTTCTTAAGGTGACACAGTGATTGAAATGATCTTGGAAGTAATAAGTTCATACTGTATTATGAGGTGAAGGAGAACAAATTTTTAGGTAGAAATGACAAGCAAAATTAGGAAGAAAGAATGACTAATTTATATATTGGTAGCATTTCAGTAGGACTATTACTGATCATAGTTTGGGGGCATTAAGACGAATGAGGCTGGTAACATGTTGATGAGATACAGTGAGATGCCCTGGGAATCTAGGAATAGAACATTCACAATTAAAATGTTTTACTACCTTTCACCTAAGAAGTAACTAAATATGAGTGGAAAGAGCCCTGGAATTAGACTCTGAAGACGTGGGGTTAAATTAAGCCTACTGCACACTTTACCAGATCCTCTTCATTTAAAAAATCAAGAGAATGTTATCACTCAATTTGCATTCCAAATTAAATGAGGTAAGTTATGTTGAAAGACCTAACTTAGTTCTTTGCACAGAGAAGGCTCCATGAGTGTTCCTTCTTGAAAGTTATCCAAAATTAAAGCATGAACAGCCCCAAAGCGAATATTTCTGACTTATTTCTTATTAAGTTACTATAAATAAAGGTCAGAACCAACTAGAAAGTTAGCCAGTCAGCAATATATCAGTGTGGATTTATTGCAGGGCCAGAAAGCATATTGCCCATTCAAGTGAATGTCTTTCCTCTTAAATCAGTTCTTTTGAGTGTTCAGATGAATAAATCTCCACTGTCCTGAATTGAGGGAGTCCTCCAAGGCAAACACTCTCTATAGGGTCCTTCCCCTAGCACCAAGCTATCCACAAATTCTCCCACAGAGCTTCCTTTGCTATGCCCTTGGTGGGTAACAGGTGGCACTGTTGTCGATGGTCTATAAAAATCCTATAAAAGAATTTCCTGTGGAAAGGCTCTCTATCTCAAAGTTTGGACTGAGCAGGATCCAGCACTGTAATCAAGCTGACATCACAATTTGTCTTCTTCCAACCACTGTAATTCCTCTCCTTGCCCACAAAGCGTTGCGGCCCAATTGTTTTCAAAGATCTCAGGAAATGCCCTGTGAACAAATTAAAGAGAAGGCATGAATAACTGGTAATTAGCTATGCACCACACAGCACATTGCCAAGTTCTTCTGTGGCCACAAAGAGGAAATATTGGAAATGATCAGGGGAGCCAGTGGCTGCAGCAATGGAAAGAGGCATTTGGCAGTGCGGAGCAGTATATCAAAGGATCATGAATGTGAACATGCTAGGAAAAAAGCTCCCAACCCCAATTTCTTCATCTATGAAATCAGCATACTCACTTATCCCAATTTTCTCAAGAACAGAGAGAATTTAACATGTCTTGGGTTAGTGTATACTCTGGAGAAATTATGTTTTTAAAAACTACCTAAAACTAGTGGCTAGAAGTACCACGTCTGGAATCCCCATTTACCAGATCGATGACAGAAGACAAGTTATTAATCAAAATCCCCAATTATGGTCTTCCTCATCTGTAAGACCATAGAGAAACAGAAAGAATTAAATAAGACTGACTGGTAAGTCTACTAGTGGAGTGCAAGGCTCATTATAGACGGTTCAGAAATGTTAGCGCCTTGTTATTGGTCTCCACTGGGTGCTCTCTCATTTACCAATGTCCTTGTAAAACAAAGTGTCCGGAACCATGGAGGATGTGTGCTCAGGTGCTTTATGAACTAAAGGGCCATAAAATACATGGAAATGTATGGTATATATTTTTGTTCTTATTGTGTGGTCACCAGGGCTTCTCTCACTTCTTTTCTTCGCTTATACTGGTCATTGTGGTATTTGGAGTTTCTTCTGTATCCTAAGTAGTAATTTTTATTGGTTCAAGCCTGACTCAGAGAGAAGCTTTTACAAACATCGGTAAGTCAAAATATTACCATATTTCCCAGTGTCTGTTTATGAGCTGTTTATTCATTTCCATCAGGCTGTATGCCAGAGAGAGAGAGTTGGAGGAGAGATAAGTGAAAGGGTATAGCTACCAGACTTTCTCTTCTTTCATGGCAAAATTTATACACACACATCAGCCAAGAAGCAATTTATATACATTTTACATATCAATGGGACTATAAAAATAATTATGGGCAATCAAAAACATATCACAAAGCAGCAACAAAACAATAGTACTGTGTAATCATCCAAAGCCATCAATCATTCATCAAAGCCATGTCTTTAGGTGGTAATTCACAGACAAGAGGACAAGCAGAGCCAGGGCTATATTGGAACCTAGTTTAAGAGCTTGAAGCTTGAAAGAACGAATTGTAAAATTTTAAGAAATTTGGCAAGTTGGTTGACTTCATGGTAGTGCCTTGAAATTGGCCATAGTGGGGTATTTATAATACGGAAAATGGTAAATGCTACTCCCCGCACTTTTGTAACGTTTTCTTGTTTATCTTAAACCCCCATGTTTCCTGTATATATCTTTTCTATCTTCCATCCAAAGACAAATTTGCCTAACTATTGAGTTTGGTATGGCATTTGGAAGTTTTGCTATCTCCATATTGTCTTGGAATCATTGAAATAATCAATAATCTCAGGAAGAAATCTTTAGATATTGTTTTGAACATATCTATGCTCACATATCTTATGGCCAAAAACTAAGTTCTAATGCAGACTGTAATAGACAGCTCATACTAAATGTTATGATTTAGATATGAGGTGTCTTCCCAAAACTCATGTGTGAGACAATGCAAAATTTTGCAGAGGTTAAATGATTAGATTATGGGAGTTGTGACATAATCAGTAGATTAATACACTGATATTAACTGGGTGGTAACTGTAGGCAGGTAGGGTTTTGCTGGAAGAAGTAGGTCACTGGGGTACACCTTTGGGGTTTATATTTTGTCTGTGATGAGCAGAGTGCTCTCTTAACCCCTCTACACCCGCCCCTGCTTCCTGTTTGCCATGTCTGGAGTAGCTTTCCTCTGCCATGTCCTCCCACCATGATGTTCTGCCTTACTACTGATCCAGAGCTGTGGAATCAGCCAACCATAGATAGATCCTCTGAAGCCGTGAGCCAAATAAGCTTTTTCTCTTCTATGTTGTTCTTCTCAGATCTTTTGGTCACAGTGATGAAAAAAACTAAAACAGAAATTGGTACTGAGAAGTGGGTTTGCTGCAAAATGTAACAGAGTCAGAGTCCCTGCAGGCTTCCCCTGAGAGGGAAGATAGGAGAAGTAAGCCAAAGCTGTTATAGAGATCTCTGCCAGTCATGTAGGATATCTGCTGAGGAAAGCTACAAGCAGAACCAAGCCAAGAGTGAGGCCAAGTGAGCTGCAACCAATAAGGTGGAGCTACACAAGACCTTTGGAGAGAATATCACAATGATATGTGCCCCAGATGTTGGATGTGGAGCTATTGGACTTGTTTGCTCAGCTAAATTTTGGTCTTGCTTTGGTTCCATCCTTTTTTTTTTTTTCCCATGTGCCTACTTCTCCCATTTGGAATGGAAATGTTTGCTCTGTGTCATTATGTATTGGATATACACATGTTGCTTTTGATCTTTACTGTCATAGTTAAGAGTTTGCTTTGAGTCTCAGATGAGATTTTGGACTTGGACCTTTGGGCACTGCTAGAACTCTTAAGACTATGGGGACTCTTGGAAATGCAAGATGTATTTTGCACTGTGATATGGGCATATGCTTTGGGGGAATGGGGTGGAATATTATGGTTTAGATATCAGGTGTCCCCCTAAATCTCATGTGTGAGACAACGCAAGAATTTTCAGAGATGAATGATTAGAGTATAAGAGGTATAACCTAATAAATGAAATAATTTACTGATAGGAATTAACTAGGTGGTAACTGTAGGGAGGTAAGGTGTGACTGGGGGAAGTGTGACAGTAAGGTGTGCCTTTGGAGTTTATATTTTGTCCTCCCCCCACCCTCCACTTCCTGTTTGTCATGTCCTGAGAAACTCCTCTGCTTGCCCTTCTCTCTCACCTCAGGTGCCTAAGGAGTGAGTCGACCAGAATGGAACTTCTGAAACCATGAGCCAAAATAAATTTTACTCCTTCAAGTTGTTCTTTTTCAGGTCTTTAGGTCACAGCAACAACAACAACAACAACAACAACAAAAACTGACTAAAATGGTGTGATACTATGGTAATTGTGTACACTTTGAATAATTGCAATCTCAATTATTGGAGTGGCAATCTCTTCAAGTCTTCTCTGGCATAAATTTTAGGTAGGTTAACCAGAGACTAAGGCATATATTATAGTGGAAAATATAAAGTGAAATTTCCTGAAGGCCCATGGAAGAATCTTCAACTTCCTGGTTGGGGAAGGGTAAGGGTAGATGTGAGGAATGGAGTGATATTGAAGTTAGGTCCATGAGGGCTCCACCACCCTCCATCCAAGGCAGGAGGAAGATGTCTATGGATGACATACTGCTGATCAAAGAGAAAAACAAGCAAGGCAGTTCTGAACTAGCATCAAAATGGAAGGCTCATAGATAAACTTTGGGGGAAAGATATAAGAAAATCAAGCATTTTCTAACTGCAAAAATAGTGCAGAGTAGAAATTGAACTTAGCCACAGCTGGCATCTTGCATTGGCTGTAACAAGTCGATTCTGTCACTATTTTCATAGGTACCACACAACTGGTTAGGCTCTGGTCTGTTGTCCTGTTTACAGGAGCTAAACCAGGAACTAAGCTCTAGATATCATGAGAGCTACTCCCAAACCCCAAACTAACTTTGACATCTAGCAAAGTCACTGTAGCACCCAGAACCACAAAAACTCTGTTGCCACAACACCAAGATATTCAGTTTTCCTTTGCTGAACTCATTCCATACTTCTAAAGTGTGAAAAGATCGTGCCTATGGCCAGTCATGGTGGTGCATGCCTGTAATCCCAGCTACTCAGGAGGCTGTCAGGAGGAGCTCAAGTACAGCTCTCAATGCAGAGAGACGCTATCTCAAAATAAATAAAAAATAAATAAATTTTTAGAAATTATAAAGCTTTTCCTTGAAGAATTGTATCCTTATTTACCTTTTTTTTGTAAAATTTTTAAAATATATTGTAATTTTTTGTACTTACCCATTTTCCTTATCACCAGGAGAATTCATTTTGGTGCTATCTAATCAAGTTCATGCAAACGTTACATTGAGGAGCATTTTTCTTAGTTGTGGCACTGCTTTCTTAATGACAGAAGGTCAGACTCAAGAATACCCAAGTATCAAGAACCAGAAAGGCAGAAGAAAATGTGTGGTGCAAAGAAAAACCTAGGGGAAGCGGGTTTCCTGCTTTACAAGTGGAGATTTAAGAACACATTATTGGGCTAGATAACTGGAGGTAATAAGAAGATTCAAAGGAACCACGGATCATTGAAGTGCTTTATCATTTTGATAAGTATGCTAAAATACACTTTTTATGATGAATGCTTGACCCTAGAAATCCTAAATAGAATTGCATTTAATAACAGCAAATGACATATTGTTAGTTGGGCTCTGGAAGACAGTAATTTCAAAGTAATTACAGAGTTATACAGAACAAGATGTCAGTGTAACCCTTTATTCCAGCTCCTAATATCTCTTCATGTTTCAAGAAGACAAGTACTGTCTGTCTGAGACAGGAATATAGCCTTCATATCTTGTGAGTTCTAGTTTGTGATTCTGTGAGCTGTTACACAGAGCTTCATGTTTGCAAACCCCTTTATGATCAATTATTAATCTCTTCCAGGATCACTCCTTGGTTATATGAATTCTTTTTCCTCTTTTTGGTTTCCATCAAAAAATCAGTACAACAGCAATATTAATTTTGCAAAATAAAAATCACCCATAATCTCCAAACCTAACTTTTTATATTTGCATAAACTTTCAGCCTGAGCCTTTATTAATACATATTTACTATAGCAACAGAACTTATTAAATATTTAATATTTTTACATTAACATTGTCTCATACAAATGGCCTTCTTTTTCTTATGTAATATTGGAATATAATTTTAATATTTTGTCAGATTTCTACAAGTTGATGTTCCAGAACAATAGCTCTACATTACGAAACATTGTTTCCTGTTTCCCCTTTACAATGAAGGCTGAGAGGAAGACTTGTGTAATGAGTTGCTAGTTCCCAGGTACTAGCACTGAATTTGGCGGGTAATACACACGAATAAATATTTGAGAAGTTGATTAATAAATGATACTGTTGTTCTCCTCTGATGTACTATATCTTTAGGATGAGTTTCCAAATATAAGAGATTACTGGGTCAAAAGGAATAAAAGTTCTGAGTTCTCACTATGTATTTGCATATTGCTTTTTAAAAAGAATTACATCCATTTATTTAAGCTTTAATTATTATTATTTCAAAATTTGTTCTGGCCATCAAAAGAAATGAATTACAGTAGATGGGGTAGAGAGAGAAGATGGGAGGGAAGGGGAGGGGGGATAGTAGAGGATAGGAAAGGTATCAGAATACAACAGTTACTAATAGGGCATTATGTAAAATTGTGGATGTGAAACCGACGTGATTCTGCAATCTGCATTTGGGGTAAAAATTGGGAGTTCATAACCCACTTGAATCTAATGTATGAAATATGATATGTCAAGAGCTTTGTAATGTTGTGAACAACCAATAAAAAAATTTAAAAAATAAAAATAAAATAAAATAAAAATGTTGTCCATGTGGTTTTTTAAAATTTTCATAGTGGAATATACATAGCATCACAGGGTTAGTGATAATTTTACTTGTCCTTTTCCCCAGCTGAGCATCTGGACAGTATCTCAATTCCTTCTGAGTCCCAGGCCCTCATATAGGACTTGGTATATTGTAGATGCTCAAAGAATTTTAAGTCAATGAACTGTAGGACATATTGACCATGCTGTTTCATGTGATGTTGTAGAATATTTGAAAGACAAGACAAAAATAATGATTGAAGCATAAGTCCCAGAGGCAGGCTTCAGATTCTAACCCTGACTCTGCTTTCTATGTCTCTGGGAACAGGTGGGTTAATGACTGCAAAATGGAGATATTAATATCTCCTGTGTCATACAGTTGTGGTGAGCATCCATGAGCTGACACAAGTAAGTGCTTGGCTCAGTGGAAACACTCAACAAATAGCACCTATTTTTATCTGGTTCGTTTATCTGTACAGTCTTCCTGGTTCTTTATAAAATTGAATGGCCTCTTAATGTGCTGCAAAGATTAATTCCTTAATTGTTTTATCAAATTTAATGCAGCTGCTTTCATATCATGTAGTTTTAAATTTAGAATTTCTTTTCTTATTATCAGATGAATGAATTTTAAAGATATTATATATTTAAAATGATCAATCTTTCATCTCCTGAGTTTTTTTCAGACTCTTGCTGAAAAAGTCCTATAACCCCAGGTACCTAGTTATCATTTTAACTTACTTTGAGTATGTTTTTAAAGATAAAATTTGAGAACTATTTAACTGTTAATGTAGCCAGTTTATTTTAGTGAATAGCAAAATGTACAAACCTAAATTCTCCCTTCCTGTCCTCAACCTGTTATCTCATCATTAGTAATTAATGTTTTTTTTACCTTTGTTTTTCCATATTTTTATTGGTAAATTGTAATTATACATGATGGTGGGATTCATTGGCTTTCTTACCTTCTGGATTTGAACACGTTAGTTAGGTACTTCTGCAATGTTCCATATATGGATCTATTTTAGTTTTTTGTTGTTGTTGTTTGTTTGTTTGTTTGTTTAGTTTTTGGTGCCAGTAACTATGCTAAAACCTTCACTGTGGATTTCATAACACATTCTAATATTTAGTAGACTGCTTTCCACCATATTGACCTTACTTTGAATTATCTTTTGAATATTTTGCCCCATCACCTGAAGATTAGCTTGGCTGTTAGATTGGAATTGTTTTAAATGTATGAATTAATGTGGTTTGCCTCCTTAAAAAACATGACCCTTTGTTTGGCAAGGTGACCAGCCTTTCAAGAAGGTTTTGTCACTTTTAAACACATATCTTACCTATCAGCAAATTTCCTTCTAAGTATTTTGTGATTTTTCATTTTGTGAATGGTAGTCCATTTTGTCACTATGCTATCCAGCTGATGTCATTCATGTGCCAAGATTCTATTGATCTCCGAGCATTTCTTTTGTATCTGGCCATTTAAATAGGTGCTTATTTATAATTTCAGCATATTGTAGACTTTTCATGTATCGGGGGTGGCTGAAGCTGCAGAAGCCTAGCACCCTGTTCACCACATCAATCACTTATATGATGTACTGCTCGTAGAGAGCA
This sequence comes from Ictidomys tridecemlineatus, assembly GCF_052094955.1. NCBI lineage: Eukaryota > Metazoa > Chordata > Mammalia > Rodentia > Sciuridae > Ictidomys > Ictidomys tridecemlineatus. Next base: position 941,826 of record NW_027520954.1, on the reverse strand, counting down.
AAATTCTTCTTACTCCACTGGCAATAGCTGCATCCCATTCTCAGAAATGATTGATTTACTTTGGTGACTCGGTGAACAGTTTGTTTTCAAAATTTTTGAGTCAACATTTAAAAATTTGGTGAATTTTAACATGGTCATCCAAAATGTGATCCCTTTTTTTAGCCATTGGTAGATATTCTACAGCCCAGCCAGCTCTTTCCAGTTAGCCATATCCCTCTGATAGAGCACCTACCTGCCATGCTTCTGTAGGCTCAGTCACCCCAGTACTCAAAGGTTAGGGTCAGTAGCCAGCAGTTCACACTGGCATTTTTCTTTGGAGTGGAGATGTATATCTTTGCAAATAAGTCCTCAGAAAGAATGGGAAAATAAAATGATAGACTTGGAGAGAGGATGACAGCGTATTTTTGTTGAAGCAAAGTCGACAAAATGCATTTAGTATAGCTGATCTTCTGATGGGTTTAGAAATGCTGCAACATTTGAACAACTTACTTGATTCTTGCAGAAGTCTGTTGCTATGCATAACCCAATTTTCTTTCTACTAGAGAATTTTATAAAACATTTGCATACCAAGACTTGTAAAGGTTATTAAGTGAGCATAAAAAATGCTTTGTGCTTTAGAGTTTCAGCTTCCCAATGCAACATTATTTTTTCTTCACAAATATTAAAAGTAAAGGTATTTTTATAGCTATACAAGAACAACAGTAAAAACTTGACATCCCTGAATAACACAGCTTTCATCAAACGGAGCTTTCATCAAATGTGGAGGTAATGACCTTTCCTTTTTTATTCTTATTGACACTATTATTGCCTCAGACTCCCTCTCGTTTTCCCATCTTTATTACCTGATGAACAAAGCTCAGAGCCACTCAAATAGTATTGTCTTATAGATTACCCAGTGGCTTTCCTAGCCTGAATTATTGGTTCCAGATGCTGCTTACAACCTTCCCAATACAGCTCCCAGGATTTCAAGTCATTCTCCTGAACCAATCAATTAAGTTATTGACAAGCAATATAGTGGAAACCCTCTGTATAAGTAGCACATGCTTTCTAAACGTTTCCAATGTCCTCCAGCGAGATTCAGAAGAAAAGCAAGGAAGGGAAATAGAGGTAAGAAGGATGGATGGAAAAAATGGAAGGAGGAAATTCTAAATGTCTCCCATTGGCTTGTAAATGACCAGCTTCTCCATGTTGTCTTCACATCTTCTACCTTTTCTAAGTGTCTGTGTCAGGATTTCTTCTTCTTATAAGGACACCAAGTTATACTGGGTTGGGGCTAAGCCTAGTGACCTCATTTTACCCTAAGCTCCTCTTTGAAGGCGCTGTCTGGAAATGCAGTCATATCCTGAGGTACTAGAGCTTGGGATTTCAACATATGAACTTGAGGAGACACAATTCACCCTATAACTAACTTTCACTAATCCATGGAGGCACTTTGGATACCTTCCAAGAATAGAAGAAATAAAACTACTCCCTCAAATCCAGAGTGAACCACCCTCAATATTTTGACATTTTTCTTCTCTATTTCATTTCTTATAATGTGTAGTTTGGGTTTTTTTTTTAATGTAACTAAAATTACTTTGTATATGTGATCTCAATTCCTGCTTCTTTCAATTAACATTATAAAGTGAGAAGTTTGTAAATATTGCGTGCTTAAAATTATGTTATTTCCTCCAAATTTAGAGATCTCAGGGGAATTTATTTTATAAGACGAATTGCATCGTGTAATTCTATGTTTGCCATAAATTCCATCAATTGGTTTATGTAATAAAAAGATTATTTATTGAATGTCTGAAATAATCTAAGGATGAGATTTCAATTCTCTCTAAAATAGGAAACTGTAACTCTAAACTCTAAACTCCTCATTTTCTTCAGTCATATGTCTCCTTAGGCTTTTTATTTCATTCATGAATGTTCACATTTAAGTTTTTTTAAATAGCAAGATTCATTGCTGTTTTCAGATTTAATATCATGTATTAGCATGGTTTTCATCTTTTATATTTCTAAGCTTTAAATGTTTCATTTTTAATTTTCTCTACTTTTCCATTATTACATTTATCAAGAATCTTTTTTATTAGGATTTTCAAGGATGTAGTTATAATATTGACTTGTCATATCCACCATGTTGAAATTTGTTTCTTCTTTCATCTTTATTTTTTTTCATGAAATGTTTATCCTTTTATTCTTTTAATATTCTAACTGAATTCACAAATTGTTGATTTTTCTCTAAGAAATATATCTTAAGTACTACACTGTCAACCACCCATGAATTTTATAGTGGTATGCAGGGTTTCTATTTATTTATTTATTTATTTATTGACAGTGTCTTTCTGTGTTACACAACTCCTGGGTTTCTGCAGCCTCCCAAATAGCTGGCACTACAGGCACAAAACCACCATGCCTGCCTTTGTAATGTGTTATTGTTATTAAAATTCTGTCCTAATATCCCTAATTAATTCCTTTTCAAGAACTCAAACAAGAGAGTGGTGTTGTCCTTGGGATTTCCTGGGATAATCCAGGCGAAAGCAGTCTACCAGTAGGCTAACACATTAGAATGGATTACAGGGTGACAGTGCAGGACAAGCTCTGCACTTGTTCTCTCACAACAGAAACTGGGTGGGTGGGACATGATGAAGAGCACCTCTCAACTTGGCTGTGCACAAGCTGCAAGAAGCCATTGGGACACACAACAGATACGCTTATCCTTTTTTGCCTCAGGTATCTCAGACTCAAAATTTTTTTCCTGAAAAAAATAATTCCACAAAAGAGGAAAAGAAAAAAATAAAAGAAGAAGAAGAAGGAGGAGGAGGAGGAGGAGGAGAAAGAAAGCATTAATTCTTATGCATGGATGTATGGTAGTGAAAAAAAATAATCATGTTTTGGTTTTTAGCATTCACAATTAGGAATGATGTTAACTTTCACCAACCTAGATAATATGTATCTCAAATAGATGAGCTAGTCCACACTTATTAATAATGATGCTTATGTAAAAAGCAGAGCAAACATTTGGATGGAACAAAGAAAAACATTATTATTTTCATTCAGACTGTAATTTGTAATATCAATGTTTATGTATCCGGACAAAATTGAAACACAAAAATAATGATGAATTTTTTCTTTTGTAAAAACATTCTCGAATATTACAGCTACATATATTTTTTCTAATACAACCAAAAGAAAAAAGCCACAGCTCCTGAAAATTACCAACATTTGGTGCTTTTAAAAGTCAGAGCATTGTTCTTTTGACTGAAATGTGCTTTTTAAAGGGGGCATTTCAAGCATAAGTGCTCTCCCCTGACTTGCCATGGAACACAGGATTGTATTCTCCTTTGTTGCCAGTTTCCTGAGCTCCTTCCTGTCACTTTGCATCTTTTTACCCATATGAACTTTCTAAGATCCAGTGTATGAAGGCTGCCTGACCAGTTAACCATAATCACTAAGTGCAGTGGCAATTTCGTCTCTCTTACCAGCATCGACAATCCATGAGAAGACTGCGTTTCATACAGTGAAGTAGGAATTGGCAGCGGGTGGTTTTCAGTCATTTCGACAGCACCTCATTGAGCTGGTGCCGCTTTCCAAAGCTCAGCAGGAAAATTGCTCAGTTGTCAATCCATACGTGAGGACGTGTAGTTTTGAAGAATTTCCCTCAAATCCTGCCTAATTTATGATAAAGCCATTGGCTGCCTTTGACCGCAGCTAAGGCATTAAATCAATGTAATCAGAGTATTTGGTTTCACACAGAAGTTGTTTGGGTTTGGTCATGTTTATTTAAAGAATCCAGGTTATATGTGTTGTATATATATGCTATGTGTGGATCTAGGAAATTATAAAGCAAATTTTCTAGATAGGATCTGAATAGATTCTTATTTCTGATCTCAAGATGAGTATCCTTGTAAATTTCAGGCCCTAAAAAGAAAGAAAATCCTAGGTATAAAATTTTAAAAAATTGTTTAATTCCATGCTGTCATATTGACATTGGTGATGGTAATAATGGAGAATAGATGTTCTTTAGACAGGACATACCTGAAGAGTAAATGTAAATATTTAATTCTAGGCTGATTTATGCCTCTGGGGATAGGGGAGACATGACAAATAAAAAAATGATAGACATGATGTTTTGACTCCAGTAAAATCCCCAAACATGTCATTTAGAATGGACTGGGTGCTCTGTAAATGTTGGTTTCAAATGAGCTCAGAAAATAATCATTAGAAGAATAATTACTTTTTCAATTTATAAATTTGATGCAGTCAGTTGCCTCATGTAAACCCCGAGTTCTGTCTCTTCCATGGTTTTCATCAATTTCATACTCAATATCTGCTACCAAAATGGAAAAATGTGGCCAAATATAATCTAGAAACTTGACATTGCTTTCAATAATAAGAAGCATAACTCAAACCTGTGTAAATAATGCATTCAGAAGTTGCTTGAAGGTTTGAACTTTTTTCTTTCATTTCCCTGGATCTATATCCAGTCCTCATGTCCTTCCCACAGGGGCTAGAGACACCTGGAATTAGGAGGAACACCTAGGGGTAGACCTCTCACATGGCTCTAACACCTGAATCTGAGAGGATGTTTCCACGAGTAGAAGAAGTAGGTGGGAGCCAGAGAGGAAGCTTAGAGTTGGAGTTGGTAACCCAAAGATGTGAGTTAGCCATGGGAAATCCAAAGGCTGATACTGGGGAAGAGAGACTCAAGTATGCCATTATTAAGACAAGGGGAGAGGGGCTAGAGGGGCTGCTTTCTCTTCTGTGGCTTGTCCACACCAGGAGCTGTTTAAGGAGGAGCTATAGAAAGCACATTGAGAATTGTTGGGAAAATGCTAAGAATTCCTTGACACTTTTTCTCACAGTTTGTGTCACTTGTAACTAACAGAGATGATGGTTTCCTGGGCTTGGTCAGCATAGGGCAGGGGATTCAGCTTCTGCCTTGCTCACTGCATCCCTAGTGCTGGGACTACCACATAGGCAGTCTTTCCTAGGAGCAGCCATGCTATGAGAGAGCCCAAGCCAATGGAGAAGACACATGGACATGCTCTGATCAGCACTCCTGTTGGCATCAACCACCAGGTATGTGAGAGAATGTTCCTTAAAGTAACTCCTGTCTCTAGCATTCAAGTCACCAATTGCCTTTGAATCTTTCCAGCTAATCTTTCCAGCACATAGATAGGCCCTTCCCACTGGAGCCCTGATTATACTAAAATAGTTGTTTTGTGTTGGTACTTACTGGAGACCTATTGCAGTGTAAAAGTAGCTACTCAAAAAAATAAAATGAAGATAGCAAATTTTTTTTCCATAAAATGATCTAACAAGGATAAAAGCAAAAGTACATTCACTAGATGGATAATTGTATGCAAAGTATGGGAGAAAACATAGTTATCTGGCTTGTACATTCACTTTAGGTTTTAAACCTGTATTCTGAAATTATCAAACATGTCTCCCTCTTTAGAAGAGTGAGAGAGTTCCTCAGTTAAACACCTTTTTTAAATGTCAGAGGATTAGATTAAACTCAAAATCATGGAGAAGGCAAAAAGGAGAGTCCAGTTATGTGACTGCTCACTGCATCACTTTATACCCCCTGAATGTATAAAATAGTTCACAATACATTTTTAAACTGAAGGACACTTTATAAAATGGGTGTGGATCATACACAACAAAGGTCTGTGTGCGTGTGTACGTATATGTATTGATGACTGGAAGCCCAACAACAAGGTGAGGCACAGGTAATCTGTAGGGACACTACAAGATTATAGGGTAGAAACTGTAATACCTCAGATCCACACTGCAAGAAAGAAAGACACATAGACAACATGAAAAGACAAGGGAACAAAGTGCCCCAAATAAACCAAGATACTACAATAACAGAATCCATTGACAGCGTAGTGGATGAAATGTCAAGAAGGAGTTCAGAATATATATAATTAAAATGATCTTGTGAATTAAAGAATAACATAAGAGAGCAAATACAGGTGAAAATAGCTCACTCCAACAAAGAGATAAGAGAGCAAATACAGGCAATCATTGATCACACCAATGAAGAGATAAAGGAACAAATATAGGTAGCAAAAGATTACTTCAAGAAAGAGATTCTGGAAAAAAATAATCAGAAATCCTTTAAATGAAGGAAACAATAAACCAAATAAAAAAACTCAATAGAAAGCGTCACCAACAGACTATATCACTTGGAAGACAGAACCTCAGATAATGAAGATAAAATATAACCTTAGAAATAAAGTTGACCACACTGTGAATAGGATAAGAAAGCATGAACAGAACATCCAAGAATTATGGGATAGCATCAAAACACCAAATCTAAGATTTATCAGGATAGAGGAAGGCACAGAGATTCAAACCAAAGGAATACACAATCTCGTTATGAAATAATAACAGAACATTTCCCAAACATGAAGAATGAATTGAAAAATCAAATACAAGAAGCTTACAGGACACCAAGTGTACAAAATTACAATGGATCTACATCAAGACACATTATAATGAAAATGCCTAGCATACAGAATAAGGATGGAATCAAAGCCTCACATGAAGGAATGCATCAGATCCCTCTATCACTTGAGCTTGGTAATCTGGAAGCTCTTCATTTTGTCCAACAATTTAATCAACAATTAAGCTAGATGACATATATGTAAAATATTACATATTTTAATATACATGGTACAAATGTCAGGTTCCTTGGAACTCCCCCCCCTCAAAAAAAAAAAGCAGTTTCCTCCTTATCATAAAAGCTGCAGAAGAAGAAAAGGAAAAGAATGAACATTTATTTAGTACTTTACCCGTAGTCATAACCCTTAACACTTTATGGCACTCACCAAATCCCAGATACATCCTAAGAGCTTTGCGTATTTAAACCTCATGAAACCTTATGAAGACACAACAAATAATAAAACAGTAGTTTTATTATTTTTTAATTTTACAAATTAAGAGACTGAAATGCAGCCATGTTAGGCAGCTTTCCCAGTGTCACAGAGCTATGCATAGGGAAGTAGAATGTAGCCCAAACAGGATGGCTTCCTGGGCAGTCCAACACCTAGGGTGCCTTCTCCCCATGTTGAGTTATTTTTCCTAAGAGTGGTCAGGAAACTTGTCAGAGACACACAGATAATAAATAGTGGGATTTGCTTCATTCCAAGATCTACTTGAGTCTAACTAAACCTTTGACATTATGCTGTCTAAAATCATTATCAGATGATCCTTGATGTGATAAACAAGCTTTCTTCTTCTATCATTTGGTCTGTATTTTTTTTTCTGACAGATTTTCTTGAGAATCTTTTTGGTGGAAAAACTCCATATTCAATTTTATTGACTTCTATATTTATAACTGGGCTTACTTTACAGAGTATGGTGTGGCTAATTTTCAGTATCTTTTGTTTCTCAACCCAGATTTTTGGATTTGCTAACCCTAAAACACAGAGAGGAGCTGGTACATGACTAAAACTAGTTTATAGGAGGTAAATTTGGGACAAATAAATATAAAAATGATATGGAGCTTGTTATCCCAAGATAGTAAAAATGTAAATAGGCTCAGAGATGGCTAAGATAAATTTGTAAAGACAGCCCTTTAAAGATGCTATTAAGGAAAATTATGTATAGAAAAAACACATTCTTATTTATGGAATTTTGTCTAGATTGTACATTTTTTCATTTTATCATTTTTGTATCAAATTTTGGCTCTTCTTGTTCTCATACCAGTTTCTTAATGAGAGAAAGAGACTCCTTTGGCCTTTTGGTTTTACTTGTAGGATTCTGAATGAGAGAAGAACAACATAAGTGCTAATGCCCTGCATGCTGGCACAGTGGCTAGATCCCACGGTCTTGGTGGGTTCTGAGGCTCCATCTAGCCAAATATTCAGTTGTACAGAGAGCCCTTGGGGCTAAGGTAGCAGCTCAAAAGTGTGTTTCTTGTGGCAATTCGATGATGGAAAGACTAACATTAAACCACATTAGTACAAATTTACTCATCACTAAGATAAAACAGGCTCAAAGTACTTATGTGGGATTATTTGTTCAGGATTATAAGAACTCTTGGGGTACAAGGAGTCTAATTCTTTTATAAGACAGAGAGGGATGCTGAGGCCCAGCATCCCAGTTGTCTATGGATGTGTAACAAGCTATCCTTCCACATTTAGAAGTTCAAAACAATAATCATTTTATTGTAGCTCACTATTTGTGAGGCATGAATTTGGACAGAACTCAGTTGGGTGATTTGTAGATGGCTTGTTTGCTGCATGTGGTGATGACTCTGCTCATTGGTTGTTATTTGGCTAATAGGGGATCCTTCCAGCTCCCTAGATTTGAAGACAGGTCACCTCTGTTTAACCACAGAACAATTCCCCAAGGCAAATGGGTCAATCTGGAGAATTTCAAGTTGCTTTCCAAACATATTTACCAATGACAAAAATACTAAGGCTTTGTCACGGGGTAAGTGCTGACAGAGTGTTTAGGGCATTTTCTTGTCCTTAGGTCTGCATTCTCCTGGGTCTTGCATCAGGTTCATTTCTTTAAAGCAGGCCACCATCTGTTAGCTATTAGCTGTTTTATTATTATTATTATTTTGCTCCCTTCCTGGTGGATGAGTGGCTTAAACTTTGCTGGGGACCCAGGAGCATTTACCTTTGTTGGTACATGCACCTGTCAGAAGAAAATAAGGGGCCTTGGGGCTTGGGTCTGAGTGAGTTGGAGCTATGCCACTCAAGCCAAAGGTTCTGGTGGGTTCCGTTCCCAACACCACTGCTTCTATTTCTGTTATGCAGGGAAAAGAGCTACCGGGTGTTGACAGACGGCAGCGATATGGATTATCATTATTTCCGGATAAACCAGCTGTTCTCAAGAATGATACCTAATATGAATCTGAGGTTGGGTGCCTCTTGGTCCTTCTTGGATTCTTTCTCTTGCTTCCTGTCAATGATAAAATGTGGAAACACACCAACTTAAGAATTAATTTCCAGCACAAACACCATAGCAAGCATGTCAATAAGCACCTGCTGTATCCCTCAGTTCCAAGTATATATGAACTTCGTTTTCAATTTACTTTTCAGTATCTACATTTTTATTTTCTATCCCCCTGGCACCCCTGAACCTTCAGAGGATCAGAAAAAAGTATCTGTAAGGAGTACCTGTGTGAAGGATGTGTATTCAATAGGGTTATTTGCTTAAATTGTAAAGTAGATTAATTGAAATAGAGAATTACTGAATATAATAAAAGTGAAATATATACGCTCTGTTGTTAAATTGGTCTGAGTTCAAATTTTAGCTCTGCCATTTACTTACCATGGAAGTTTCAGGGACTTTAAAAACTTTGATCCCCAGTTTTCTCATCTGTGAAATGGGCAAACTTCCTATCTCATATGGTAATTTTAGGGCTGAAACAAGATGGTAGCTTTACTTGCTTGGCCTGGCAGGCCTTAAATTTATTGAAGTGCCCTTTGCTTAAGAAATAGGTCTCTGAGTAAACAAGACATGTGGACATTTAGGAGGACATACTTTTGTAAATAAAGGCCAAGAGCTGTGAGCTCAAAATAAATATTTTTTCAGCATTCCACACTGTTGCAGAGACAGCAGAGAAACCCAAGCTCCTTATCCTGAAAAGGTGGGATGAGGTGGAAGTCTGCAAACAAACCTAACACAGGAAGAGAGTGACTTTAAGAGGGCTCCAGACATATTGAAGGAGACTAAAACCACCCTGCTCATGTGCAAGAAAATCCTTCCCTAATAAGCACAGGTAAGCTGTGTAGAGTCAGGATGGGGCTCACCTTAAATTCTGTGGGGTTTTCATCTGACTTTCAACTTTGGTCACTAAGCAGAGAAAATCAATACTCTAGAAGAATTTTTTATGACAAGAAAAGTAAAATTCACAGAAATTAAGAAACCATGAGAAATGTGTATATATATATATATTTAAAATTTGCTAATTTTGTGGGGGAGCAAAAAATTAGAAATCTTGGGAAATTTAGACTATATATAATGTGCTTTTAAAGTAATCTTTAAAAATTGGCTAATTTAGTAATGTATATATATATGCATTTTTGTCAACAGTTTTTCCCCATTTTTAAATTTTGACATAATTTCAGAGAAAAAGTGTGAAAATAAATAGTGCTTAGAATTCCTATATAAACTTCCTTAAGAGTTAATATCAAAGCAAATAACCTTTCTTCAAATATCAAAGCAAATTCCCTTTCTCTCTCTTTGAGTGTTGTATCTGCACCATCTATCTATTTTTTCTATACTATTTAAGTAGGTAAAATGATACTCTGGACCTCAGAGTTCAGAGTATGTTTCCTTAAAACAGGATGTTGTCTAATGTAACCACAGTACAATTATTACAATCAAAAACTTGACTTTGATACATTAAAACTTCATTAATTGTTTCATGGATGTTTATTTAGCACAAGAAGAACAAAAACATTTCAAGCCCAGAATCCAATTCAGAATTACACACTCCATTTATGTATCATGTCTCTTTAGTCTTTTAAATTTTTTATTTTGTATTTGTTTTAATTAGTTATACATGACAGTAGAATGCACTTATATACTTTGATATATCATACATAGATGAGGTATAATTTCTCATTTTTCTGAGTGTACATATTGTAGAATCACATTGGTCATACAGTCACATACATACATACAGTAATAATGTCTGTTTCATTCTTCTATCTTTCTTATCCCCACATCCCCTGCCTTCTCCGCCTTTCACTTCCCTCTGCCTAATCTAAGGTAATGCTATTCTTCTTTTTTCTTTTTGCATTGCAATTATTAATACACATATAAACCACAATTTTTGTATCTCTGCTTGTATATAAAGTATGTTAACACTCAATTAAAGTCTTCATACATGTACTTTGTATAATAATGTCTATCACATTTCACCATCCTTGCTAATCCCTTGCCCCCTCCCTTACCCTCCCACCCCTCTTCCCTATCTACAATTTATATATTCCTCCCATGCTCTCCCTCCCAAACCCAGTATGAGTCAACCTCCTTATATCAGAGAAAACATTTGACATTTGTTTTTTGGGGATTGGCTGACTTCACTTAGCATTATCTTCTCCAACGCCATCCATTTACTTGCAAATGCCATGGTTCTGTTCTTTTTTATTGCTGAGTAAAATTCCATTGTGTATATATGCCACATGTTTTTTTATCCATTCCTCCACTGAAGGGCATCTAGGTTGGCTCCACAGTTTAGCTATTGTGAATTGTGCTGCTATAAACATTGATGTGGCTATGTCCCTGTTGTATATTGTTTTTAAGTCCTTTGGGTATAATTCGAGAAGAGGAATAGCTGGGTCAAATGGTGGTTCCATACCAAGTTTTCCAAGGAATCTTGGAAAACTTGCTTTCCAAATTGGCTGCACCAGTTTGCAGTCCCACCAGCAATGTATAAGTGTACCTTTTTCCCTATATCCTCACCAACACTTACTGTTGTTTGTCTTCATAATAGCTGCCATTCTGACTGGAGTGAAATGATATCTTAGAGTGGTTTGGATTTGCATTTCTCTGATTGCTAGAGCTGATGAGCATTTTTTCATAAATTTATTGATTGATTGTATATCCTCTTCTGAAAAGTGTCTGTTCAGGTCCTTAGTCCATTTGTTGATTGGGTTATTTATTTATTTTTTTTAGTGTTTAGCTTTTTGAGTTCTTTATATACCCTAGAGATTAGTGCTCTATCTGATGTAGGAGGAGTAAAAGTTTGTTCCCAGGGTGTAGGCTCTCTGTTCACCTCACAGATTGTTTCTTTTGCTGAAAGGAAACTTTTTAGTTTGAGTCCATCCCATTTATTGATTCTTGGTTTTAATTCTTGTGCTATAGGAGTCTTATTAAGGAAGTTGGGGCCTAATCCCACATGATGAATATTAGGGCCTACTTTTTCTTATATTAGACACACTGTCTCTGGTTTAATTCCTAGGTCTTTGATCCATTCTGAGTTAAGTTTTGTGCATGGTGAGAGATAGGGATTTAATTTCATTTTGTTGCGTGTGTATTTCCAGTTTTCCCAGCACAGTTTGTTGAAGAGGCTATCTTTTCTCTAGTGCATGTTTTTGGCACTTTGTCTAATACAAGATAATTGTAATTTTATGTGTTAATCTCTGTGTCCCCTATTTTGTAACATTGGTCTACTGGCCTGTTTTGGTGCCAATACCATGCTGTTTTTGTTACTATTGCTCTGTAGTATACTTTAAGGTATGATATAGCAATACCACCTGCTTCACTCTTCCTGCTTAGGATTTCTTTACTATTCTGGGTCTCTGATTTTTCCAGATAAATTTCATGATTGCTTTTTCTATTTCTATGAGGAATGCCATTGGGATTTTGATTGGAATTTCATTAAATCTGTATAGTACTTTTGGTAGTATAGTCATTTTGATAATATTAATTCTGCCTAGCCAAGAGCAAGGTAGATCCTTCCATCTTCTAAGGTTTTCTTTGATTTCTCTCTTTAGGATTCTGTAGGTTTTATTGTATAGATCTTTCACCTCTTTTGTTAATTCAGAAGTATATATATATATATTTTAGGATATTGTGAATGGGGTAGTTTTCCTCATTTCCTTATCAAAGGATTTGTCACTGATATACAGAAATGTCTTTGATTTATGGGTGTTGATTTTATATCCTCTACTTTTCTGAATTCATTAACTAGTTCTAGAAGTTTTCTGGTGGAGTTCTTTGTGTCTTTTAGGTATGGAATCATATCATCAGCAAATAGTGCTAATTTAAGTTCTTCTTTTCCTATACATATCTCTTTAGTTTCTATTGTCTGTCTAATTGCTCTGGCCAGTGTTTCAAGAATTATGTTGAATAGAAGTGGTGAAAGAGGGCATCCCTGCCTTGTTCCTAATTTTAGAGAGAATGCCTTCAATTTTTCACCGTTTAGAATGATGTTGGCCTGAGGCTTAGTGGAGATAGCCTTTATGATATTGAGATATGTTCCTGTTATACCTAGGTTTTTACTGTGTTTTGAACATAAAGGGTGCTGTATTTTGTCAAATGCTTTTTCTGTGTCTATGGAGATGATCATATGATTCTTATCTTTTACTCTATTAATAAGATGAATTACATTTGTTGATTTCCATATGTTGAACCAACCTTGCATCCCTGGTATTAATCCCACTTGATCATGGTGTACAATATTTTTGATATGTTTTTGAATTTGATTTTTCCAGAATTTTATTGAGAATTTTTGCATCTATGTTCACTAGAGATATTGATCTGAAGTTTTCTTTCTTTAAAGTGTCTTTGTCTGGTTTAGGAATCAGGGTGATATTGGCCTCATAGAATGAGTTTGGAAGTGCTCCCTCTTTTTCTATTTCCTGAAATAAATTGAAGAGTATTGGTATTAGTTCTTCTTTAAAGGTCTTGTAGAACTCAGCTGTGTATTCATCTGGTCCTGGGCTTTTCTTTGTTGGTAATCTTTTGATGGTTTCTTCTATTTCCTCACTTGATATTGGTCTGATTAAGTTGTGTATATCTTTCTGACTCAATCTGGGAAGATCATATGACTTAAGAAATTTGTCAATGTCTTCAATGTCTTCTATTTTATTGGAGTATAAGGTTTCAAAATAATTTCTAATTATCTTCTGTATTTCTGTAGTGTTTGTTGTAATATTGCCTTTTTCATCACATATGCTGATAATTTGAGTTCTCTCTCTCCTTCTCTTCATTAGCATAGCTAATGGCCTGTCAATTTTATTTATTTTTTCAAAGAACCAACTTTTAGTTTTATCAATTTTTTCAATTGTTTTTTTTTTGTTTCGATTTCATTGATTTTCAGCTCTGATTTTCATTACTTCTTGTGTTCTACTGCTTTTGCTCCTGATTTGCTTTTCTTTTTCTAGGGCTTCGAGATGTAGTTTGAGGTCATTTATTTGTTGGCTTTTTCTTCTTTTAAGGAATGAACTCCATGCAATGAATTTTCCTCTTAGTACTGCTTGCATAGTTTCCCAGAGATTTACCTCTGCTCTCATTTACCTCTAGGAATTTTTTAATCTCCTCCTTTTATGTCTTCTGTAACCCATTGTTCATTCAGTAGCATATTGTTCAATCTCCGTATAATGAATAAATTTTTATTTTTTATTTTGTTATTGATTTCCAATTTCATTTGATTATGATGTGATAAAATACATGATAGTGTCTATACTTTTTTGTATTTGCTAAGAGTTACTTAATGGCATAGTATATGGTCTGTTTCAGAGAAGGATCCATGTGCTGCTGAGAAGAAAGTGTATCCACTTGATATCAGTTGAAATATTCTATATATGTCAGTTAAGTCTAAGTTATTAATTGTGTTATTGATCTCTATAGTTTCTTTATTCAACTTTTGTTTGGATTATCTATCCAGGGGTGAGAGAGGTTTGTTAAAGTCACCCAAAATTATTGTATTGTGGTTGTGTTGACTATTGAACTTGAGAAGAGTTTGTTTGATGAACATAGCTGCACCATTGTTTGGGGCATATATATTTATGATGGTTATGTTTTGTTGGTGTATGCATCCCTTGAGAAGTATGTAATGTCCATCTTTATCCCTTTTGATTAGCTTTGGCTTGAAGTCTACATTATTTTATATGAGTATAGAAACCCCTGCTTGCTTCCGTAGTCCATGTGAGTAGTACGATTTTTCCCAACCTTTCACCTTCAGTCTGTGTATGTCTTTTCCTAACAGAAGAGTCTCTTTTAGGCAGCATATTGTTGGATCTTTTTAAAAATCCAATCTGCTAATCTGTTTTTTGATGGGTGAGTTTAAGCCATTAACATTTAGGGTCACTATTGAGACATGGATTGTCCAGCCATATTTGTTTATTTTTGTTATTTAACTTGACTTGGTTTTCCTCTTTGATTAGTTTTTCCTTTAGTGTGCTACCTCCCTCTGCTGGTTTTCATTGTTGTTTTTCGTTTCTTCTCCATGAAATATTTTGCCAAGGCTGTTTTGTAGTGCCAGTTTTCTAGCTATAAATTCTTTTAACTTTTGTTTATCATGGAAGGTTTTTTATTTCATCTTCAAATTTTAAGCTTAAATTTTCTAGATACAAGATTCTTGGTTGGTACCCATTATCTTTCAGAGCTTGAAATATGTTGCTCCAGGATCTTCTAGCTTTCAGGGTCTGTGTTGAAAAATCTGCCATTATCCTTATTGATTTATCCCTATGTGTAATCTGATTCCTTTCTCTTGTGGCTTTTAAAATTCCCTTCTTATTCTGTAGGTTGGACATTTTCATTATAATGTGTGTTGGTGTGGATCTGTTGTGATTTTGCATATATGGCATCCTATAGGCTTCTTGGATATGGATTTCTGTTTCATTCCTTATGTCTGGAAATTTTTTTAATATTATTTCATTGTACAGATTGTTCATTTCTTTGGTTTGGATCTCTATGCCTTCCAATAATTCTTAAATTTGGTCTTTTTATGCTATCCCATAATTTTTGGATGTTCTGCTCATGGTTTCTTATCATTTTCACTGTGCTGTCTATGTTCTTTTAAAGATGGTATACTTTATCCTGTCTAGTAAGTGGTCTACTCTATTGGTGATGCTCTCATTTGAGTTTTTAATTTGGTTTATTGTTTCTGTCATTTCAAGGATTTCTGTTTGTTTGTTTGTTTGTTTGTTTTTGTATAACCTCTATCTCCCTGTTGAGTCGATCTTTTGCTTCTTAAATTTGTTTATGTAGCTTATTGTCAAAGTTATCTTTTCTTGCCTGTATTTGTTGTCTAATGTCTTCTTTGAGACCCCTAAACATTTTATTCATGTATATCCTGAAATCTTTCTCTGTCATTCTTTCTGCTGTCAATTCTTCTAATGTGTTGCCTTGAATTATCTGTGGTACTTTCTTCCCTTGTCTTTTCATGTTGCTCACGTTTTTTTTTTTCCAGCTCTATGTGACTGGTGTGTTATTGTTTTTACCCTATAGATTTGTAGTGCTCTTGTATGATTCCAAGGTCCCTCCTTTGTGGGGAAGGACAATGTTAACAGATCCTAATATCAACAGTACATCACCTAAGAACAAATTATTGTTATTAAGACATTTATAGTTAGTCTCAATGTCCAGAAATATTGGATTCAATTGTTTTTTAAAATATAATGAGTAGTTTCATAAAAAGTGTATGGTTTCTGGTTGTGGCCAGTGAATTGGGGGTCGGGCGTAGGACCATATGTTAAGGGGGAAAGATATGAGGGTATGGGGTTAATATAACTTAGGAAATTTGAAGGAGAACTCTAATGAAGAGGGTTAGAAGCAGGGGAATAGATAGGAGGTAATTTAGGATAGACAAGTATGTGGAGGACAGTAGAGTACATAAAAACAGATACACATATATTTAGAAAATTACAGGATGTCAAAATAGTAAAATTTGGAGAGTGCAAGAAGAAGAAAAAAGGAAAAAAGGGAAAGAAAGATGAAAGCAAGAGAAAAAAGAAGAAAAAAGAAAGAAAAGAGAATAAACCAAACAAAAAAACAACAAAAAAAGGGGATTGGGCCTTATGCTATTTTTCTCTATTATTCATGTGACTCAGTTCTCATTGTTCTATTTCATGTAAAGTTCTTGGTTTCACATATGTTGGGGTTGTGAGAGCCAGAGGATAGAGGGTAGAGGAAGAAGAATAAGGATAAGAAGGCAATACCACCAACAAAAAACCCCAAACAAACAAACAACAACAACAACAATAACAAATTCTCTTAGAATTCTGTTTCCTTTCTGCTTCTCTTCTCTTCCAGTAGGTGAGAGGACTCGAGGCCCCTGGTATTGTCTCCCTCTCCCTGCCTAGAGCTTCCCAATCCTATTCTCTCTGATTTGCTTCAGGATTTTTGTTGTTTGTCACAAGACCCCTCTCCTCCTTTGCATATCAGGTCACAACTGCAGGATCTGTCACCCTCAGGCTCGCTCCAGGTGGGAGGTGCCCTGGTCCCACTGTGCTCCCACTCCCATTCAGCTGAGATCGGTTTTTGTGCTGGGAATCACTGTGCCCAGTAATCGCAGCTGGGGAGGGGGCAGGGGAGGAAATTGGAAACCAGGTACCTGTTCAAACAGAGGTTCCTGCTAATAGCCACGTCCACCAAAAAACGGTGAGAGAGGTACTTCAAGATGGAGTTGGTCTGTTTCCAGCACTGGGGTGTCTGGTGAGGTGGGGGGAGCTGGGATGGCCTTGTGCTGTGGGTTAGATTGCTGCCTTGAGGCCTGCATGGGAGCAGGTGCAGCAGATTAGGTGATTCTGCTCTGCCGCTTGAGAGCTGTGTGCACTAGAACTGCGGGCTTTGGTCCAGAGTTCAGAGTCTTACTGGAACACAGAGCCTCTGATTTCTGCGCAGGTGGTAGCACCTCTGATGGTTTTTGCGAAAATCCTCTGTATGGGGGTCCTGTCATATGCTCTGAGATGTTGTATTCTGTCTAGGTGAGACCTTGAGGAGACTGTTTTCTTGGTTTAATTCCAAAGAGCAGCCAGAAACAGTACCTTCTCTATTCTGCCATCTTAGATCTGCCTTCTTTATTTTTTAAAATATATATATTTTTAGTTGTCAATGGATCTTTATTTTATTTATTTATTTATTTATATGTGGTGCTGAGAATCGAACCTAGTGCCTCACACATGCCAGGCAAGCACACTACCACTGAGCCACAATACCAGCCTTCTTTAGGCCTCTTTAATCCAAAATGTTCCTGTTCTTTCTGTCTTTCATGATTTACTTTTTTTTATATACTGGAAATTGAACTCAGGGCCTCAGGCATAGTAGGCAAGCTCTCTACAACTGAGCCACATTCCCAGTCCATGATTGGCATTTTGAGCAATACATACAAATATTTTTGTGGAATGTCCCTCACTTTGGCTTTGTCTGTGTATCCTTGGGTTTAGAATCATGTTATACATTTCTGTCAATAATACTAAAAATTGTTGTTGTGTTCTTAGTGCATTACATCAAGAGGCATGTAATTTCCCTCAGTACTGGTACTATGGACTAAATATTTGTGCTCCCTCAATTAATATATTAACCTAACCCTCAATATGATAATATTAAGAGTTAGGGCCTTTGGGAAGTGTTTAGATCATGAGGATGGAGCCCTTTTGAATGAGATCAGTGCCCTTATAAAAGAGACTCATGAGGGTTCCCTTTCTCTTTCCACTAAGTGAGGGACACCACGGGCAGATGGCCACCGATGAAGCCCTAGCCAGACACATCTGACGCTGGACTTCCCAGCCTCCCTGAACTCTGAGATATATGTTTCCATTGTTTATAAGCCACCAAAACTGTGGTTATTTTGTTATGGCAACTCAAATCAAGATGATCTGTGATATTATCTTAATATCAACTCAAGTCCTATACATCAAATCGCACAGTATTTGCATATTAACCAATAGTTCACGGTGATATCTGATAGGTTTCTCCACTGTAAATGTATTTTTTCCTTTGTAATTATTAGGTATCTTGTGAGGAGACATTTTGAGTCTCTCTCTCTCTCTCTCTCTCTCTCTCTCTCTCTCTCTCTCTCCAGAGAGAGAGTATATAGAGAATTATTGATACATATGTATATTGATATGTATGTGTATATGTATATGTATATAAATACATATATATATATATATATATATATATATATATATATATAGAGAGAGAGAGAGAGAGAGAGAGAGAGAATTATTGAAACAATTATTACTATTAGTGGTTGCCAAAATATAGTGTCAATATTTTAATTCCATCTTTTTTACTACATGTAGTTGGAATTCTATAAGGAAGTGTTTTCTGCAAAATTAATTTATTCATTACACATTTATCTCAGTGAAGACTCATAGTTTCTAATTTTATTCTATGGATCACTGTATTTATTTATTTTGTTGCTCAAATTTTTTCATATTTGATTCATGGTAGACCCTTCAATTTAGCTTCTTTGTTTTTTTTAATAAGACCTCCATTTTGTATTATTTTTGGCCCAGTTCTGGAATCAGCCATTTCTCCAAAGATCCCTGGTTCTTTCATTTCAAATATTATTTTATTTAATATTAAAATGAAGTTATTTCCATATATATGTATTTTTTGCACAGCTGATTATCTGTTATATTTAAGGCACTGAGTATGGTACTCCTAGAGATATGATTATTTTCCCTAAGAGTAAAAGGATCAATAAAGTAAACATCTAAATACCTACCCAAGGTAAAAATGACATATTCCAAGAGGGTTAAACCTGAGATGCTGCAGGACAGAAAAGGGAAAATCCATTCAGTCTGTGAGCATTCAAAAAAAAGATTAACAAAGAAATGGCATGGGATCAATAAAGGAGGATTTAAATAAAGAGTAATATGGGAAGAAAAGGAAAAGGTGCCAAGTTAAAAAAAATAAGCTAGTCATTATCAAAACAACAGATCCAAATTTCCTAAATTGACCAGCAATAAGTTTTCATTAAAAATGAGCTGTCATTTACTAAACATTAAGGAATTAAGTGTGTTGCAGATTTTATTATTTTTATGATGATCAGAGAAAATTTAGAGGCAAGGAAAAACTGACAATTTAATCAAGTTCTCGTATTTTCATATTCATATTTCATTGTCTCTACAGTGTAAATCAGTTGCAGGAAACAGTTATTTGCAATAATTTCCTGGGTTGGGTAGAGTGAATGGTGGGCAGAGACCCCTGCTAGTTCAATACAATTTTCCTCAGTGGGATTTCCTCTAAATGACCTTGCTCCTGAAGTTATAACTGTCAGCAGTTTGTGCTTCTTCTTGTGCTACTTCTAAGACATGGTTTTTTCCCCAAGTTCAGTAACACCAACTGAAGATTTGCTCAGATTGATATAATCTTCTCTATTCTTAATTAGTAGTTTCTCTCTTGCCATCTGGCAAGCATCCTCACACATGGACCACTTCTTCTCTGAGATGAAGAAAATGAGAGGTGCTGAAATCAGGCAGGCAGCAGGGACCATGGACATCCTGGGTCCCATCACTATTGCAGAGGTTTCTGTGACTTCTGCCGTGAATGACATAGATACCTCTGAGTGCTGCTAAAGGAAATCGAGTTGGCATGCCTGATTTGGAGGACATGTATACCATTATATAAAATTCTTACAACTCTGTTGTGGGTATTTTCCCACCAACATTTTATTATGATATTCCTTGATATTCTGGGAATATTTTTCCAGGACTCCCTCAGATAGCAAGATCCATGCATGCTCAAGTCCTATACATCAAATGGCACAGTATTTGCACATCACCTAGAATTATCCTCCTGTATACTTTAAATCATCTCTAGATGACCCTCAACACCTAATATAAGAAATATGTAAACAGTTATTATGTTATATTGTTTAAGGAATTATGACCAAAAAATGTCTGTACATATATGGTAGATGTAACTTTTTCAGATGTTTTTAGTCTTACAGATACAGAGGGCCAAATGTGTTTTTAAATATGCAGCACAGTTGAATAAATTTGACATCCAACCTAAATACCTACCACTTAAATTTTAACATTGCCATCTTAATATACTTGCTTTATCACATACTGATTCATTTATCTAACTCTCAGTCCATGCATCAGGTTGGGTTTTATAAGGTAATATCACCAATATCCCTGTCTTTTGGTTCCATGCCCATTTATAGCTCTGAGTAGCTTCTTGCCCCATCTCAAATAAGCTTGCAACTTTGCTGTCTGATTCTTCACCATCATGGGCACCCACTACAACAGGAGGGTAATCCAATGGAAGTCACTTACAGTCATACCAAATCTTGTCCTTTTAAATGATTTCCATTTGGATTTTAGTGCTATATATCCATTATGACTTTGAAATTCTTGGCACACACTCCCACTTCCTGTTTCAAAAAGTTTCTGACACCACAAAGCAGGTACAGAGATTTATTTTTTCATAGTGTCTTAGAGATGGTGGGATAGAATCTTCTCCATGTGTTGACTTGTCTCTAGACCCGGCCCAGAAGGAAAGCCTAGTCTGGTCAGTTTCCACTGTAAGGGCAGAGTCAAAGGGCCTGGCCTTCCTATTCCACCCCAACCTCTCTTGGCTCCTTTGGGATATCCTGGCTGCTGTGCTGAACAGAGACGTGAACTCAGATACTGCAGGGAGGTGGCAGAACTTTCCCTGGATGCACTGATGTCTAAGGGCTTCCACCTCTTTCCTGATGAATCCTACTGAATCCTGATTCATGGAACTGTTGTAAAGAGTAAAGGGATGCACAGGAAAGTACTTGGTAACTGTAAATACATTTTATTATGTGTCTCATGCAACATTTAGGACACATTCATACTACATTTCTTTATCTGAAATTCAAATTTAACTGGGAAGCCTGTATTTCATGTGACTACCACACTCATGGGAAACAGAAGTCAGTTCTGACTTCCAGTCCCATGACACCTCCCGCATAGCACCTGGGGAGCGAGCATCCCCTCTAGAATGCCCTGAGGATCATGCCCTGCTTGCTCTGTATTTCTGCAGTGTGAGATTGGTGGGTAAATGGGACATTGTGGGAATTTTTAATCAGATGTTGTATACAAACTCCATGAGATAAATTACCCATATTAGTTTTTATTTAAACTATAATTGAATATGTGAATAGAAAATTAGTGTAATGTATTGATACCATCTGGTGCTCCAATTTTATACCAGTTTTTTCATCTGTCTTAATTTCAACAAGATTGAATTTTCCTCCTACATGTGATTCTGTTTTATTAATTACTTTGTTTTTAGTTGGATACCATGATGTTGACCATGAGCTTAAGTGGATTTAGTAATTTGTAAATATAGAGCAGGTGTGATGTCCTCAATGAGGCAGTGTCCTAGTGACACAGATGCTGAGAACTCAATAGTTCACCTGCAAACCAAGATTGAGCAATTTCCCATAGAACATTACACCCCTCAGGGGTGTATTTAGATAGATTCGAACCAGTTCACACATGCATTTCTTCCATATTCTGTGCACCAGGGATTTAGGGGGTACTAAGCAGATAAAAGGATATTAGACATAGTCTAACCTCTCAAGCTGGTGAGAGAGACAGACCTATAAACAGATAATAGCAATGTGATTCAGTAAGGCACAGTTACAGTGCTCTGAGAACATAGAGGAAGGAGTCCCTGATCTGATAGAGAAGTGAGCAAAGACAGGAGGCAGCCAGAGAAATGCACAGTGAGGCAGCAGGAAAAGGTGTTCAACAAAATCCCATTTTCAAACTTGGATGTTTAGCTGAACATACTTTAGACTTACATAGGACTATGTGGTTTATGAAGCACATTCACAGATTTTTGAGCAAACACATACATACATATTGTGGAGAGGAGCAATGTGAGTTTGCCCTCAAGGGCAAAAGAATCACAGAGTGGAAGAGACAGAAAACAGATACAATTGACATTTAGTGGCTCATCAGTGATATCAGGGAAGTAGAATGTGGTTAATTTAACTAACTGAGGTCTGGGCTTATGGGTGATTTTGTTCTTTACATGTATTTTTTTCCTAATATTTTGGTCTTCAACTGGTGCTGCAGCGAAATTGTTAAAAAGGCATGCTTACAAGACAAAGAAAAGCTGTGAAAATGTTCCAGATTAAGGGATGCTGAGGACATGCAATTTAGTGCAAAGTTCAGCCGTAAGCTGGATCCATAATGGAAGGAAAGACCATGAGATTCAGAACTGGGTCCACCGACAAAATTGGAATTTGGATAGTAAATTAGAGAAAACTCCCATATCCTGTTAAGTTAATGAAGTTGGTGACTGTTGTAGTTGAGCAAAAGATATTCTTATCATAATGATAAACACACTAAGGTGTTTAGGTATTAGGGACCTTGGTTCTCTCTCTCTCTCTCTCTCTCTCTCTCTCTCTCTCTCTCTCTCCCATATAAATCATTATTGTATGCACAGCCTCCCAGCTGATTTGACATCCGGGGTCTGTCCTCTGAGAGGTACCCTCTCTCTCTATTAAATTTCTGTTCCATGGTGGACAAACTGTTCTAGACCTTTCTTTTCTCTCTACACATTCTTTTGAGCTCTTAGCCTTAACTGAAACCTGTGATTGCCAGGAGAGCACTGCTTCTCAACATTTCTCCCACACATGACAAGGGCAAGGTTTTCTATCTGACTCTTCCTTGCTCTCTGGTACCTGATCCACATCCTCACTTTGTTACCTTGTATAAAATCACTGCTCCTCTGGGACTTTATGGATTTGGCTAAATTATTCAATGCTCCCTTCTCATTCTCTTCAACATGGCCAATCTATCCCTTCTCCTCATTTCTTGACGAGTTGGGCATCTGTTTTACCACATTCTGCTTCTGCCAAATTTCTACCACCATCAGTTTTCCATGCATCTCATATCCAAAGCTTTGTACTCCTCTTTGACCACCTACCTTATCCCCAGTGATAAGCACCTTCACACATCCCCCACCCACTTCTAGGCTACACCGCAGACTTTCTCACTGTGTAAACACTTGTTCTATGCAATGATATTAGTGGTAAGCAACAAACATCAAACCTACTAAAGTTCATGGAAGGTCCACTGGAAGGAGCATTAATAATGTACAGAACAACAAGAGAACTGGAATGCTCAGTCAAAAAACAGCCAAGGGCCAACAGAGTCTGTTGCAGGAGAGAGAGAACATGGCCTGATCATTGGTGCTGAAAGCCAAATCAAAGGCGCTGACACTGCAGCAGGCACTGCTGGCCTTAAATGCCCACCCACTGTGCCTTAGCTCTACCATTGCATCTACTGCAGATAACGACTAGCTATTCCTTTTTGGTCATATTCCTTTAGGATTAGGGGTTTGAGGTGATAGATGACGACTGCTCCAGCACAGTTTGTGAGTAGGCACCTTCCTGACCCTAGAGATCTGAGGAAAGGAATGTGTCTCTTATTTCAGTTTCCCTAATGAAGGTCAGCAAGGACTCTCCCTTGTGGGGTTAGCCTAAGGGGGAAGGGTATTGATGCTGGAAAGCCTAAATTGGTCAAGTCTCACAGGGTACACATAAGGCTTGGAAACCCCTCATCCTTATCCACTTTTTTTCACATAATCACCTTTCAAAATAAAGTTCCCACCTAGCCACTGCAATTCACACTTTTCTGCTGAAACCTCATTCACACCCCACCCACCTGTACCCCAATCAAAGATATATCACAAATCTTTCAGTTAATGCATCTAGCTCTGGATGATATCTATTTATCCCCTGGTTCTCTCTTGGTTCTGCCTCAATATTTTGAAACTTTTGAATTAATATAACCTACATAAAAATAAATATCAGGGAGGCATGAACTGTGACAGGTACTCTGTATTTCTCTTTTTTCTTAGGCCTTTGGCCAGTTCCCAAAGTGATCAGGGATGTTGGTCTAATAAAGTGACTCAAACTATTGTCCCTGAAGAATGTGATCCCCAGGTGGCCCTGCCCCTTAGCATCTCATGTTCAGCATGGCTGAAATAAGAGGTGCCCAGGGCACACCTGTGTTCCATTTAAAGTTCTTCTCACATACTGCTTAGTTCAATACTATTTTCCCTAGGTAGGATTCAATGCCCCAGCCAAAAACCTAGCACTTTTTTTTCACTGGTTGGTTGAATAGCATGAGGAGCTCAAAGTGACCAGATGGCATCCTTAGCTTCTAATTCCATGGATTCATTGTTGAATTCTGGGTGGGAGCAATTCTCTAATGATGCTCCAAAACTTCTAAATTAACAGTCTGTAATTGCAGGAAGAAAAGCAAAACTTTTACTAGCAGATCATAGATTTAGTTGTGTGAGATGCATCCCAAATTTACCCCTTGTGAGATGACCATAAGAGTCACTAAATGATATAGTAGAAAATAATTCTGAGCATCTTCTCTCTTTGGCAAGACTGAATTCCTTCAAAGGAAGGTATTGTTTGTCAGTTGGGCTAGAGGTCTGGTGTTTCAACACATATACACACAATATGCAATATACACATAGACTATGACATGTGCAGGTAAATAGCAGAAGTGTGACTAGCAAGGAAAACAAATTCTAAATTTAGATACTTCTGAAAAGGAATTGATAGTTCTCCATAATGGAAGAGAGCTATGAAATCAAACCTGCCACATACAGAGATGGTCCTCCAAGATACTATGCAAAAGACTTGAGATTAGTTGCCGTTAGAAAGCTGATCACTTGGAAATGGGTAGCCAGATGAATGTTGGCCAAGAGAAATTAATTTTGCTGGATCATTGTATGGTCTTCATTTCTACCACCTTGTACTTGCACATTGAGTGGACAGTGGGAGGGTCAGGGAGGAAAAGGGAATTATATTCCCAGACTGGGCAGGCTTTCCCTCCTGATTAGTAGGAATTACTGTGGTGGAATTGCTTTTTTGGGGATCTCATGCAAAACCCAGGAATCCTTACATTCTGAGACTGTTCCAGAAGTTCCACATACATCTCCAAGTCTTTGTCACTAGTACTTTGTACTGCTTCTTCCACGTCCCTGACCATCTGACCACATTATTAACCACTGCCCAGGAATAAAGGCAAATTCTCAAGTCAAATTCCTTCTAAATAAAATGGCTGAGGGCATTGGCTGCTGTATCTTATTTGCTTAGCCAATTTGCGTTCTCTGTTTTCTTCCAAGGCCATCCATGAATAATCTCTAACATTGCATCAGTCTATTTGGCAAGGGACAGAATATCATGCAGAGAGATTTTAAAAACAGGCCTATTTTTTTTCTCCACTGTCAACTGGCATGGAGAGAAATTTATAGGTGTGGCTTGAGAGACGGGCAACCCATATGGTAATATCTTTTTCTTCCTGTGCAGTTCAGGGCACTTGGACTTCCTGCATTGTAGCATTTGATAGGAGATGTGATATATATGTATATGTATCTATGTTCCTGTTTTATACACATGTATGTATATAAATATTGAACACATGCGTGTATTATCCAAAATATATAAGGGTCAAGACTTTTCCTGTGGTATGTAACCACTCTATTCTCAACACACAACAAATGCCAAGATTACAGTAGTAAGCTTGTTAGACTTAACCAATAAAAATATAGTCCTGCCAGTT
Source organism: Ictidomys tridecemlineatus (assembly GCF_052094955.1). NCBI lineage: Eukaryota > Metazoa > Chordata > Mammalia > Rodentia > Sciuridae > Ictidomys > Ictidomys tridecemlineatus. The sequence continues at coordinate 915,838 of NW_027520954.1, read as the reverse complement.
AAATTCTAATTTCAGACAAACAATAAATTATTTTAGTATAAATATATTCTGTGCAATATTTGGGGCATATTTATTCTAAAAAAATGCTGCTCACCCACATTTCAAATTTAACTAGGCATCCTGTGTTTTTATATAGGACAATACTAATTCTCAATAAGCTGCATTCATAAAGGAATAGTTTTCTTAAATCAAAAGATTTATTTAGTGCTCACTCTATCCTTCTCAGTTCATTGAAATTTTCAACAACTATATAATATTTTGAAGTATTAAGCCCTTCTCCCTGTGGCTGCTAGAGTTGGGGAGAGTCAGAGAACATAAAATGTAAAGGTTCGGGTATAAAATGGAAAATTTGGAAAAAAAATAGCTGCTAATCAACACTTTCTCTTTTTTCTAGCTAGACATGGACAAAAGGAATGAGGGGGGTAGTCAGAGTTATTTCTGAAAAGATAGAAGTTATTTTTCCCATTGAATGAATATTGTGTATGGAATACAAGAATTTTCAGATAGACAAGTAGATCCAAGAACAGAGGGAACCTCTGACCTGTTTTCTGACTTATTCCTAGAAAGTTGGATAAGTTAGCTATTGCTGCACAACAAATAGCTACAGAATTTGGGGACATGTAGCGCTGGGCATGTAATTTTGCTCATAGGTGTGCAGGTTGTTTATGGAAACTCTGCTTTACACTATTGATCTCCTCCATTCATCCCATCTAGGGACCCAGGCTGGAGGGGCTGTGACTCCTGATACAGGAAGGAAACTCCCAGGGTGTTGATTGGAAATATGCAGGGTCCTTTCAGGCCTAGATTCTGGCCAATCACACTGTCACTCTGCTCACATGCTATTGGCAAATTAAGTTCAGGACCAAGTTCAATATCAATGAGGTGAAGTATCACTTCCTGGTAAAGAGGTGAGAGGAGAAAGGGTGAAAATGAGTTGAATAAGAATTGCATCTACCACCAGACAGGAAACAGTCACAAAAGGTGTTGAAGCAGAAGGGCTTGAGGCAGCCTCACTAAGACCTCAAATCCTCTCCTTGAAGAAGGGGAACAGAGCAATACTTTTTTTCCTAATCAAAGGTTTAGAATGTGCCATTTTTTTAGTCTCTATTAGTTCTCCTATTCATTCTATACAATAGATACTAAAATTCCTGTTTTGTACATAAGACCAAGGCTGACAAAGTTGGGTGATTAGCCCAGGAACCCTGGTAAGAGTTGAAGAGCTGGGATAAGAAACCCACATGGGGGGCGGGGGGGCAGGGAGTGTCTGTAGCCTGTGCCTTTGCACTGCTCTGCACTGTGGGTGGGAATCCTGGTCTCTTCCCTTTGATGGTTGTTATCTTCTGTCTTCCTCCAGGGACCTTGGAGAGCTCTCAAAGATAGCGGCCACTCACAGCTATGCAAAACCAGGAGGAAACCTTTACTGGGTGAGTTAAGCCACTTTGCAAAATAGAAGTTTGGTAAATGTCTTACCCGCAAGACCAGCAGAGTCTAGAAAAGCACCTCTTCCATAAGGCTTTAAGAAAGCACAGGTTGGCTGCCTCCAGTCAGTCCCCTGGGGAGTCCTCCTGCAGGGAAGGGGGACTGGACTGTCCTTGGCACGGCACATTAGCAGGTGAGAAAACAGGACTGATAGGCTTCAGCAGCAGCCCTGAAGTGTGTCTACCTCCAGTTACACTCTATTTATCAGGCTCCTGGCTCTGCCCAAGGCCTTCTCAGCTGCTGCTGAGTCAGTAGGGTGGATATTTAATTAAAGTCGTGGTGCTGTAGAAATGAGAGATTGGGAAGACAGCCAGTCTCTGCAGCCCTTCTCCTCACAGGTTCTTCCATGCACAGCCCCACTGCCAGGCCTGGAAAACAGCACAATCAGTCCCATGAAAGGGCCCATCCAGATCAGAGCCTGCAATCTCAACAACATGGCATTGGAACCTTACAAAGGCATGCACATGAATAGAGAGGGTGCAACCAGTTCTGTTTTATTTAACAAGTCATTCTGCAGAGGCTGGTAGCCATGGCTTGAAGTTAAGTTGTAACATTAACAGACTGAATCATAGACCAAACCCTGCTTGGGAAGGAGTGACAGTCACAAGGGACAATGGTAAATAGAGATCTAAAGCACTCATGGTTATGATCACTAGCTGAGATTGTGGCCCAGATACCATTCTGGGAGGTTTTGGAGAATCTGGATCACAGCAAGTGACCAAAGCCAATGTGAAAGGGAGCTTGTCACTTCCTAATACCAAATCAAGAATCCTTCAGCAGCAGGCCTCTACATTACCAGGTACAAACACGGGTGAGAGGCTGAGCATATGTGCCAAGGAGGAGAAAGAGCTGGAGGGTACTGTCTGGCCAACTAAGTACTAACTAAGTACCAACTAAGTTGGTACTCCAGCCAACTAAGGTGATTGAGTGTCAGATGGAGGAGACTCCCACCCACCCCCAGGGTGTCACTGTCTACAGTCTGTACATGTGGACCAGCAGGACATCAATGCTTCCAGCCAGACAGACCCAAGCAGAAGGCAGGGGATGGCTAGGTGCAGGGAGCTCATGTGTCAGCTCCTCACTGCCAGCCCCCACTTTTCTGTGCTTCAGGCACTACTGTGGTCTTGAGTATCAAAATGTAAGTAACATACAATCCTTGCCTTCAAACATTTGATTTTCTAATGATGGTGACAAACTATTTAATAAGTTGTGATGACACAAAGGAACGTCTCACTGCTCTTTAGAAACTTTCCCCGATTCCAGCTCTGTCCTGGATTCCTCCTTTCATGCCCTTACCTAACAGAGTGGTGACGGAACCTTCTGTGCCTTAGTTGCCTCACCTAAGAAATGGGCACGGTTCCAACTTGAAGTGTGGATATGAGGATCAAACTGAAATTATTTATAATCATCCTTTGATGTCTATTCAGTATTGGTTCTGGGACCCCCATGGATATTAATGTCTGAGAGTACTAAAGTTCCTTATATCAGAGGCATAATATGTGTATACGCATCTGCCCATATGCTTTGCCATCTCTGGATGATTTGTAATACATAATACAATGCAAATGCTATATAAATAGCTGTTATTCTATATTATTTATATATAGAAAAGTCTGTATGCTTTATTATTGTCCATCCACCCACCCAAAGAGTGCATTTTTCTTACTATGTCCTTCCTGAGTGACAAAATTAGTTTTCCCACCATTTCAACTGGTTGAAAAACTTCCAGTATTTCATCTGGTAAGAAGTCAGATCATTTGTATTTCATCTGTTTAATGTCTGATTAAGACACTGACAAAGCACCTCTTTCTACTTTTTATTCATCATCAAAGAAAGAAAAAGTCTCAGCAGTATTGTGAACTTAGCTTACCCTATTCATCCGGAACTGAAAGAAGTAAATAAAGTAGCAAATTTGGAACTAAACCACCAGTCAAATCATAGCAATTGCCTCTGGACATCCTGTGTTTAGACATATTGACATTTTGTGTAAGTCTTAACTGATTCATCTCTTAAAGGAAATTACAAATAAATACCATACTTACCAAGCTTAAAATACACAATTGCTTTCAGTCATTCAATGCTGGATAAAACAGTGAGCAGCCAGAGTTCCTCAGGAGAAAATTAACTGCTCTTGAAAAGAAGAAAAATAGAAGTGTGCCGCTCCATACACAATCTGCAATCTTTGACTCAACATATTAATGCTTTTAATTTCTCTTTGAGGAGCAATGGAAACAATGGCAATTAGTGATCCATTTTTCACATTCCGGGTCTTTGAGGTTCTGTGGAAGGCTGAGCAAATGAGGGATGCTACTCTGATTTCAGAAACACGGTTTCTGTAAAGGACAGCACTTGAGTAAAAGCCCGGAAGCACTTTGTTCTTGAGGCTTTTTATTCCTTGAAGTTTTAATAGAAGTAAAATGTATGGGTTAGAGCGTGAAAGGCTGAAAGGCATGCATTCATTGTTCATTTACTTTCGGGCAGTTAGCCCTGGCCAAGCCCTCTATCAGCAGAGAGACGCCAGGTGACTGAGGCAATGTCTTGGGCGGTCAGTGCTGTTTGCAATGTGGGCATATTTTACAAGAATGTTTACCTGGACATGTGACTGTTTTGCCAGTTCTTTGGGGATCATCTAAAGAAATCCTCTTCCTTTCTTGGCTTCCAGTTTCCTCAACTACAAAAATGAAAGTTGGGGCTTGATACTTTCTGTGTTTGCAAGATCTATTCTTCTACAACCCTAAGAGGTGACCATTTCAGCTGGCCAAGCATATACACTCAACTATTTAGTTCATTATTGGTGAAAAACAAATCACATTTAGAACTTTTGACTTTGAAGTGTGGCTTGGAAAAGATATAAACCAGTGGCTATCAAATGTGGCTTTGCATTGATATTGATATTTAATAGCTCATTAAATGTCTATTAACATGTAATGCCACATTCGTACAGAAAAGTGCATCCATTGGTGAGTGTTCACGAAGCAAACACACTAATTATACTGAGAAATGGCATCTTGCCACCTCCTGGGAAGGCTTTAAAAGTTCCCCAATTCCCATGTCTGACTTCAGACCCACTGAATTGGAATCCTAGGGTAGGAACCAGGGTACAGTTGTTTGCACAGGCTCCCTGGTATATCTGATCCAGCCAGACCAACAGTGCCATTTGCAAACCTCTGAAGTCATTAGTAGTTTTGTGCCATTGGAATAAACATGAAGATTCTGATCATCCACACACACAAAAAAAGGGCACAGGCATGCATTAGCTGTGTTAGCATGAGACTGAGGAGCACAGAGTTACTATCCCACAGGGAACTGGATCAGCCCCAGGCCATATAATCTGCTACACTTATATGTGCATTAGGTACAATCCCCACTGTGTCCCTGAGGTGGTGATATCGTGCTTTTACTGAATAGATGAGAACACAAGCTCAGGAGGGTGAAATAGGTGCCAGAAATCACAAAGTCAGGGAGAATCTGTATTGGAGTTCAAACTCAAGTCAGTCTGATACACAGATTCAGTATGTCCATCTCCCTAGTCCATAGGTTTCATCGTAAGATTAAAACCAGTTTCACTGGGTGCAGCAGTGCATGCCTGTAATCCCAATAGCTCAGGAGGCTGAGAGAGGAGAATTGCAAGTTCAAAGCCAGCCTGAGCAACATAGTGAGGCCCCAAGCAACTCAGAGAGACTCTGTCTCTAGATAAAAAAAAAAAATGGGCTGGGGATGTGCCTTAGTGGTTAAGTACCCCTGGGTTCAATCCCCAGTACCAAAACAATCAAACAAACAAACAAAAAATCAGTTGAAACAAAACCCACAAAAATGCTGAACCAATACGGGGATGTCCCACGGCTTATGTTGATGTTAACACTCATCAGATTTTTTTTTTTGGAAGTTGTATCAATTTTAGCATTAGTTCCTTCTAGTCCATTCTAATTGTATTGTGGAGGTTCCGGGAAAATACATTCACACACAGTTTCACTACTGCCATCTTTGTTGAGATCAGATCAAAACCTTTCCCCTAAATATAGTATAAATCTTTCTTCTACTACAAATGTAGTTTGGTCAAAATGTAGTTTTGTGAGAGGCTGCACATATTCTTTTATTGATTAAGAATTTTGTTATAGTAGATCTTGTTGGAAAAAATACAAGTTGTTTTCTAGGGCTTAAAGGTGTTACGCCGTTTACCCTACAGATGTGTTTAATTTTGTGGTTAATTATAGAGAAGAATAGAATCACTGTTCTAAAAACGATGCTCTGTGAAACTCATAGTAGACACAGATTCTCCCATTATTTTATCTTATTTTAATTATGCTTTTAGTTTTAATGTTTTTGGCCTGGGAGATGTCTTATATCCATATAAATACTTTTATCCCAGTGGCTTGGGAGGCTGAGACAGGAGGATTTTGAATTCAAAGCCAGTCTCAGCAAAAGCAAGGCACTAAGCAACTCAGTGAGACCCTGTCTCTAAATAAAATACAAAATATAAAATACAAAATATGGCTCAGTGGTTGAGTGCCCCTGAGTTTAATCCCCAGAACCCCCTTACAAAAAAATAAATATGGGCTATACTAGAAAATTGCTACTACAGAGATGAGAAATGATGGAGGCCAGAAGATGGATCAATGCATTTCTTCTCACAGCTACATAAGACATTGTGATATCTCCTTAAGTATAAAAGAACTTCTAAAATTACATCTAAATATGGTATAGCATTCTGGGCATGGGCTTCCAAGTTTCGAAGCTAGGATTTTCTGGTTTAAGAGGCTGAAAATGAGCACTGATAAAGAATAATGGCAGTGAATTATTCATAGAATTGCAGGATGGCTTTCTTTGGGACAGCAGATCTCAACTGGAGCCATTTTTCTTCCCAGGGGATGTTTGGCAATACCTTGAGAGTTAGGGTTGTCACTGAGGGAAGGGACATTGCTAGATATCCTACAATATGCAAGGTAGTCCTTCATTAAAAAAAAAAAAAAAAAAGAATTATTCCAGAATGCCAGTGGTGCCACGCTGGAGAAAACCTGGCTCAGGTAATGTCAATAAATCTCACAGAGAAACTAGCTTTTCTGTAAAATAATGGGAAAGAATAAGCTATTTCTACTGAGATTGAATATTACCATGCTGAAGGAGACCATGTATTTGCAGGGGCTTGCTTAGATGCTAAATTAGATCCCCTCAGGGCTGTATTGGAAAATGGAGCCCAGAGAAAACCACTTCCTCTTTGGAACTGGGGCTATTAAGCCTTTGTAATCTCCTCTACCCCATTATTCTCACCTCCATGCTAATACTTCTCTGAGGGCAGAATTTGTTATTCTAATGAGAAATCAGCACACAAACTAAAAAAAAAAAATGATACCAATGTAAGATGTATTTCTTTTGAACAAAGTTAATTTAGGTGTATAAAATCTCAATTGAAATATTGTCATGATTTTTTTTTTCCTCCAGAATCCTAACTTGGAACAAATGTGGCTGCTATGGTGTCCCTAGGAGAGAGTTGCTAAGGAAACCAAAAGCCATCCCCACTGCCGATGCACTCCATCCCCATGGATTACCATTATGGCCCATCAGTCATTTTGAGAGTCAGAGACACCACAGTGAGCAAAATGACTTTATCTGTTTATCCCAGGGGAACAGTTTCAAGAAATAGATTTACCCGATGCCATCAGAAGATTATCGAATGACCCCTTCCTGGTAATGAGACAGAAAATGGATGTCACTCACAGAAATGTTACCATGGAATACATTTCCAAGTCCTTAACACTGTGATCATAAAAATGCAAAATATAGTTTCCGATAGACTGAAAAAATACATTCATAATAACAACTACAGTAAGACCAATCATATGCTGCATATGGTTGTTATTGTTTGGAGCACAGTGTATTGACTTAAATATAACCTTTGTGTAGTTGCTACAAAAGCTGACCAAAAAAAAAAAAATTATGAAACTCTCCCACAGAGTGCCAGGCACAAAAAGTATTTTTTTTAGTGAAATTTTTATGGGTGTGATTACATTTGGAATATTATACCAGACAATGGCTAAGGAGAGGTTTCAGTCAATTCAACCAGGCTGACAATGGTATAGAAGGAACAGCTGTGGAAAATGGATATCGTTCAACTAATAGAGATTATTATAGGAGAGTAAGTGCTGCCTCTTCATACCTGCAGGGGTGACCTGCTAGAGAACCTGGGGCCCTACCTGGAACTACACAGACCTGAATACAGAAATGTTCCAGAGAGAGGCCTCTCCAGCTCCAGTCTGGTGCTACCCTGATTGACTGATTCCCTTTGCCTACATGACCACCAGCCTAGGGGATCCATTTCCCACAGAGCTACTGACTTGGGCCCTCTGCACCTGCTGGGGTCCCTCAGCCTCCTCTGCCTGCCTGTTATCAACCTCAGCTTGCTTGCTTGTGCCCTAGAGTTTGTTTCCTGCCCCATGTGAACACCTTGCACTCCAGGCTTTGCACTGCCAGCGGGGACCTGATTCCTCTGCCCGCCTGCCCACTGACCTCAGAACCATGCTATTCCTGTTTTCCCATGACTGTGGACCAGCTATGTCCCAGCAATCCAGCAAGCTTCTCTGCCACACAATGGGCTTCAACTTTACCTTCTTCAATGACGGAAATGCTTTCCAAGTGTGCCCTTCTTGGGGCATCCTCTCTCAGAACCAGGGTGACCCTGAAAGTCTTCTTTTCATTTTTATCATTACTGTCTGTTCAAAAATTAAAGATTGCTTATATACACTTCCCCTGTTTAAATGACTTCATGGCGTCTGACCTGTGGTTGGACCCAGAATGATCCACCCATCTCCCTCCCTTCCCAACGGTCCTGGAATTTATGTCAGATCATAAAAATAAATGCCTACATCATTTATTTTGTTGTCATGGGCAAAAACTGAAACTGCGGACAGGCTACTAGAAGCTGTTCCCTGTTCCCTGTTCTCTGGAAGGTCAAAGGTAGATAGCTCTGCAGAGACTAGAATTAAACCAAATACTGATTTTCTGTTCTTCCTTCTCTCAGGAAATGCACACACTCTCTAGACAGGAAATTGCCCTTTGCTTCAACAAAGTACAGTGACCTATAATAATATTACATCAGAGCCCTAGTTCTGTATTCCACAGCAAGGTAGAGTTAGTCTCTCCTCTCCACTACGTAAATGTTAGTTCCCATGCCTACAGATACATCTATACATCTCTCTCTCTCTCTCTCTCTCTCTCTCTCTCTCTCTCTCTCTCTCTCTCTCTCTGTGTGTGTGTGTGTGTGTGTGTGTGTGTGTGTGTGTTTTCTGGAGTTACTATTGTATATTACTTACCACATGATGACAGGCATTGCTTTTATATCTTTCTGTATTAACTTTTTAAATTCTATTCGACGTCCCTTCTAGGCAGGTATAACTCATATTCCCATTTACAAATGAGTAAATCAAGGCCATGAGAACTTAATCTGCCTAAAGCAGAAAAGGCAGTTGGCATCTCTCAATTCACCTGTGCTGTTACTGAGGTTAAATTCACTTATATCTAAAATAAGAGAAGATAGGAAGTTAATGAGCCGGTGACCCTAGGGAAGTGTCTTTTCATTATACACGATTAAGCATGGAAAAATGTAAATCATAAACATGATGAGTTCTGTTATCTCATTTGCTTTTAGCCTAATGTGTTGGAAGAATTAGAATAAAGGTCAGAATGAGCAATTCCTGTCCCTCCTCCCTTTCCAAAGCTGTGAGTCAATTCCTTCCAGATACCTTGCCTCTCATTTCCCAGGGAAGATTGTAAGAGACTGAGAAGACACTGGCCAGAGGCAAGGTCATCCAGTTTCAAATTCACAAGCACTGAGGACCATAGCCAGTGGAACCAGAGGACCAGAGTGGGATAACTTTTTAATTTTTCAAAATCAGGATGTTTTTGAGAGTAAATGGGGTTGTTACAATAATTACATTAGAACAAATCATATAAGTCAAAACCGTCCTGAGCATACCCACACAGAGGGTAATGCCATTAGCCTAGAGGATAAGACCACCAGGGTCCAGGCATGAATCAAGGGGATGACTTGATTATAGAAAGCTAACAAAGAGCAGGAATGCAAGTACCCCAAAGGGGTGGTGACCACCAAGGACCTAGCACCCAGAAGGTGCTCCCAACTCTTGATCAGCATGAGTGGGAGCAGCAGAAGAGAGCTGCCCACAGAGCTAGGTCTTGGAGGAATTCTTGCTAGAATTGCCAAGAGCAGGGGAAGAAGCAGTGGAGAGATGCTGCCCTCTCCCCTCCCCTCCTGCCTTTAGATTTCCACTAGAGACACCTACTGGCCTAAACCAGAGGACAAAGCAGCCTAGATGGTGCCACCTGGAAGGGAGCTAATCTCTTACTATTGGAGAAGGGTAGAGAAGGGGTTTAGGAGCAGAGTCAGGCAGAAGAATCAATGCACTGTGATATAATAACCTCCATCTCCCCATCATGCGTCAGCCAGCATCACAAGTCCAAATCCTCCAGTAGTTCCCTATTCCTTGGACTCCACTGCTATGGATCTCTCTGCACATGCCCTAATCTAACCCCTCTGCCACCTCCACCTCCTGACCCGACTCCTCTGCGCTTCTGATACTTAGCAAAATCTTTTCTCCACGTTTTTAGTTGGTGCATTATAGTTGCACATATTGATGGGATTTGTTTTACATATTGGTACGTGCAAAACATTAAAACAACATAATTTTGCCAATATCACTCCCCAGCCCTTCACCCCACTCCCTGTCCCTTTCTTCTAGTGATCTCCCTTTGATTTTTGGGAGATCCATCCCTTCTGTGTTCTGTTTTCTTGTCTAGCTTCCACATGTGAGAGTAAATAGAAGTTTCTGATTTTGACTTATTTTACTTAACACAATTGTCTCTAGTTGTCCTCAAATGCCATAATTTCATTTTTATTTATGGCTGAATAAAACTCCATTGTGTGTGTATATACCATATTTTGTTTATCCATGTATCATTGTTGGACACCTAAGCTGGGTGACTTGATTATAGTTTGGCTATTGTAATTTGTGATGGCATAAGTATGAGTATGTGTGTATCACTGTAGTAAGATGATTTTAATTCTTCAGGATAAATACTTAGAAGTGGTATAGCTGGGTCATCTAGTGGTCCCCTGCCTACTCTTTTGAGAACCTCCATGCTGAGTTACATAGTGTTTGTATTAATTTAGTTACACCAACAGTGTAAAGTGTTCCTTCCCCCCCCCCTCAGATCCTCTCCAGCATTTATTATTATTTATATTCTTGATGACTGCCATTTTGAATGATGTGAGATGAAATCTCAGTGTAGTTTTAATTTGCATTTCCCTAATTGCTAATGATGCTGAACATTTTTCATGTATTTGTCAGCCATTTGTATATCTTCTTTTGAGAAATATCTGGTTAACTCGTTTTGCCCACTTATTAATTGGATCATTTGATTATTTGGTATTAAGGTTTTTGAGCTCATTATATATTCTAGATATTAATCCTCTGTCAGAAGAGCAACTGGCCAAGATGTTTCTCCCCTTCTGTGGGTTCTCTCTTCACCTTCCTAATTGTTTTCTTTGCTGTGCAGAAGCTTTTTAAATTGATGCTGTGGTTTATTATCTCCTGACATTGTTTCCTGGGCTTTAGGGATCCTATTGAGGAAGTCATTGTCTATGCCTAAAAGCTGGAGTGTTGCCCCTATATTTTCTTCTAGGGGATGCATAGTTTCCATTCTAATTCTGAGGTCTTTGATTCAAGCAAAATCTTCTTTATCTTTTCAATGTGACCTTCGTCGTTTTGCTCCATCTGAAATCCGGGTTAGTGGACTGAGGATATTTGCCACTTTTTTTTCTTCCCTTCTCCCCAACAACCCATAACTTGGAAGCTGGAGCCTTCTGACTCTACCACCTCCCACCCCACCTTGGTGAAGTCACATCACTGTGCTCCTCATTACCCAAAGATGTGAACACTGGGCTCATGATCACTCCTTCAAAAGTTATTGTATCTCTGAAATCAAACATGGAAAATGTTTTTAAAAAATATCATTTAAGCACTTTAAATACTTGACTGCTAACCTGAAATTAGTTTCAGTGCTATCGCTAATTTCACTAATCTTTTTACTTCCCCACTCTCCTGATTGATGATTACTTTCTTCTCAAGCCTTCGGTATCTCTTCTCCCATTTCCACTTTCCCTGGTCACCTTTCTTCCTGTTTCACTGTACCTCCATGAAGCAATCCATGTTTGCCCACCATTACATCCACCTGCCAACATACATGCTTGCACCATTTTCTGTTTCTATGGCTCAAAGACTACCAGATATATATTTCCAGCCCACATCATCTTCCCCAAATCTATACACACAAATACAGCTTCTTGTACAATATATGTACCAGGATGCCTGATAGACATCCTGGCATTGAGGCATTTTGTACGTAACCCGTAGAATTCTTGCCAGCCCTGGTCATCCTCCTCTGTACCTGTTCCTCCTGCCCTATCACTCATCACAGTACATGGTAGCTCAACCTTTACAGCTATGTCATTATTCTCATCTCAGATATCCAATGCATCAGGCATAAAATTTGGGCTCCATGGTCAAAATATATCCTCAATTTAACCAATTATTACTATCCCAATCTTTAACCCCTTCATAAAGTCTCTGTTGCCTCATTTCTGAATCAGTTAACATCCTCCTGCTTTGTCTCTGTTCTTCCATTGCTTCTCCCTAATACAGCAATCAGAGCAAGTTGTGTCATGTTATTGCTCTATTTGAAACCATGCAGCATTTCCCTTTTCATCCAGAACACAAGTGAAAGCTTGTATGGCCTAAAACCTCATATAGGAACTATATTGTTATGGGATTTCTGGGAACTCATCCCCTTATTTTTATGGTCTGGATATGGAATGTCTCCCAAAGATGCATGTGTTGAATGCAGCAGTGTTCAGAGATAGGACATCTGGGAAGTGATTGGATCGTGAGGGCTCTGGCCTCATTAGGAGCTTAATCAATCAACAGTTGAATGGACTACTGGAAAATTGTGGAGGCTATGAGAGGTAGGACCTGGTTAAAGTGAATGTGTGGGTCCTAGGGGCATTCTCTTGGGGGGCTATATATTGAACCTGGCCCCCTCTCCTTTTCTCCCTCCCCCTCTCTGCCTCTCTGTTTCCTGGCTGCTGTGAACTCTGCCAAGCCCTTCCACCATCATATTCTGTCTCACCTTAGGCCCAAAGCAATGGAGCCTACCAAAGATGGACTGAAACCATGATCCATATCTTTTCTCCTTAAGTTGTTTGTGTCAACTCTTTTGGTCATGGTGATGAAAGCTGAGGAACACACTTGCTCACCACACTGCCATCATGCTGGCAAGCAAAATTCTTGAATATGCCTAACATGCTCATAAACCAGGGATTTTGCACTTGCTGTTTCTCCTTTCTGGAACCATGGATGGCTTCATAACTGACACTTGTCATTCACTCATATCTTCCCTCCTATATTATCATGCTCTGGCATATGCTATTTTATTTGTTTATTTTTGTTTGCTTAGCCTCTGTCCCTCCCACAGGACCATAGCCTCTATGATGACAGCAGGTGCTCCATAAATACAAATTGAACAATAAAGAATTGGAGAGAGCCATGGGATGTGTGTACCAAGATTCTCTCTTTCTTTCTTCTGTGACTACAGATGAGCCAGAGTAGTCAACAGAAGCTGGTAAACACAGCTTTGAACAATGACTATTCAACATTAGCCATTGTCCTGGTGAAATACACTCTTGGTAACCTTGTGGAGGGCAGTAACTACTGATGCAAAGTTGCTTTCAAAGAGCAACTAAACCGGTGTGTTAGGATACATTGTTTATTCAAACTATTTCCTGCCTGATTCCAGGTGTATCCTTGCATGGTCCCTTTTTTGGCGACCCTTCCTCCATTGAAGAGGTTCACTGGGAATCTGTTGTCACCCAATTTGACACTGTGGTCTGCTCTAATCAAGAAGTCACAGTGCATGTCCACAAGCAGCACTGGTGTGATGTTGCCAATGCCCTTTTTCCACTTGGAGAAGTATGTCCCAAATGAGGATAACTCCATCAGACTGGTCCCAGAATTGCCCTAGACTGAGGACTTTTAATAGAACTGCAGCCAACTAGATGCTGCAGGTGTGAGAAAATAAGCCTGGGCTATTTCAAGACACCGAACTTCCTTGTGATTTATTATCACAACTTAACCAGTGAATATTGACTAATGCAGTTGGCAAAAAAATGATTCTGGAAACATCTGAAATATGGGCAATGGGAAAGAGCTGTTGCTGCCTCTCTTGCTCTTCACCATACTGACTCCAGAATATTCCAGCTGTGTTTAAAATCAACTCTGCTACGCCTGAACCTCTGTACCTGAACATGGCTGGAAAATATATTACTCTGACTCCCCTAATTTTACATATGTGATTACTAATCTGAAAGGAACTCAGAAGCTAGACCTGGTGACCAGTGAAGGAGGTGACATTTGAACTGGAACCTGAACAATGAGAGGAATTCAGTCCATCCAGGGAAGAACAAGTACAGAAGCCCCAAGATTGGAACTAGCTTGGGGGATTTAATGGAGAGAAAGGAATATCTGGTTACAGTGCAATGAAGAATAGGGCTGATGGGACAAGATGACACTGGAGAGAGAGAGCCGGGTCCAGAATTATCTGTACACAATTCTGTAGTCTCAGGAAAAGACAGTGGGTTTTCTTCATGTGCCATTGGGAAGCCATTGGAAGGATTCAAACAAAGGAGTAAATAAGTTTCAGTTTGCTATTGTCACATAAAATATATTCTTAAAATTAGTGACTCAACACAATGATTTCTATTTTACTCATAGATCTGTAGTGTGGGCATGGCTTGTTGGAGTCAGCTTGTCTCTGCTGTGCCAAGGATCTGTGGCAGCTCAGAGGTTGAGGTCAGGTATGACCTGAAGCTTTATTCACTCATATGTCTGGGGAATGATGCTGGCTTTCAGATGGAACAAGATGGACTACAGATGGCCACGTGGCCATTGGACTTCCTCACAACATGGTAGCTGGGTTTCCAAAGCAAGTGTATAGAGAGAAAGAGCCTAATGGTAGCTCATACAGGAGATTGTCCCAAAAAGCTTCCCAGTGCCAAGGGGAAGGAACACAGACCCTCCTGTTGATGGATGAGTTTCAATATCACCATGTAAGATGAGATACATTGGAATGAGATATATTGAAATGGGATCAGCTTTGAAAAATAAAATATGCCCCAAAGAGTACGTCTTATGTGTTTGAAAGGACACCCTTGGCTACTTTAAGGAGAACTAATTGGAGGAAGGCAAGAATGGAAATGGACCCTGGTCTGGTGGCTCAAAAGATCTTGGGGAGAAGTGATAGTGAGTTAATTATGATGGGGGAGTGAATGTAAGAAGCAGGGGATGAATTCAGGAATTAAGCCCCCATTTGGAAGCAGATTACTTAAAAAAAAAAAAAAAAAAAAACAGAGGCTCCAAAGGCAAAGGAGAACAGGCAAGTGGGGATATATGCAGAGACACTATCTCACCTTCAAAAGGGAAGGTATATTTCTTCCCATGGTCCTCCAAATATGCAGGACTCACTTCTGGGGGTCACTTTAAAGTGGATTTGCTGATTTGTCAATATTATTGTTATTTCAAACACATATTTAAAATGGATATTTTGGTGGAACAGAACTGCTATGTTAAATAAAATCTGTGATTGACCTGCAGATAACACCTCACCTCCACAGTGGAGGAGAAATCTAGGAAGGTTCCTTGTTTCTGCAGAGTGCCTGCAGACATACTTTTTTGAACAGACATCAGTTGGGTTCAACACATGTGCAACTGACCTCCTTTTTGACAGGTTTGTCAACACATGGTCCTCTCCAGCCATGGCGTGCCATCTTCCTTAATAAGTTGTCACTGAGGCTTCTGAGAAACCATGACACCCGCTCCCATAGCCTCCTGCTTACTAGTAAGATCAGACATTCCAGACCTTCTATGTCACAGCTCTTCACTGCTGATGCCTCACCAGGAGAGAAGAGGACACTAGCTTTGGAATCCAACAGTGCTAGGCTCCAACACCAGCGCTGACACTTAGGAGCTGACTGACCTTGAGAGGCTTATTTAACCTTTCTGGGTCTCAGTTTTCTTCATCCTAAAACAATGATGATAACCCTACTTCATGGGGTTTATTATCAAGATTAAATGAAGCACCAAGATAGTCGCTTGCATGGAGTCTGACACATCTTATGGGCTCGATAAATTGTAATGATAGTTATTACCTATTAAAGAATAAAGGTGCCGCAATATTTAGAAATCCATTCCTAAATTTCCAACAGCTAGCACCAGGCATACAGACCATTAGAGAACAGCTGACACTGCCTGCTGACTCTGGTCATGTCACATCCTTTTATGGCTCAGTGACTTAACATTTAGAAGATGGAACTTTCACAGTGAGAGCAAGTTGAAAAATAAGTAAAACCCCAGAGAGCATTTAGGCACAAACCAACTTAGATGAACCTGAATTTCTCAGCTCAGTCTGCCAGCTGGATGGCTTTTACATTCTGCTTGAGCAAAGCTATGCTGTCCCAGAGGTTGTTGCAAATTCACAAGTGCTATATGCATGTCAAAGACTCAGGGGAGATTAGCTCTGAAATGCTGACGTTTTTGTACATATCAACAAAGCCTGGAGCAAAGGGAGGTCTGAAAAACACTATGAGAGCCTTCAGAAGGTGAGTGTGTGAGCTGTCACCAGACCTCCCCTGCCAGGTAGACTTGGCAGTACAGTAGGTCACCCAAGTCATCATGCAAGTTTGCAGATCTTGGAAATGAGCAGATGATTGCATTTTAAAATTTCGCATTCAGTTGTTTAGTATCAGACAACACAAATATTCCCTAACTTCATGCCTTCTAACTGCAGCATCTTCCTTTGATAGGTGGCTTCCCCCCACTCCTACACTAGTCTCAGGTATGGCTGCTCTTTATTGAGTGCGGTAAAGGTGACGAGCCCTGTAATAGATTTTACATGCATGATCTCATTTTCTCCTAACATTTGTTCATCTGCGTAACAAATACTAACTGACTGCCCAAGAATCTGTAACAGGGTACAATTTCACAAATGAACTCCTGGGTTTCAAAGATGAAAAGGGACCAAGTCCCCTTAAGTGGTGAAAAGACATATATTTGATCTACAAATATATGCAAAGATGTTCAACATCTCTAGTAATTAGAGAAATGCAAATCAAAACTACTCTAATATTCCATCTTACACTAGTCAGAATGGCAGTTATCAGAATACACCAACAATAAATGTTGGTGAGTATGTGGGGGGAAAGGCACATTTATACATTGCTGTGGGGCTGCAAATTGGTGTTTCCAATCTGGAAATCTCTATGGAGATTCCTTAGAAAACTTGGAATAAAACCACCATTTGACCCAGCTACCCTACTCCTTGGCTATACCCAAATGACTTTAAATCATCACACTATGGTAACGCAGCCACATTAATGTTCATAGCAGTTCAATTCACAATAGCTAAACTGTGGAACCAACCTAGATGCCCTTCAATAGGTAAATGGATAAAGAAAAAGGTGGTATAGATACACAATGAAATATTACTCAGCATTAAAAGAGAGTAAAATCATGGCATTAGCAGGCAAATGGATGGAGTTGAAGAATATCATACTAAGCAAAGTAATCCAATCCCCCCCAAAAAACAAAAACAGAATGTTCTCTCTGATAAGTGGATGCTGATTCATAACAAGGAAGGAGAGGCATGAGAAAAATGGAAGAACTTTGGGCAAAAGGGGGGGGGGTGCATGGGGGCAGGAAAGATGGTGGAATGAGATGGATATCATTACCCTAGGTACAGATATGATTGCACATATGGTATGATGCTACATCATGTACAACCATAGAAATGTAAAGTTGTGCTGCCAATTGTGTACAATGAATCAAAATTCATTCTGCTGTCATATACACCTAATTAAAATGAATGAATTAATTTATAAAATAAAATAAGAGGTGATTAGGAGAGTCAGGATGAATGAATCTGATTCCCACACTGTTCCCAACAAGCCATGCTTCCCCCCGGGGCTGCGAATGCTGTGCTAGGAGAGAAAGCTAGACCTGGAGTCTGGAGATCCAGGCACTTTGCTTGGCTAGTTACTGGTCCTTTCCTGGCCTTGAGTAAGTCACTGAATCTCTTTGGGTTTATTTATGTTTATGGCACATTGCTGAACACTCTTTGACCTACCTTCTGGTGTTCTGCGAAAATCAAATGCTATAAGGAAACAGTTCTTTTTAAGAACATCCTTAATGGGCTCACTCAGCTTCTGCTGAAATGGTGCAAAGGACAGGGCACTCACTGCTTTGCACAGCTGGCGATGTTGGAGAGCTCTGGTGACCACCTGAGTTACAATCTGCTCTCCTGCAGCTTCCACTCTGTGGTCCAGAGTAAAATCAAGAAAGCCATTTTCCTGGCTTTCTTCAAATGTATAATTTTAAATGTATTTTCTTTGATTCCATTATTTTAACATAATTCATATAACAATCATTGACTAATCTTGCAATTACCTTTCTAAGATGAAATATGCACAATAAATCATGCAACAATTTCGAGTGCTATTAATTTCTACACGGGATCCCCTTTTAGCATTTTTGACAGGTAGTAAGTAATTTTATTTTCATCTATTGATTGGTTCAAAAAACAATTAAAATTCATTTTTGAACCTCATCATTTATCACATTTATATAAATTTAGAGCCCAATATTGTCTCCATCTCCTGCCTTCCAATGCCACCCACTAAAAGTAGCCACTGTCAACACTTTGATCTTGCTGCTTGTGAACTGATATTTTTCCTTATGCGTTTGAAGATACAACAACACAAATACACAAACATTTTACCCATTTAAAAAAATATTTTTAGATGGATATGGACACACAATATCTTTATTTATTTATTCATATGTTGTGCTGAGGATGGAACCCAGTGCCTTACACATGCCAGTGAAGTGCATTACCACTTAGCAACAACCCCAGCCCCAATTTTACACATTTTTTAAGGACAAAGAAACAAGACACTGAGTCAAGGGACAAAGAGGAAAGCAAACTGAAAGTAACTCCTATGGAAGAGTAGGAACTGGGGAAACTGGGGTAGCCAGCTGCACCTAAAGGGGCAATTTTTCCAGTCCATGGAATAGTTGCCCCTGAGCATAGAGGATCAGGGTTAGAAAATCTTCTGATTTTGCATGAGAAATCAGATATCCAGATTTATAAATGTCATTACTTTTTAATTTAAGAAATTACATTTCTTAAGAAAGATACCAGCCTAGATAAATTCTTCCTCAGGGCTTATCTAGGCAGTGAGCTGCCAATTGGAATATCTATTACAAATATCAGTCAGCCTCTTGTTTATTTTCATGTAAACTTTTTGATAAATATCTTTCCATATCAGTGCATATATGTCCCCTAGTTCTTTTTACGGTTGCATAGTATTCTATTGTGTAGCTGGACCTTAACCCTCACTTTACTGATGGTTAAGAGCTCTAGTGTTTCTAGTCCCTATTTCTGATCTATTATATGTTTTTCTAACATTCGGTCTTTTTTACTTCTCTTTAGCTATTAGTCATTCCAGTTTCCTTACCTCACTTCTCTTAGACCACTTTCAAATGAATTTTTGCTGAATTGTCCCACATGCTCATCATTTATACCAGTAAGTTTTCATCAGAAATTCATTTTAAGTTGGTTTGAGAGAAATGTGATCATATGTGCTGGAGCATTTTGGTTCATAATCATTGATCTGTTCCCCCTTGGCCTCCCAAGTGTCTACCCGGAAAATAAATGATGTGATCAACTAACCCAAAATCTACCCATCAGATAAAGCCATCATTCTCATCTTATGACAATGTGCTCCAGACACTTTTATAAGTATTTTACATCTTTGATCACATTCTACATATAAAATTTCATATTTAACACTAAAATATTATTCAAAAGTATTTTATAGATATTTGATTAGCTACATTATTTTTTTATTCTCCTGATTTTTGGAAATCTAGTTTATTTACAAATTAATAATATAAATAGTACAGCAGTACTATTTATATTATTATTATATTATAAGTAATCCTTTCAGATTACTTCCATTAATAGAATCCAAGATTTAAATCCAGATCAAAGTGTTGACAGTGGATACTTCTAGTGGAAGGCATTGGAAGGCAGGAGATGGAGATAATATTGGGCTCTATGTAGGATTTCCAGGGAGAGAGTTATGAATATCTTCAAGGCTCTTGAACTGTATGCCAGGTTTCTTTTCTAAAGGTAGAAATACTCTATGTTCCTTTCAGCTGTGTCAAATATGCCTTCGTCGTTGCACTCAATATCCAATATTAAATACTTTCATATTCTACAGTTCAATTAATCTGATAGGTTAAAAATAGCATTTCATTGTTATTCTAATTTCCATTTCATTGATAATGAGATTGAAAAATGTTGAAATGTTAATTAGCCATTAATAAGACTCTGTCTTAAATTATCCTTGTTCTTTTTCCCTTTACTTAAGGGGAACTTCATGCTTCTATTACCTTTGGCATGAATGTTATTTTTTTTTTAATTAAGGATACTACCCTTTGTCCTGTTGAAAGCAAGTATTTCTCCCTGTTTCTTTTCCTGCTAAATGATTTTGAGAGAAATTATAATTTGGATATAAAAATATACTGACCTTTCTCTTTGCTATTTCTTCAATACCTTTTAGCTTAAAAAAAACTCTTGCCCTCGTCTTTGCTTAGGTTTTATCACTATTTATTTCCATTTTGTCTTAGTACTTTTTATAATTTTGTTTTTAACAAGTTCATTCCTTCTTGGTAAGGTCACACTATATAAGGCTTTTGAGGTTTAATAGGAAGTTACATTTACATTTTGTTTTGTTCTTCATGGAAACTCTGATGCTGCTATCGATTGTCCATTTTAATAAGGTGCTTCTGTTCCAAAGCAATCATGCAAAGGCACGATTGGAAACATAAATAATGAAGACTAAATGCTTTCCTCCCGCTTCATTATTTGGCTAGAGAAAAGCTAAATGTTACTTAGGCATGAGACACACCCTGTCTTCAATCAGATAAACGGAGGAAAATAATAATAATAATAATAATAATAATAATAATACACATTCCTTTTGTCTGGGGTAATAGTAGAAATGAATTAAAGTGTAGAATTATTAAAAATCTTTTGTTTTCTAAGCAACTATGCACAGTATCTGGCATTTACAAGGTGAATTCTAATCCAAAGGATTTCTTTGAGTTGTTAACCAAAAATTCAGCAACAAGGACTGGAACAATTTTTACAAAATGCAAAGGAAAATGCCAACCAAACTCCCCAGACAATAGACTATTTATCACAGTTTGTCGAAGTGGAGCAAGTACATAATTTTTTGATCCAGCTGACACATTCAATTATCTTCTAAAAGTTTCTATCACAGGTCTCCTTTCAGCCATTTATTGGGTACAAAAATGTAATCCATAATTATAGATATTTCATGTGCCTTATATCAAGTGCTCAACAATCCCTTCCCCAGGTTTTCCATCTCCCAGACAAAACTGAAAAAAAAAAAGAAAGAAAGAAAGGAAAATAAATGCTTTGCAATCAAGATTGCAAAGTGGCCATGAGGGGCAGCCAAGGAACTGACAGCTGAAAACAAGGAAAAAAATATGTACAGCGTAGCCCAGGGTTTGGGTTTGCTGAGAAAATAATTTGTTGCGTATCATAGACTCACAGATGTCTGGGACAGAAAGGGACTCTGTGAGCAATAATAATTTGGTCTATCTCCCTGCTCTTAGATATAACAAATAACTTTCCAAATGTATGTGTGTATCCTAAAAATGAAAATGTGAAATGGTGAAAAAATATCAGAAGCAAGGTTTGAGATCAGTTCTAACATTTTCTAATAATATTTTCTTGGGTATAATTCTGGATTCTTTTCTGAGTATAAAAGGCTATCAATACTGGCTGTGTTCCTGTGATGTTAATGGGGTACCACATAAAGTTAACAATAAATAGCAGTCATTTGTCTCCCTCTTTTACCTCCTCATTAAGAAATTTGGAGAGATAAGCTGATAAATAATCTTGAGATATTCACCCATATTTATCAGTCCTCTAAAATGGGAAATTTCCTTGCAGGCCAAATTTACATTTTTCATGTAGTACATTTGGCTTGCTTCTGGTTTATTTGCCAATGAGGATAAAGAGTAGAGATGATCAAACTTGGTCAATTAATCTTTCATTTGATGTTTTTGTAGACTTGATAGCTGCCATTTGTAAATGATTCAGGGCCCTTATCTTCCTTTCATTAAGCTTTTAAATGAAAGAGAAACAGCAAGAAGATTGTACTGCCAAGTATCATCTGACAAATACCTTCTTTTCTCCTTTATATCTTGTATCCAGCTCCCCTACCTCTGCCCCATGTGCTCCACTTTTACAGTTCTAGAAAGGAATACCTAAGACATGACACCTGGCTTTCGGTTGGACTCTCCAAGTTGTCTATCCCATTACAGAAAAAGCAGAGAAATAATGTGTGGTGGATGGATGCCAATGAACAGGAGCTATTTATGGCTGAACTGAACTTGGCATTTGATCCCAGCCTCCTCTCAACTGAATGTCAATTAACTGCATTAAATAATACTCTGTTTAATTTAAAATGCACAAAACCAACAAGTTATAAACCAATACCTTTAATTTATAGAATATAATAAATAGGAGGAACTTAAAAAGAATATATTTTTGCTTCCACATTAGGCAAACTGAAGTTCAGAGATGTCCAAGGAGGTACCAAAACAATAAATAAGTTAGTTATTGTACAATAGAAAGTAGCTACATTTTGTAACTCATGTAGTCTTTGGTTTTTCTATTCCCAAGATGACAGCAAAGATTTGCTCAGGTCATTGTCTCTAAAGACATCCCTTAAAACCACCCATGGAAGTTATTTACAGTTGAGAAAAGCCTAACATTGCTGGGAGAAGGATAAGACAGCAGTCTTTGGCACTCAATTGGCAACCAAAAAAAAAAATCAGTGAAAAGAATCAATGATGATTTTTCTATCCATCAATCATTCCATTTATTTATTTGTATACTCACATAAATATTTGCATATATGCATATGTTAATATACATTTATATTATATGGTTACATATATATGTATATGCACATATGTATGTATATATATGAAATGTTTGATAAGTTGAAAAAACATACATACACATATAATACTTAATTTCTTTTTTTCAATATTTATTTTTTAATTGTACACAATACCTTGATTTTGTTTATTTATTTTTAAGTGATGCTGAGGATCAAACCCAGGGCCTTGCACAGCTAGGCGAGCGCCTCTACCGATGAGCCACACTACTCCAGCCCCTATAATACTTAATTTCATATGTAAATGAATATATTTTATATTCATTTAAATATATAATTTTATACTTATATATAAACAAATTTATATCAAATAAATGCATACATATGTGGTGTGATGTGTATACATCTGAAACACATGATTAGAATGTGATGATTGAGATTGTTGCTGGACAAATAGTCCATCCAGTGGATGGAATTTACCCTACCCCACGTTTGTGGGAGTTTCCATGTGATTTGCTTCGATCAATAGACTTTTAGCAGAGGTGATATAAGCAGAGGTTCAAATGTGCTTGTGACTTTTGTTTTGCCTGGTTCTGTGGAACCCACAGTGAAAAAAGCGTGACCAAGGGAGCTATGCTTCTCATGGTATATTGCTAGGCTCTGGGAATAGAACTGAATCCAACCCAAAGCCTGGAACCACACCCAGCTGGAACACAGCTCAAAGCCTACCTGTCCACTCAAGTTCACAGTCACAATCAATCTGTAGCCTTTTTAAAAGAAAAGAATGCACATGAATCATTGTCAGCCACTGAGTTTTAGCGACTTTTGTAATGCAGCATCATTGTGTTGGTAGCTGCTGGTACATGTAAATGACTTGACTGTGAACTAAGGGACAGACTCTGTGATCAGCACTTTAAGGATCTCAATTTTATCCAATAATAATATCATTAGGCATCATTATTAACATGATAGCACAAATGAGGACATGGAGCTTCAGAGAGTTAGGAAACTTAACCAAGTAGGTATGATAACAACTGCCTGAACATGACTTGATTGAGGTCTTTCTGGTTTCAATGCATTTGTTATTTCTCAACTATGTGTTTTCACTTGAAATGGGAGAAATTAAAGCTATGAGTGATCCTTATCAGTGAGGTTTGCTGTGGGAATGGAACCAAATAACTGTTACTGTGTTCTTTTATTCTATACTCAACTGCTATTGCAAATAAATTGTTGAGGGTTGTGTTTCAATCTTTGCCAAGAACTGAGCTGATTCAGCTCTTGGAATTTCACTCCAAGGAGCAATTGATGAAGAATTCTCCTAGAGAGACAGACGATAGAGTAATTCCACAGCAAAATGCGATCAAGTCTAGGAGATATATGTCCTGGCCATGGAAAAAAAAAGTTCAATGATAGCATTTCTCTTATGTTTGATATTATCTCCTGAACTCTCTTGAGACAGAGAGAGTATCAGCATATGAAGTATTCCCAGCATTGAGGGGGGGGGGAGGAGAAATCCAACAAGATATTCTTATTTCATTTAAAAGACATTTTTTAAAAAAATTAATTAGGTTCTTTGGAGTTCTGTTGTCTTTAAGAAGACTTCAGAACCACACAGTGTGTCCCTATTATAAATCTCTGAATACTTTGATTTCTTAGAAGATGGAAGGAAACTCTCTGCTCCAGCTCTGGCTCTCTCTTGTTTGTCTGATTCCTCCTACTGATCTCTCCTACAAACACTGACATCAATGAAATTTGGCCAAAGCTCTGAGGAATGGGTTACCTAACCTCCCTGGCCTCAGTGAAGAGGTATTATTGATAATTCCAAAGAGTGGAGGGATGAGAGGGGTGAGCTGGATATGGCTCACTCAATGGAAAAAAGAAATAATGTGTCTTGTGGATCTCATATTCCAATGACAAGTGAGAAAGAAAGAAACAGAAAAATGAAGGGTAAATATAGATAAGGGCAGTGAAACAATGGTACAGCAGAATAAAGGATGATTGGAATGATCTACCTAGGGTGGCCAGATACAGCCTCTCTTAGCAAGCAACATTTAAATAAAGCTCACAATGAAGTGAGGGTATAATATAATCCAAGAGAAAAGAGCAATGGCTGGTGCAACAGCCTGGAATTTTGAGAATTAATGTGATCAAAGATCTGCAGCAGACAGAATGGACCGAGACCGTCGATTGAGAGGCACAGTGGTGGGAAGTGAGGTATGAGAGGTAGAAAGGGGTTAGATTGCTGAGGCCCCTGTGGGATGAGAATGGAATCTGGATATTTGTTCCTGATAAGATCAGATGCAGTAGAAGGTTTGGGGCAAGGGGATGACATGATCAGACTTCATTTTTTAAAAAAATTTTCTTAGTTATACCTGGACAAAATATCTATGTTTATTTATTTTTATGTGGTGCTGAGGATTGAACCCAGTGCCTCACATGTGCAAGGTAAGCGCTCTGCCACTGAGCCACAGCCACAGCCCTCAGACTTCATTTTGAAAGAAGTTCTCTGACTACTGTGTCAAGAGAACCTGACATTATAAGAACAGAACAGAATTTATATCATAAAAAGAGGCAAGAAATGATGATGATTGTGTGAAAGGCAAGAAATGCGGTGGCTTCAATGACAGCATCGTAAGAGAGGAGGATGGTTGGATTCTGGGTGTGTTCTGAAGGTAGAATCAATAGATTTCATTAGAAATTGGATTGGAAACATGAGGGAGGAGGATTTACAGATGATTTCAAACACTTGGACTTGAAAACCACGTGCATGGTAGTGCCATTTACTCTATGGGTAATACTGGGAGAGGGGAGGGTTAAGGTGGGGGTGGGCACTCAAGGGTACTATTTTGATTTGCCTGGTAGACATCCAAATGGAAATGTCACATGGAGAGTTGAAATGTCTAAATTTAGGGGAGACTTTGTGGCTATATAGAGATTTGGGAGTCATCAAAGTACTCGTCAGGGGAATAAAGAAGTCTGACATTTAGGGGCTAAAAATAAGAAAAGAAGTTATCAAAGTAGACTGAGAGGGAAACAGAATGAAGTCAAAGAAAAATCAGGGGCTTGATGTCTCAGAGGCCAAGAAAAGAAAGAATGTGAGGAAGGAGGAAGCCACCAAGCTCCCGAGATGCTGCTGGCTTGTCAAGGGAGAGGAGCATTGAACTTTGGCTAGGGATTCAGCAGTGTGGATGTCCTTCATGTCCATTATGAAAGCTATTTCTTCAGAGTGATGAGAGCAAAACAATTAATGGATTTGAACCAAAAGGGTATGGCTTTGAAGGATTGTGCTACAAAGGCACAAAGCATCTTAGAGGTCAGAAGAGTCAAGAGAAGTGTGTCTTTGTCTATTTTAAATATGGGAGACAAAATGGCATTATTTTATGTCACTGAAAATCATCTAGGAGAAAGGGAAAAGTTGATAATACAGAAAATGGAGGGAGAAGATTGATGGCAGGACTAATGGTGTTCTGGAGAAGAGGGGATCCAGTGAACCTGGAGAGGTTGGTCCTGGGCCACAGTCTGGGTACAATTCATGGTAGTGGGCCGGAAAGCAGAGCATGCCATTACAGATGAACATGGATTGGGAGGTTAGGTAGGGAATGAAGAATAGTTTTATTAATGGATTCCATTTTCCCTGAAAAATGAGTAAGTCTTAGCTGAAGCTGAGGAGGAGGAAAAGATGTTGCAGGTTTGAGAAGGAAAGAAGGGTAAGTGATCCTTGGGAGGATATAAGCAGGTGAAAAGGATTGTGCAGGGCCTTGTGGTAGTGGTGGGAGCTCAGTAAGGTGGGAGGCCAGAGTGTGCCTGGCCAGGCTGGGTGTGTGCTTCCAAACCACATTCAGCCTGTGTATCCTTGGCAGGGAGTTGGATTGAACTCAAGGGTTTTTTTTTCCAGTGTGACAAAAGAAGAGGGGCACGGGAGGTCATAACCCACTCGAAGGGCTTACCATGTGGCATAATTAATCCAACTCTTTCTAAGCGTTTTGTAAGTGAGGCTCTCAAGAAGAATGTTTTACTACTCAGAATAGATGAAATTGTACTGTTGTGGATATAGAAGTAGCCTCTGACTAGTTTCATTATTGTTATCAAGGACATGGATCACCATTATTTTTCACAATGCCATTAATAGCTTACTGTTGCAGACAAAATGGCATAAATCTTGTGCTAAACTGATATTAAGTGAATTACCTCAAGGTAAGTATGTCATGTAACAAGGAACATTTCAGATATGCTAATAAATAGTAGAAATCTAGAGAATGAAGTCTTCCATCAAACTTCATAAAGCATAAAGGTCAAACCCATAGAGAATCAAACTCACCCCTGTCAGACTCCTCTCCATAGACAGCACTTTCTGTCTGCCAAGAATATTTCTTTGGAATACGTTATGTTTGAATTTCTTTCCTTCTTTCCTCCTATCTCTCTCTCTCTCTTATGTTATTTTGTTTCCCTTCATTTTTTTCTCCCCTTTCTCCTTTTCTTCCCTTTTCTTTCTCTCCCTTTTTATTTCTTTCTTAATTTTCAGACTTAGTATTAAAAAAGAAAGAAAATTCCCAACTTGTAAAATGTAACTGTTCATCTGTGCTAAACCCACTGCTTCCCTGGCTCTCCAGAGCTTTATCTGATTATATATATATCACTTCAGAGCTTGGAGAGTTACCATGGTAACAGTTTTCCAGCCTTTCCCTTTGAAAAGAATCCCTCCTGCCCTAAGAGAAATCACCTGCAAAGTAGCCATCCAGCTGCCTTTGTTCTGCCTTGTGTCTATCTTCACCCATTATCTGCAGTCAGAGTTAGGTCAAGAGCCCTGCCAATGGCCTATCAAGTGGAACAGCAGCCACGCTGGTCCAAGGCTGGGCTGGAGCCTGCCCTCCTCGAGGCTTCTGCCCTCCCCTCCCCCTTCTGCCCTTGCAATAGGTGGACTGAGACCAAGAGAAGTGGGCACCTCAAAATCTCTTTTCACTATCACCTACATTCCTTTTAAACTGCTGTGTGGCTTTTAAGCAGTTGAGTCCTTGTCCTAGAATTTGACTGGTTCCCTCCATCACAGGAGGGAATTTTCCTCTGTATTGGTTTGCCAAAAGCAAAATTAGTGATCTCAATCACCTGCCACTTAAACAAGAGCAGATTTATTACATTTGGCACAAAGGATTCTTGTTACAGATTGAAATATTGCATGTGTCAGCCAGAAGGAAGGTTGGCCATGATTCTTTGCTTAGTTAATGGAAGGACAATGCCTCATTTACCCCTCTACCTTCTCTCCCTACTCTCAGTTCTGCTTCCCATCACAGTGATAGTCTTTCTTCCTGGTCCAGTGTTTGCCCTCTGGCTGAAGTTATGGAAAGAGATAAAAAGTAGACACCTCTTGTTGAAGGGATAGTAGTCCTCCACATGGAGGTTCTAGCAGTTTCTCTGTATTGCTCATTTTTTGCAAAACTGCTCCTTCTTATCAACAACCAGGGAGATAACATTAGGGTTAGTTTTGGGTGCTACTTTGGGCACAATCTGCATGTCTATGACCAATTACTGTCTCTGCAATCTTGGTTGGCATCTCAGTTAGGCCCAGAACATAATAACTTGGGCCAAGAAGTTGCAACAGCCATTAGCCTTTCTTGGGATTACAAAAGGAAATTTTTGGTATGGGAATGAAGAACTGTTTCTTGAATATTGGGAGGACTTTTTACTAAAGTAGAATTAATGCAAGAGCCAACTAACACAGACCTTATAACTCAGAAATGTAACTTTGGGTAATAAGTTTGACTCCGTTTTTTTGATGTTTACTGACAGCTTTTAAGCTCTTTGTTCTTCTTCAGTTTCCCTTCTTAGAAAGCCCGCTGGGAAGTCATGCCACAACTTCTCCAGAAAGCCTTATTGTGAAGGGAATAAGACTTCTTACACCCTTGCAGTATACGTGTGATGTCATCAAAATTGTCGTCTAAACCTCATTCTGGGTAGCAATCCATCTTGTCTTAGCCTAATGTCTGTGACAATTCAAGTAAGAGAGGGAGAGGAGTTCTTTTCAAGGGAGCACACAGCTGTTCCAGTGGTGACTCTCCCCCTGCCTCCACCCAGTACAGAGGGAAGTTGAAAGGGTTGGCCATGACTTAGGTTCTGTGTTCCCCCCGGATCTGTGACTAAGCAGCAGGCACAGGACAGACTGCCAAATCTCAACCAGAGGGAGAATCCAAAGCCTCATCTTTGCATACTTTTCAATCATGCATCATCACGTGGAAGATGGTAGAGAAGAAGGTAAGGAAGCAGGGTAGGGAAAACAGAATGGAAACAAAAAAAAACAGCGACTGGAGTGAACTCACAAAGTGTGAGCACACACAGCTAGCAAGTGTCTGAGCTGAGAGCGCACACAGATCTGACATCAAAGACTCTGCCTTTCTCCCATAATCTGCTTTGGGTGCTTAAATACAGCATGTCATTACAAAGCCAGAAACAGGGGCATCATCATCCTTGCTATTTCTCCCTACCTACCCCCATAGCCAATATTCTCTAAGCTCTCTCAATTTGCCTCTTCATATTTTCCATATTATACTGTGCTCTCCATCCCTATAAGCAAATTTTTATTAAATCCTCTGTTGCCAGCAGTAATGCACATCATTTCCTAATTAGCCCTGGGCCTTTTCATTCTGCATGCTATAGTCAGAAGGATCTGAAATCCAAATTTGATTCTGTAAATAAATACGTTTAGTATCTTTCCATCATCCTCAAGATAGAAATTCATTAACACATGGCTTCTAGATACATCATGATCCAGCTCATAATGCTGGTCTAGCCTCATGTCTAGTTCTCCATTCAGGAGCATCACAATTATCCTTACACATCTAGGGTTATCTATTGCCTCCAGGTCTGTTCACATTCCATTCTCTGTCCTTCTCTCACCTCCTACCCCTCAGGTTCCCAATAGTAATCATCAGACCTCAGCCAAGTGTCTAGTCCCTCCAGGAAACACTCTTTGAAATCCTTGGTACTGGCAGGTTGAAACTTCCACATTTCCTGGAAAAACTGTCCTCACACTCACAATTTTCTCAATAGGTAGTAACTCAGTTTTAACTTGATCATAATTGTTGCTAGCTTGGGTTTTGTGATGGGCAGCCACTATCTGACATAGTAAGAACTAAATAAGAGTATTGAAGCAATTCCTGTAGGTTTCAACTGCAAACCAAGCAAGACCCAGTTAAACATTGAAAGAATGACAACACACCCCACAGACGATGGCCGCAGGTCCATTAATTGAGCCAGTCTGGTGGCTCAGAGATGAAACAGAATGAGCTGGATGAAGTGGCACATTCCTATAATCCCAGGGACTTGCAAGTCTGAGCCAGAGGATCACAAGTTGTAGGCCAAACTAACTTAGCAAGATCCTGTCTCAAGATAAATAATAAAAAGATCTGAGGATACAACTCCACGGTAGAACACCCCTGGGTTTGATCACCAGAATTACAATAAATAAATGAATAAGAATGTAAAAAAAAAAGTACTTAAAAAAAGAGTTTTTAAAAACACAAGATAATACTGATAAATATTGTTAATCATTCATGATATTGATAAATACCATGTGAAAGACAGAGAACTGGGTGTCCAACAAAGAAATCTTAGAGGGTGTTAAGTCAAAATTTGAATTGGAGCTGCCCTCACTCTCAGAATAAGGAAAGTGATAAATGGTAACCATGTTAGCCACTTCATCTGTTCTTTTTTTTCTTTCGTGCCTCCGAAAAACTTCATGAGACTGAACATACATGCTTATGTGCGTGTGCACCACACACACACAAACACACACACACACACACACACACACACATACACACAACACTTTAGGCTGGCAGGTTCAGATGCTTCCATTTAGTGTTATTATATTGATTTTTATGAGGATAAAACCTGGCTGGTAAGATACTTTAGAAAATTGGGTGACATTTCTGAATCCAAATAGGTTTTTCTTTTCCTTTTTTCCCCAAGGAGCACATGAGGGAATATTTCCTTGTCTACTCATAATACACTGGGAAATTTTATTTGGCTTAAATGTTATAAAACAATCAAATAAAGAAATCTAATCATTCTATTATTTGAAGACAGTATCTGAAAATCAGCATTATTTCTTTATGCCCCCAAAGAGATCTGAACATCATACACACTGAGATTTTTCTGAACTCTTAGGTTGCTCACTCCAGTTTCCAAATGAAAGTGCTCTGCTTCCTAGAAATAGGCTGAAGGTTTGAAGATAGTTTTACTTATTCCTTGAATCTGGTAAATTGATGGACTCAATTTACAATCTTCAGGCCAGATTCTCAAAGATCACCTACAGGTGAGAGTTCACTGGTGAAAATGAAACAATGTGTGGTTCTTTCTTTTAGACTGTTTATTTATTTATTTTTTTGTAAAAGCAAATTGTCATTAACAGGGAAAACATTCATTTTGAGGGATCCCTGAGCTTTCACCCAGGAAAGAACCCTTTGGATTCACAGCTTTTTATATGTATCATGCTGCTGTTGCTCAACCACATACGCAGAGAGCAGGTAGGTGGACCTGGTGGAGCTCCATGGGGGAGGTGGTAGGACTCCAAGGAAAGCCACTGGTATCCTGCAGCCTCTCTTCCTTCTCTATGGAGAACACAGTTATGTGAGTGTCCTCTTAAAGAATTTCATTATACTTTGTTGATTTAATGAAGTTCAATTATATTGAAAGTTCAATGAAGATAGGAATTGTGAGAAAAAAAACATGCTTCCAAATATTTAGTTAGAAGATATGATGTAAAACGATCCCACATGAGGTCAACTATAAAACTCTAAATGAACAAAGCTTGAGGACAAAACAACAGACCTAGATGAACAGACGTATAAAGTCATAAAATGACATCTTTAAAAAGGAGATGCAAATTATGTTTCAGGAGGGAATACTCAACATTCCAAAGTATAAGTTAGCTTATATTCATATATAAATTCAGTGTGATTTCAATAAGAAACCCAATGATATGTTTTATAAAAAACATATGATTTTTATATTGATTCTGTATTTTGTCTGAAGGAGTCAGTGCACAGAATTAGACAAGACATTAAAAAAACTACCATAATTTATCTAATTACTGGCAAATATGTAGTCAAAAATTCACTAGATCAAGCCCCCAATCCAGAATCAGACTTCTGTCTTCCTGGAACTTAGTATAAGATGAAGATGGCAATCTAAATTCAATTCAAAGATGAATGGCTTATTGAATAAATGGCATTAAAACAATTAACTATGTCAATTATTAGAGTTATGAGAACTATATTGTTACCTTAACATGTAACTAAATAACAGGAAGTATAAAATATAAATGTATAATGTAGAAATGTATTAGAAAAACAAGAACACATATTTTTATTCTTGAAATAACACAGGATTTTATAAGCAAAACCTAAACCAGAGAAACCACTGAGAAAAATATTGATAAATTTAATTACATGAATAAAAGAACTTAGAACTAATAAGTTAATTTAGCAAGGCTATTATACCAACTTCATTAGTATATCTGTATACTGGTAGTAAACAATTAGAATATTAAATTTTAAAATCATTTTTTATTCTGTCAAAAACTATCAAATATTTCTGAAAATTCTGACAAAATATTGCAAGTTTCTACTTGTAAATCAGATAAAACTGTTGAGAAAAATTAAAGAAACCTATAAAACAGATATTGGATTGGAAGATTGGGTATGTTATAGTGTCTATCCAAAGAACAACTTTGAAGGAG
This sequence comes from Ictidomys tridecemlineatus, assembly GCF_052094955.1. Classification (NCBI taxonomy): domain Eukaryota; kingdom Metazoa; phylum Chordata; class Mammalia; order Rodentia; family Sciuridae; genus Ictidomys; species Ictidomys tridecemlineatus. The sequence continues at coordinate 883,508 of NW_027520954.1, read as the reverse complement.
TTAAACTACCTGACTTGAGTCTTAGTATAAAGTTACAGTAATTAAGACAGTGATGTAAAGTTTGGCAAATAAATCAATGAAAAAGAATGGAATCCATAACTCAGAAATAGACCTGCATTGATAGGAACATTTGATTTTTGACAAATGCATCAAAACAATCCAACAGAGAAAAGAAAGGTCTTTTGAGTAAATGAATCTCAATTCCTATCTCATGTCAAAATTAATTTGAGATGCATGAGAAATATAAATGTAAATCTAAAACCATAATGCTTACAGAAACAAATATAAGAAAATATTTATATGATTCAGGGATAATAAAAGCTTTCTTAAGATAAAGTAATGCTTTAAAGGAAATAAAATGATAAATTGGGCTTTATCAAAATTAGACTCATATTCATTAAAAAGATTGGTTTTAAAAATTACTGAGAGGATACTATTGAACTGGAGAAATATTCACAATGAAATATCTTACAAGGCACTATAATCCAAAATAATAAAATGTCAAACAATTTACTGAAAACATTTCACATGGCAAGTTGTGCAAAATAGCTACATAGCACCTAAAACCATTAATTCGTCTTATTTATCTATCTATTTAGTTATTTAATTTGTTAGACATGTTAGCATAATGTATTTCAATTCATAGATTGTGTATAGAGCACAATTTTTCATTTCTCTGGTTGTACACAATGTAGAGTCACACCATTTGTATCTTCATACATGTACCTAGGGTAATGATGTCTCTTACTCCACCATCTTTCCTGCCCCCACACTCCCTCCCTTCTACTCCCTCCCCTTTGGCTATCAAAGTTTCTCCATTCTTCCCATGCTTTCCCCTCTCCATTGTGGATCAGCATCTACTCATCAGAGAGAACATTCAACCTTTGTTTTTTTGGGATTGGTTTACTTTGTTTAGCATGATATTCTCCAACTCCATCCATTTATCTGCAAATGACACCATTTTATTCTCTTTTAATGCTGAGCTATATTCCATTGTGTATATATACCACATTTTCTTTATCCATTCATCTATTGAAGGACATCTAGGTTGATTCCACAGTGAATTGTGGAATTGAGCCTGCTATAAACATTGATGCATCATTATAGTATGCTGATTTTAAGTTCTTTGGGTGTAGACGGAGGAGTGGGATAGCTGGGTCAAATGGTGATTCCACTCCAAGTTTTCTAAAGAATCTCCATACTGCTTTCCAAATTGGTTGCACCGATTTGCAGTCCCAACAGGAACGTATGAGTGTGACTTTTCCCCCTACATCCTCACCAACACTTATTTTTGTTTGTATTCTTGATAATTGCCATTCTGACTGGTGTGAGAAGAAATCCTAGAGTAGTTTTGATTTGCATTTCTCTAATTACTAGAGATGTTGAACATTTTTTTCATGTATTTGTTGATTAATGTATATCTTTTTCTGAGAAGTGTCTCTTTAGCTCCTTAGCCCATTTATTGATTGGGCTTTTTTTTCCCACTTTGGTGTTAAGTATTTTAAGTTCTTTATATATCCTGGGGATTAGTTCTATATCTGACATGTGTGTGGCAAAAATATGTTCCCCAAATGTAGGCTTTCTGTTCACCTTGTTGATTGTTTCTTTTGCTGAGAAAAAGCTTTTTAGTTTCAATCCATCCCATTTATTGATTCTTGATTTTATTTCTTGTATTTTAGGAATCTTGTTAAGGAAGTTGGGGCCTAATCCAATGTGATGAAAATTTGGTCCTACTTAAAAACTAGGGTTAGTAGGAACATACCTCAACATTGTAAAACCTATGCTAAACCCAAGGCCAACAGCATTCTAAATAGAGAAAAATTAGAAGCATTCCCTCTAAAAACTGGGACAAGACAGGGATGCCCTCTTTCACCACTTTTATTCAACATCGCCCTTGAAACTCTAGCCAGAGCAATTAGACAGATGAAAGAAATTAAACATTAGACAAATGGGAAAAGAAAACTCAAACTATAAATATTTGTTGATGTCATGATTCTATACTTAGAGGATCCAAAAAACTCCACCAGAAAACTTCAAGAATTGATAAATTAATTCAGCAAGGTAGCAGAATATAAAAACCAATGCTGATAGATCAAATGTGTTTCTATACATCAGTGATGAGTCCTCTGAAAGAGAAATTAGGAAAATCACCCCTTCCACAATAACCTCAAAAAATAAATAAATAAAATACTTGGGAATCAATTTAACAAAAGAGGTGAAATACCTCTACAATGAAAACTACAGAATACTAAAGAAAGAAACTGGAGAAGAACTTAGAAGATGGAAAAATCTTCCATACTCTTGGATAGGCAAAATTATATTGACAAAATAGCCATATTGCACAAAGTGCTATACAGATTCAATGTGATATATTCTGTGTAACTGTCCTATGAAGTGATTGTTCTTTTCCTTTACCAATTTATTGATTGGGTTATTTGTTTTTTGGGTGTTAAGTTTTTTGAGTTCTTTGTATAACCTGAAGATTAATGCTTTATCTGAGGTGCAGATGGCAAAGATTTTCTCCCATTCGGTAGGCTCTCTTTATACATTCTTGATTGTTTCCCTTGCAGTGATGAAGATTTTTAGTTTGATTCCTTCCTATTTGTTGATTCTTGATTTTACTCTTGTGCTTTAGGAGCCTTATTGAGGAAGTCAGTTCCTAAGCTGACATGATGGAGAGTTGGACCTACTCTTTCTTCTAGTGAGCACAGGGTCATTATCTTCTGTCTTTGTGAGGGGTTAGGTTGTAGAAGTATATGCACAGACCTAAGACTCATACATTTTGCTATTTAATTTTACTGCCAACGAAAAAGAGAGCTATAAACAAATATTGGATTATAGTTAGTGAAATGCATGCTGAAGTATTTATTGGAAATATGGTTACATTAAAATTTATCAATAAAATAAGATCCATCAGTGGAAAGGATCAAAAGATGAACAGATACATAAGAAAGCAAATATTATAAAATATTAATTGTACAAATTAGTCAGTAGTTAAATGATTCTTCATTGCAGAAATCTTTCAACTTTTCTCTATGTATTGAAATTTTCATAATAAGATATTGGAGGGGGGAAAACTCCACTGAAAAACACTGAAGTACAAAAAATAGAAAATAAGAATTTTTGACACACACACAAAAAAAAAAACAAGGAAATAAGTACAATCACAAACCACAAAGCATGAAACATGATTGAATCTGGGGACCAAAAGGGCATGCACTTCCCAAGAAAAATTGATACAGAAAGATAAATACCAAGTCATAGCCTCTTGAAGTTGCTGAACTTCAAGGATAAAACAAAATAAATCTTACAGCCAACCAGGTAGAAAAATATTGTTACATAAAGGGAAAAGAAATGCAAGTTGACTTCATACTTCTTCACCAAAAATAGTATGACAGATAACAGTAAAGAAGTATAAACAGCCTGGCTATCCTTCAATTAAAGTGAAATAAAATTACCAACAACACAGACACTCAAAAGCAAATGAGAATTCACTGTTTAGCCATGGTTGGTGGTTCATGCTTGTAATCCCCACTACTTTGGAGGCTGAGACAAGAGGATCAAGAGTTCTAGGTCAGAGTAGGCAATTTAGTGAGACCCAGTCTCAAAAACAATTAAAATATTTCATTGTTTGCTGGGTATTGAGCTTCCTTATAAAACTGAGTAAATCTAGTCAACTTTGAGTTGAATCAACACAGTTGGAGCCAGGTACAGTGGTGCATGCCTATAATCCCAACAATTTAGGAAACTGAGGCTGGAGGATCACAAGTTAGAGGCCAACTTCAGCAAATAGGCCCTAAACAACCTAGTGAGATTTTGTCTCAAAAAAAAAATGAAAAAGGATTGAGGCTGTAGCTCAGTGGTAATATGCTTCTGGATTTAATCCCTAGTACCAAAAAATAAAAGAAAACATAGATGGAGGGGCTGGGGGTGTAGCTCAGTGGCAAAGCATTTGTCTAGAAGTAGACAAATGCTGGGAAAAAAACAGGGTGGAAATAATAACTTGGTAAAAAAAAAAACGATACTTTTAAAGAACTGGTTGAAACCTTTAATACAATATGATATGAAATAGACATATCCTTGATATGAAATAGACATATGCTTGAAAACACCACCACCTTACTCAGACTTCTTTATCATAGTTTTATTTGAAAATCTACTGCATCCGAATAGGAACTATAGTCACGAGGGATTAAAAAGATCACAACATGAAAAGGCACCCATTAAGAAATGTTGCTCCCATCACATTCTCCATCAGTCCTGTCTCACTCCTTATTTAGGAAACCACTGTTGCTGGTGCCTTGGTTTATCCAGTATTTTTTATGCACAAAGAAAGTAAATCTGAAGGTTATTTTTATTTTCCCCCTTCCATCCACAAAATGAAACACACCGTATACACTGTTGTGTACCTTGCCTTTTCCACAACCATTCATGTTAGAGTTGTGTCCATGTCAGGACATGTGGCTTGTCTTCTGTTTAGTCAGCCTGGCATTGTTGTGACCAAAAGACCTGACAAGAACAACTTAGAGGAGAAAATGTTTACTTTGGCTCACAGTTCCAGAATTTCAGTCCATTGTTGGCCAATTCCATAGCTCTAGGCCTGAGGAGATGGAGCACATCATGGCAGATGGCCATGGCAGAGGAAAGCAGCTCAGGACATGGGGGGGGGGGAGAGAGAGAGAGAGAGAGAGAGAGAGAGAGAGAGAGCGAGCGAGCACGGGAGCAGGGAGAGAGACAGAGGGAGCACACTCTGTTCACCAGGGACAAAAAATAAACTCCAAAGTCACATCCCCAGTGACCTACTTCCTCCAGCTACAGGCCCTACCTGCCAACAAAACACTCCACCAGAAAACTTCAAGAATTGATAAATCCGTATCAGTGGGTTAATTCACTAATCAGGTTGCAACTTTCCTGATTTAATCATTTCACATCAGAATATTCTTGCTTTGTCTCACATATTAGCTATTGGGGAAACCACATATCCATTTATAACATTCTCATTCCCAATTTTTAAAAATTTTTGTTTACTCATAATACTTGTATGCATTTATGCAGTACTGTGTGATGTTTTAATATGTGTATATATTGTATAATGACAATATCAGGGTAGTTAGCATACCCATCATCTCATACATTTGTCATTTCTATGGGATGAGAACATTCAAAGTTCTCCCTTCTAGTTATTTTGAAATAAACAGTGCAATATTTTTACTTGGCAACTCTAATGTGCAGTAGAACCAGAAGTCATCATTTCTACTGTTTAACTATAATTTTTACCCTCTCACCAACCTTTCTCCAGTTCCCCTATCTGGTACCCTCCTCAGCCTCTGGTAATTACTCTTCTGCTCTTCTGCTCTGCTATGAGATCAGCTTTCTTAGATTGTACCAATGAGTGAGATTATGTGATATTTGTCTTTCTGAGCCTGGCTTATTTCATTTAACATAATGTCCTCCCGTCTTATCCATGTTGCCATAAATGACAGTCTGTCTTTCTTTTTTTGTGGTTGAACAATATTCCATTGTGTGTATGTATCACATTTTCTTTATCTGTTCATCTGGGGACTTTTAGGTAGTTTCCATATCTTGGCTACTGTGAATAGTGTGGTAATAAACATGGAAGAGCAGATATTTCTTTAACATATTGATTTCCTTTCCTTTGGAGATATACCCAGTAGTAAGGTTCCTGGATCATATGGTAGTTCTATTTTTAATTTTTCCAGGAACCATCAAACATTTTCCCATATGGCTTCTATTTTATTTTATTGAGGTGAAATCATATAACATGCAATCAGCCATTTTAACTTCAGAATTCTGTAGTATCACAATATTTTACAACTATCAGCTCTTTCTAGTATCGAAGTTTTAATCATCCCATAAAACATCCTAAACCCCTTAAGTAATCATACTCCACTTATATTTTCCCTCAGGCTCTGGTGATCTTTAATCTGTTTTCTGTTTCTGTGAATTTGCTTCTCCTCATCATATCCTATAAAAGGAACCATATGTAACCCTTTGTGTCTGACCTCTTTCACATAACATAATATTTTTGAGGATCATCCAAGTTTGTAGCATATGTCAGTACTTCATTTCTTTTCACGGCTGAATAATGGCCCATTGTATGGATGTGCCACATGCTGCTTTCCATTCACCTCTTGATAGACACCTAGGCTGTTTAGACACCTTTTGGCTCTTATGAATAATGCTGCTATAAATATTCATGCGTGAGTTTCTGTGAACATTTTTTTTCTTCTTTTCAAATGACTTTTTTGTTCTCATACATTTTTTTTCTCATAACTTTAGAATAACCTTGTGAGTTTTCAATGAATCAAGCTAGAATGTTAGTCCTGGAATTCAAATTGCATTAAATCCATATGGGCGGGGGATGTGTTTATCCATTGCAATTTTTTTCCTCTGGGAACTTATTTTTATTTACTTATGTCTTTTACATTTTGTGGTAAAGCTCAGAGACTTTTTTCATGTTGGTAAACACTTGTCATTAGTCTTTGAAGAGCAATTGAGCTATGGGCACTCAGAAGCCATCTGCTACCATCTGGTCAGTTATTGACTCAGATCATGCAGTGGCAAACTCATGGTCAAACTCTCACCTGTTGTACTTTGGAAGGCAGGCTGCAAGGCGCTGTAGGGTAAATGTAGGAAGATTGTAGCTGTTGGCATTTGTTGGCTATTCACTTTAATGGCCTCCTGTGAGAGAGACAAACTCAGAAGGAAGCCAGCAGGGGAGAAACCTCCTGGAGCAAAGAACTTCAGATGAGCAAACTGCTCTCCCGGAGCAGGGGGCCTGGCTAATCCTCCCCAGCAGGAATTCATAATTGCTATGGAACAGTGACTGATGAATGCCCTCATTATCCCTCTCTGAAAGGAAGAGTTCAGTCATCGCCATCCCACTGTTTCTCCATCATCAAGCTCTGGCAGCAAAATTTTTTTTTTACTATTTAGAAAAAAAAAATGTCACTGGTTCACAAGAAGCCACATCCAGACCCCATAGGGGTTCCATTTCACCCAGAGATCCTGAACCAGGAGCTGGCGTATTACCTGGATGAGACCTTAGAATATCTTCTTGGGAAAGGGCTGAAGAGTCCTCTGTAAGAAAAGAAGAATGAGAATTGATGTTAAGAAGAAAAAGAGTAGACTTCAGCTCGGTCGATCAATATCCTGCCAAATGGCCGTTGTCTCCTTTATCTGCTTCTTTCTAACTAAAACCAACACAAGTTCTTCTCTGAAAGGCAATGCATGCAGATAAAATTCTATTTCTTGGTCTCCTTTGAAGCCAGAAGAGGATAATGAAAAGCAAATGAAAATCACCGGGTGGGGCCTCTGGAGAAGTTTCTGCAGGCAGCTGATCTCCTGAGAAAGAATGTCCTTTCCCCCTTCCCTTTCCTTTCTCTTTCCTTTTGTCTGAAAGATTTTGGTGCAGTGGCAAACTAGTACTTGTTGCTTCTAATCCCCTTCTTGTGTGTCCTCCTATATTTCAAAGCTAGAAAGGATCTTGCCCAGTTTTCTTACAGCTGTGGATTTCTGTGTGGTGAGTGTTTGACCCACCAGGTGCATAAGCGGGCAATTTGGCAGGCAGGTGTGCATAACACAGAATGCAGAAGTGTTGTTCCAGCTGTTTTTGCTGGCAAGCCCCTTGTGCTTGTGTGGAAGAATTACCCAAAGACTTTCTGTCAAGAGTCATGGGTGGAGACTGAAGCAAAACCATTTGGTTTTTAAGACAGCAACAGTGGCACAAGCTTCCCAATTATTGCAGAACTGTGAGGATATGTGATTGGAGACAGTTTGTGCAGTAGCCACTTGGTTCTGGAGCCAGCAAGTAGAGGGGCAGCTTCCCAATCAAGTAAACAGCTTCTTTATCCCAGAAAGGGTGATAGTTCCTATGGTGGCTCAGTTCCTTCAGGTGACTTTGGGAATTGGTCCTGAAATCTTAACCCAGAGCTTGTTTTATTAGCCTGGCCTATGATTTTATAAACCCTTTCATATGCCAGAACCTAGTTATATAAGTCTAAACCAGCCACAGTGAATTCAATCTTCCACAATCGAAAATTGATGAACATGAATGTGATGTGATGGGGAAAACTGGAGCAATCGTCCTGGCCCATGACATAAATGGGAAGATGAACCTACAGCCAAGATTGTGGAGTAGAGTAGGGGAAAGGCGAAGGGGGCCCAGGAACCACCGCTTTAGCCTTCACAGAACACCATTTCCTGTATTAAGTTACTCTTACTCCAAGTCTCTGCTTATAGTTTATCGAAATAACTATCTTATAACATTCATTCTAGTTAGTTTTTGTTGCTATTATTAGTTAGGCCTTTTCCCCTACTATTTCTAACAACCATTTTAAAAAAAACATGTTCATTATCTATAGTCTTTAATTATTGTTTTTAATCCATTTAACCTCACACAGTCTCTTATTCATACTAACAATTTTGCAGTGAATTCCCTTGGATTATATTTCTCTTACAACCCATTAGAAAAGTGAGAGGAAAAGGGAAAGTCCACATAGTTATATACTCATATTTTTAATTTCTTCTATAAACCTGACTGAAGTAGTCTATGATTTTCATATAACTTCATATTTATCTTATTAGGCAAAATATATCCCAAAGCTTATGTGTTTATTTTATTAAAAACAATTCCACATTGTTAATAAGACACACTCAATATTTATAAACGAATGCTTCTAGTTACAGCTGTCCTACTAAATTAGGAAGATAAAAATATTCCCTAACTATGTTTGCCAAATTGCAGATGGTCGGCCTTCCAAGGAATTAATAAGTGGATGTTTCCTTTCTTTCAATAAATATGATAACTGTGGAACCAACTGTAAGGAGGCTTTTTGTGATAAGATGACTACTTCATTATGCATTATCTTCCTTTGGACCAAACAGTGAGGATGGCAAGGCAGGAGGACCAAACATCACCCATTCAGTCACCAAAGGTTTTGTTCCTTTGACACATCACTCATCTGCATCCCAAATTTTAAATACGGTGACTTACTTTTTCTAGCTCTAAAATTCTGTTTCATAGCTATCTATTGAATTTTGCCTCAGAGATATTGCAAATACACAAGTGTTTGTGACAAAGTGTAAGATAAGTATTTTTAATAAAAAAACATCAAACGTAAAATACTAAAATGAAATCCAAGAAAAACCCTAATAAATTATACCTCCTGCTTCAATATCATGCTTATTTTTTTCATGGATGGAAGTTTCCAAAATTGAATGATATCAGAATCAAATGTATGTTTAATGTGAGAGTGTATTCTCCAAAAGTTCCCGCTACACCCATGCTATATCTCACATTCACTGTTAGCTAAGAATCTTGGAGAAAACAAAATAGGTTTTCTCCATGCAAACCTAAACTGAGATTTACACCTATCTGTGCATAAGGCCAGGGCTCACCATGTGCTGTGGATGTACAGAGAGAAGCTGCCTGGAGACATTTGTTGGGCAGTTGCCAGACATCAGAGTCAAGAGAAGGATGAACGAGGCTAGAGGAGTGTAGCTTAGGTGTCCAGGTCAGGAAGCAGAACACAGAGTTGGGAGAAGAACCCTTGCCCTGCTTCTAGGAGGATACACCACTGTGCTGGACTCATATCCCTTGTTTTGGAAAGGGCAACAGGAAGTGTAGCAAAACACCAGGAAGTTGAGAAACAAGGATACAAAATATTTAATTTTAAGTTGCTTGAAACATAAGTGGTTTGCTTTACCCTTTAATATCCAAATTTATCAGTAATATCTACACAAAAGGTTTTTATTGTGTAGGAATCAGGAAAGGAGTTGGATTTCATTTCATGCCAAAGTGTGGTCAAAAAACCAAAAACAAAACCAAAACAGAAGTATGATGAACAATTTAGAAGATTCAGAAAGTTTGGGCTAGCAGTGACCAGGAGAATGCAAGGCAATGGTTTCACAGACATTTTGGAGAGAGCATTGGGTTTTTACAAGGCAAGGGGATGAGCCTATCTTAGTTGGACCATTAGCAAATGGAAAGACCTTTATGTATAAAAAGATGAATGTAGGTATAGGTGAAGGTAGAGATGGCCTAGGACAGCTCCAGTTTATCTCTGTTGTCCTCAGGTCTTGTGGACATTTGTGTTTGCCCTAGACTTTTCATTTTCTAGTAAAGTAATCTGATTAACAGGTATAGCTGCTGGGCTGGGCTTTACAGATTTTTCACTTTGTATTATTACCTTCACTCATGGCCTCTAGGAAGATGTGACACACAGGTACAAATGATTACATCTACCTATTTTCCAGATGCAACATGTATGAACCTTAGAAGATGGATTGAAAATTGTATTTGTAAGAGATCAAGCCTGGAGGTTGTTTAAACACAAACAGTTCTGCTGAAAGTGTATTTATATAACACTCTAAGGCATGACCTATCATTCAGATCAAATGAAAATAATCAGATTTAGTCATTTGGACACTTCTAAAATCATTTTTATTACTGTTATGCCTATTTTTTTTGTACCTGTAAACAAAGGAAGGTCAATCTGTTGATTGTCAGAAGAACCTCTCAAGCCTGAGATGCTTCAAATAGATGAGGAGTTAGGTTGATTCCATAAGTGGTTCCATTTTTCCATATGATTTATATAATCATAGCACAACTTTTTAAACCTCATATTATCAAAAACACTACATCAGACATTATTGAAAATGAAATACCAACTTCAAAAGTTCAATATTGAAGGTAGTTATTTGTTTTTGAGACAATAATATTTTATGGTTTGAATATGAGGTGTCCTCCAAAAGCTCAATGCAGGAATCTTCAGAGAGAAAAATTCCAATATTATGAGAGTTGTAACCTCATCAGTGATTGCTCCATTTGATTGGTTAATAATTTGAATGGATTAACAGGTGGTAACTGTAGGCACACAGGGTTTAGCTGGAGGAAGAAGGTCAGTACAGGCATGCCCTTGGGGACTATGTCATTCCTAGCTCCTTGCCCTCAAGTGCTCTCTCTCTCTCTGTTTCCTGGCCTTCTTGAATTGAGCAGCTCTCCTCTGCTATGCCCTTCCACCCAGGAAGGGCTCTGCCTCACCCCCAGCCCAAAGCAATGCAATTGGTTGACCATGGAATAACCTTTGAAACTGTGATCCAAAATAAATTTTCCTCCTCTAGGTTCTTTCTTCCTGTTGAGTCTTTTGGTCTCCGTGATGCAAAGTTGACTAAAACATGATACAAATACAAATTAGCATCATGAAAAAATACTGTCCTAATTTCAGATACCTATGAATATAACTATTCTTGAATTGCCTGGGACAAAATAATGCATAATTGCTTCCAAATAAATTGCAATATTCTATCAATTCAAAGCAAACCAGAGTTCACAAAATTTATAAATTGTTTATATATATTCAAGGTAACAAAACTATGGGATTTGGGGGATAAAGCTGATATTGAATTGAAAAGTATGTCATCATCACAGTTGTGCTCTTTGATGCTCATCATAAATCAGGTTTTAGAAATGTTTGAACATTTGAAGATCTATTTTTAAAATAAAACTAGGTGATCTAAAATATTAGGGAACCTTTTGTAAACGAGTTCCTGAATTTTATTTGTATTTCTTACCAAGACTTACAACACGTTCACTTCAGGTCACCACGCTGTGCCTACCAGTTCAAAGAAAATTGTTGTCATTAAACAATGCTAGTTCCAACCAGTCTGTCCCCAAACCTACTTTAATGGTATCAAGCACAGGCTCTATAAACTTGAAAGTATAGTAGGCTCATCTTATCCCAAGATGTATTCCAAAGGATACATTCCAAGACCACAATGGGTATCTGAAACTACAAAAAAAAAAAACATAAAAAATACACACACACACACACACACACACACACACACACACAAACTATGCATTTTCCTATGCATACATATCTATGATAAACTTTCATTTTATCACTTAAAGGAAATAATTTATGGCTTCTCTTTAGCATCTCCGAATTGCCAGCATCACTGCTCACTGCTTTTGTACTTTGGGACCATCATTAAATGAAATAAGGGTCACGACTACACAAGTGCTATAATACTGCAACAGTCAATCTGATGACCGAGGCTGCTGAGTGACAAATGTGTGTGTAGCATATCCAACATGGAATCTCTGGACAAAAGAATGATTCACATCCAAGGCAGGTCAGAGCAGACAGGATCATTGCAGTACTCAGAATAGAATACAATCTAAAACTTAAAAAATTTTGCTTATTTATTTGATTTTCCGATTAATATTTTTGGATTGTAGTTGACCTCAGCTAACTAAAACTATGGAAGGAGAACTCATGGATCAGGAGGGACTACTTTACTTCCTGTAGTTTCTCCCATTTTAGACACTGCTAAGACAGCCATGGTGGTGTTCTTCCTCATGCAGAAATGCTCAACAGGTTAGACTTATCAGCTTAAAACAAACCTTTTTTATTGTATTTACTTTATCTCTCTTCCTCTGCTTTGGTATCATCAGTTTGACATGTATCATCAGTTTGATTTCTTTTATGAAAAAAAATGTTTTCCTTGAAAATTAATCTCACTCCTTTTCCTACCACTTTGCAACCATACTGCCAATAGAGTTTCCATTCATATTTATATTATATTTCATATTTATACTTTCCATTATATGAAGGATTTTACTTAAAGGAACAGGCTTAAAATCTACCCGTGGGTGAGGTATGGGAAATAAAGAATTGTTTGGCATTTAGCCACCTTTTTTCTCCTAACTACTCTCTTCTTTCTGCATAACTTAGATTGAGAGCAACTATCATAATGTCCTCCAAAGCAATTTGCAATCTTTAGCAAGTATGAGAATCATTGGAAAGGCTTATTGAAACTCAGATTCCTACGCCTTTTCTTGTGATTTGAATGCAATGTTTCCTGGAGGGAGAGCAAGAATTTACATCTCTTTTTCATTTTTTTTTTCAGAATACAGAGCCTCTCCCATGCTAGATAAACATTTTCTCATTGAGCTACATCCCCCTCACTTTTTTAAAAGTTTATTTTGAAAAAGGATTTTGTTAAATCGCTTAGGCTGGCCTCAAAATTTCAATCCTCCTGCCTCTATGTTCTGCAGTTAGGATGCTTAAGACTGCCTGGGTTCTACCTCATAGAACAAGGGGGTAATCATGTTTTCTGGAGTTGCACAGTTGTTCTATACTGTGGTGTAACACCTGAAAGTAAGACTCTGTGATATATGCTGCATGTCATCTGCTAAAATTAGGAATGCCCTGAATGGTCTAATAGCAAGTTCCCCTCCCTACTCTACTTGTGGGAAAGTCTTCCAGCCAAATGCTCCTTATCATAGACAGCAGGCACAGTTCCTGCTTATCCTTTATTAGGGTCCTAGTTCTCTGCCAGCCTGAGGAATTATTCAAATAAGCCAATCCAGCTTCCGTTGGGAACCCGTGGCTCCTCCATCCACCCTTTTGATACTTCAAATCCTGCTTCCCACAATCCTTTATTCCTTCTGTTCCTGAGTGCAATCCCAATGTGACTGCACATGGCATAGCGTGTCTCTCGCCAGGCTGTGAGTGTATATGACTAGCAAATTGCTGTACCTCTCATCTGTCCAGCATCAGGTGTCCTGTGTTTGACCTAGAATGAACCCCACTCTTCACCATCGAAGTGAAGGGAAGGGGACTGAAACCAGTATTCCTACACAAATAAAATTTCCCCAAAGAGGTAAAATAATCTGATTCTAGGATTTGGAATTAAAAGAAAATATAAAAGTACTACACTACACTGGTAGTTAATTATACCCAACAAGCTCCAAACCTAATATTGAAAAGACAGTAGTTCTGAATATAAACACCATAATTTCCAACACTGGGAATTAGTTAACCTCTTTAGTCACATTTTAAAAAAATTTTTCATTTTTTATTTTTCATTTTTATTTTTTAACCAAAAGAACACATAGGTAGCAAAAGGCTTTCAAACCAGGAAAAGACATTAAGTCTTCTGGTGTAAATTAGAATTTCACTAGCGATTTTTTGAAGCAGGTGAGATTATCTTTAACGCCCCTGGCTTCTCCTGTATGTCCACCTTCACCTTCACCTACCTATACACAGTCTCTGTGGCACTTTTGAAGCATAAGTAGAACTCTCAGTGTGAGAATCATCCTTAGGACGGCCAGATTTCACTGATCCCTGCCACACATTCTCTTTATCGCTGTGGTTAGGTAACAGAGAGTGTAGCTCTCAGAGGGCTGCACACGTGAAGCAGAGCCCAGATCTTCCCACAACCCATCCCCCAGGTGTCCTGCTCTACCTCTCAGTGCAGGAGGTGACTGAGGACAGGCAGGAGGACTAGAGCATGTGAACACGCTTTGTCTATGTCAGAGATTGGCGAGGATGAACGGCCACATGATGTCTGACCCCAGATGTACTTTCTGGAAGTGTAGATGCCTTCACTGAGCTTAAGCCATAGCACTTAGCTGCAGTAGGAACACAGAGGCAGGTTTTCTCCCCCAGGTCTTTCATGCCGCCCTGGGGCCAGGCAGGCCTGGGAGTTACCTATTTTCTAATTTGCCTCCAGCAATTGTCTACAAATGGACCAAGAGCAAGGCAGACTCACTAGTTAGGGCATGATAAACTTGGGAGGAACTGAAGTAACGTTCTTTTAGTAAAACTGTCTTTCTCTGAAATATAGAAATATTGCCCAAGTGTTGAACTCCAGCTGTCTCGACCAAATTCACCTTGTTAGTGTGAGTCCTTGATTCCAGCCCTCAAGACAGTACTGCACAGGGGATAAGTTTAAAATGCAGACTGGTGGGCCTTCCATGCAATGCAGCGAGATGCTGAGATGGATCAGCAAACAAAGCATAGTATCCTCTGCCTCAGGAACAGCAAGGGAGAACCAGCTATGGATCGTTGAGCCACCTGCTGCAACAGGCTAAGGACAGAGCACTTTGGGAGGACATAGGAGGCACTTTGCTGAGGCTTCAGAGCCAGGAAAGGCTTCCCAAGGAAGGAATATGTAAGCCCAGGCTAAAAGATGGTTAGGTATCAGATTGCAATCAGGGGAATGCGTCCCACTTCCCAAGAGAGGGAACAATGTCAGTTAAGATCTTGAGATGACAGATACCACTCACATGGAGGTCAGGGACAAACACCATTTCTAACTCCTTCAAACTGGAAATCATCACTCCCAAATAAGTTCCTCATCTTGAGTTTGAACAAATTAGGGTAACCCCTACCAGAATAAAAAGAAATGAGATGTTAACTTTAAAAGCTGCAAAAGAGAGAAAAACTAAAACTAAAACAGAAAACTTAAGCATCTAACAAAGAAATAGAAAGAGGAAGAAATATAAGACTTCAGAAATAAAACATTACAAATGGCAGGAATTACTGCAAATACATCAATGATGGTGACGGGGAAGGGTAAAAAAAAGTTCTCTTAGATTAGATAACAATTTAAAATCCTGTTTATAAACTGTACATGGAGATATACATAAAGTAAAACAACACAAACTTTGAGAAGAAAGGTTGGCCAAAATATACCAAACAAATATACACAAAAATCAGGATACAGTTATAGGCAAAGGAAAGTTTAAGCAAACTCAGTTTAAAAGGGAAAAAAGTAATATTTTATATTGATAAAATGATAGATTAGTACACCAAGAAATCAAATCAACAATGCACACTGAAGTATCAAACCACCTGGCATCAAAATGTGTAAAGCAAAACTAATAGAAAAACAAAAATTTGACAAAGCTACAAAGAGTTTGAACATCTGTCACTCTAAATTTGACAGATTAGTAAACAACTTAAATGTTTGATGATATACTTCATTTAGAACCAGTTACCATGCACTGAAAACGTATTTAAAACCAAATTGCCTTCGATAACAAAAAATAAAAATAAATGACCCAAACTAGAAATGAGTAAAGAAGTTGAACACATACTTCTCTGAAGAAGATATACAAATACCACACAAAATAATGTTTAATGTCATTAGTCATTGGAGAAAAGCGAATTGAAACTGCAATGAAATTGCATTTACACTAAAAGTGTGACTATAAAAAAAATCTGTGAATAGTAACATGTTAACAGGGATGTGGAGAATCGGAGTACATTGTGGGAATGGTGGGAATGTAAAATGGTGCAGCCATTAGGGAAGACAGTTTGCCAATGTGTTAGTCAGCTTTTGTCACTGTGACAAAATACCTGAGAAAATCAACTTAGAGGAGAAATGTTTTGTTTTGGCTCATGGTTTTGAAGGTTTTAGTTTGATGGTAACTTGGCCCCATTGCTTTGGCCTTTGGCAAGGCAGAACGTCATGGTGGGGAGCATGTGGTGGAGCAGAGCTACTCATTTCATGGCAGCTGGGAAGCACATGGAGAGAAAGAAGAAGAGTCCAGGGACCAAATATATCATTTGAAGCTATACTTCCAGTGACTTACTATCTCCTACTGTGCCTCTCCTCCTTAATAGCCCATTCAGCTAGGAACTCATTAATGTCCAGTGGCTTTCCAAAAGCCCCACTCTGAACATTGCTGCACCAGGGACACATGAGCCTTTCTAGAACATTCCAGATCCAAATGATAATAGCCAGGTTTTCAAAAAAGATAAGCAAAGTAACTCTATGATCTAGAAATTTCACCTCTAGGTAGAAGTGAACCACAAAGAATTAAAAACAAGGACTCAAAAGATAGTTTTTATACCAATGTTCATTATAGTATTATCCACAACAGCTGAAAGATAGAAGCAACTCAGTGTCCACCAACAGATGGATGGAACAGAATGTAATACATATAATAAAGTATTATTTGGCCATAAAGAGGAATGACGTTTTGACAGAAGCTACAACATAGGAGAACCCTAAAAAGATTATGCTAAGTGAAATATACCAGCCACAAATAGACTTTACAGTTCTACTTTCATGATATATCTCAACAAGGTAAATGATATAGAGGCAGGAAGCAAATTGGATATTACCAGAGGAGGGAAAAGGGGAAAATGGAGAACTTGTGCTTAATAGGTACAGAGTTTCTATTTAGGAGGACACAGTTTTAGAAATAATAATGATGATTGTACAATATTGTGAGGATACTTAATGTCACTAAATTGCTAAATTAAAAATGGTTGAACAGACACTTCTCAGAAGATGATATACAATCAATCAACAAATATATGAAAAAATGTTCATCATCACTAGCAATTAGAGAAATGCAAATCAAAACCACTCTGTTGGGCTGGGGATGTGGCTCAAGCGGTAACGCACTTGCCTGGCATGCACGGGGCGCTGGGTTCAATTCTCAGCACCACATAAAAATAAAATAAAGATGTTGTGTCCACCGAAAACTGAAAAATAAATATTAAAAAATTCTCTCTCTCTCTCTCTCTCTCTCTCTCTCTCTCTCTCTCTCTCTCTCTCTCTCTCTATCTTTTAAAACAAACCAACCACTCTGAGACTTCTTTTCACTTTAGTCAGAATGGCAACTATTATGAATACAAACAACAATAAGTGTTGGCGAGGATGTGGGGAAAAAGGTATACTCATACACTGCAGGTGGGACTGCAAATTGGTGCAGCCAATATGGAAAGCAGTATGGAGATTTCTTGGGAAATTGGGAATGGAACCAACATTTGACCCATCTATCCCTGTCCTCGGTCTATACTCAAAGGACTTAAAAACAGTACACTACAGGGACACAGCCACATCAATGTTTACAGCAGCACAATTCACAATAGCTAAACTGTGGAACCAACCTAGATGCCCTTCAGTAGATGAATAAAAAAATGTGGCATATATAAACAATGGAATATTACTGAGCAATAAAAGAGAATAAAATCATGGCATTTGCAGGTAAATGGATGGAGTTAGAGAAGATAATGCTAACTGAAGTTAGCCAATCCCAAAAAAACAAATGCTGAATGTTTTCTTTGATATAAGGAGGTTGATTCATAGTGAGATAGGGAGAGGGAACATGGGAGGAATAGAGGGACTCTAGATAGGGCAGAGGGGTTGGAGGGAAAGGGAGGAGGCATAGGGTTATAAATGATGGTGCAATGTGATGATGATTATTATATAAAGTACATGCATAACGAAATGAATTGGTATGAATATACTTTGTATATAACCAGAGATATGAAAAATTGTGCTGTATATGTGTAACAAGAATTGTAATGCATTCTACTGTCATATATAAATTTTATATATATATATATAAAATTATATATAATGGTTGAAATGGCAAATTGTATTCTATATATATTTTACCATGGTAAAAATACACTGAATAAATCAATTTGTGTTTTGCAGGAGGTAAATTATTGTTCAAGAAAAGGATTAGAAATTCAGAATAAAGAAAATAAGTGGAATTATTTAGTTTTCTTGATAACTTGTGATTTGTCACCATGTGCCATATTTGTTCACAATATCAAGAGCTTCATTCATTCATTCATTCCTCGTTTCTCTTTCACTGGGTCAACCAGGAATTACATGCATTGCATATGTTCCAAGCATTTCCTGGATCATTCATATTTAATTACTTGGCTTAAAATAAAGGCAGATAAAACACCATGGAACTGCATTGATCAATAAAAATTTCAATTTATTCTGTTTCTTAATTCCTCTGCGGTTCTAGGATTTTGCCACTGACTATATTTTTAGGGCACCTAAAAATTCATAAAGGGCAAGGAAATTAGCATTCATCTTTATCCCAAGTGCAGCAACAAATGATTCACCACAAATCTTCACAACCCTTTATTGCTAGGAATGAATGTTATTATGAGGGTTTTCTGCTGGTGAGGAAATACAAAGAGAGAATTGCGGGAGGGTCCACCACAGTTAGCACGGGCCAGAACCAGTGTTGAATGAGCCTTCCCTGGAGCCAGTTCAGGCTTTTCTGACCACATCAGCTAGCAAAGAGACACCCATATTATAAAATGGCCAAAGAGAAAAATCACTAAGGTAATCACCATAGTCTCCTTTTAGCTGAGGTTTCACTTTCCATGGTTTCCCATAAGTTTTATTGCAGAATGTTGCTTATAATTGTTCTATTCTCTCATTAGTTATTGTTGATGTCTTTCTGAGCCTGATTTATAAATCAAGCTTTTCCATAGATGCATGTGCATAGGAAAAGTTATGGTACGTCTACAATTCAGTACTATGTTTGGTTTCCAGTTCCCACAAGGGGACTTGGAGCATGTCCTCCATAAAGGGATCCACTGTACAATGCATACTTAATGTAGGCATCAATTTCATGCATAGATGGTAACAGGATAATAATCAGGTTAGGAATAGAAAAAGGAGAAGGAGAAAGAGAAGGAGGGGGAGGAGAGCCCTGCATCTAAGATTGACAGATTGTTGCTGCTCACCAACAGTTCCTTCTACTCATTTCATCTTTACAACCACCATCACCCTCTCTTTACAAGTGGAAAAGTTGGAAACTTCAGGAATTCAAATAATGTGTCAAGGTTTCATAGCCAGAAAGCAAGGGAAGCAGGATAAAATATTTTCATAATACAAAAAAAAGTTAGCATTTGGAACTCCCTTAGACCTTACAGTGCACATCAGTATTGTTTTTCTTTACTTTGTTTGGTTGTTTCTCTTCTCTAAGAGCCCTGAAGCTCTGAGGCAGCCTTGACATTGTTTTGCTGGGTCTCTGCTCTCCGGATGCCCACTATAAAAAGGAGCAAAAAGCTTGTCCCACCTTGGGGTCTGTGAAGACTTTAAGATCAGTATAATCTAAAAAGGTAGCTTGAAACTTTGCTCTTCTTGCCCAATGTGCTGTAAACACCTCACTTCCTTGGCCCTGAGATTTGAGGTTCATAGCAGCCATGGCTCCATTCATGGAGGCTGACACTTGGACAAGACGTCATCTGTTTGTTTAATACAAGACATCTAATCTACTTCTCAGCACAATTCTTCAAGATGCATTTAGTTGAGACTGCAAAAGCTTTACAGAATCTGTATTCTCCTTCTCTTCCTAGGCATACCGCTAGATACCTCTCCAGCCTCCTTGCATTTCGGGGTGATGAGGCACGAGAAATCCTGCAGCAATGAGGGTTGTCACCTCTGAGCAAAGGTGCTCAAGACTGGATTGCTTTTGACCTATTCTGTCTCTTTTTCTGGCCATCTTTCCACATCTTTGGTTTAAATTCAGAAAAGGGTGACGTTCTAGAAGATGGTGGAGACACACACTGTAAGTTGCCTGGATCCTTGAATGACCATGTGGAACAGAGCCCTTCTCCCACACTGATATTGGACTATGACATAAGAAATAAGCTTTCCTCGTGTTAAGCCACAAGACTTAGAGTGTCCTGTTGTATTGGTTAGTATTCATCACTACAGTAGGTATCTTTATCCCATTTTGCACATGTATTGACAATAGTTGGGATTTATTAAGCAATTTCATGGGTCAGGAACTCTAATGTATTATCATCCCTATTTTACAAATGAGAAAAACGAGGTGGTCCCAAGAAGTAAAATGAATATCAGGTTCCCACTATCCTATGATGAAACCACAATGTAATTCTAGATCTGAATTTTCCAGGCTCTGCTGGTCCATGTGGGCCCAGAAGTGTGCTTTACAGATGGATGAGCCTAACTAGAATAGTTAAGTGCCCTTTATGGGTTTTGTCACCCTCTTCCCTTTTCATCCACCGTACTACAAAAGCCTTTTGATGCTTATGCTTGAGGAGTTGAGCTCATGGTAAAATTTCAAACACCAGAAATGGGAATAATAATCATTAAGCCGCTGTCAGGTGGAGAAAATCTTAAGAAGGATGCCAACAACCTTGGATAGGGGTCATCACTCCTTTATTTTATAACACCACCTTGGTTCTACCACTTGATGAACTAAGAAATAGCAGAATAAATGGAAAATAATGTCTTCCACTTATTAGAAGACAGCTGTGAATTTCATGAGGCGATGATAAAGTAAAGGAAGGGATCTGGGGATATAGCTCAGTTTGTAGAGTGCTTGCCTCACATGCACTAGGCCCTGGGTTCAAACCCCAGCACCACAAAAAAAGAAGTATAATTGGGTTTTTCTGGAAATTTTATTCTACCCAAGTGCTCTGAGTTTAACATACCAACTGTTTACATCTTCCATAGCTCTAGCAACCACTGGCTTCCCTTGCAGAAGTATGAAGTAGCTACAAACAGGAGGAGACACCCATGCATAGCATTTACCACCAAGAAAAAAGTAAGCCTGGTGTCTGTTCTGCTGTCCTCCAGTTACCTCACTCAAATGGACCTTGTTGCTTCTGAGCTCCTGCTTTTCTTCCTGTCGGCATCGATTCACCCTTGACACGGGATGACTAGCTCAGGCTGATCTGTTGATTATGATTCTGTCCTCCTAAAACAAGTTTTGGCTAATGTTGAAAATAATAATAACTTTTAAAACTGCTGACACCTATTAGAGAGAAAAAAAAATCAATCAATCAGTTCTGCCATTACTAGTTGTATGCTCCATTATAAATTGATGAACTCCAGCCTCAGGCATCCTTAATGGCTAAGGCGTCCTTAATGTCCAATGATGCCTCATCTCTAGTAAGAGGATTTAGCCAAGAGTGTGAAGAGAGGATATGGGAGAACTTTAGTGGGAGGGCAGAGAGAAGGCAGGAATGCAGAATGCCTGCCTGGAGTTGGCTCTTCCTTTGGCCAACATCATGGGTACTGTTAAGAGTTCTAGCTGGTTCCATGATTACACAGTCCTCCTTATATCATGTCAATATAAGGACTTGTGCCATTACTTTTTTTCAGAAGTCGTGACAATTTGAGAACTAACTGGAATAGTTGAGTGCCCTTTGTGATTTCTTGGGACCCATTTCCTATCTCATCCACAACAAATGCAAGGCAAGCAAAAGTCGGGGGGCTGGCTCTGGAAGGTTTTCTGGCTAGGGCAAGACTGACATTAGCCATACAGTTCATCGTCATAGGCCTGAGACTCTGTGCTACAATATGGGATTCTGAAATATACAAATGTACCTTTTCTCCAGGCACTCCCTGGCTTCCTTTGATAACATGTATAATTAGCTATTTCCCTTCCCTATTAAATTGTTCATATTACAACAGCCATTCTGGCTAAATCAGACTCGAGAGGCCAACATTAATGAAAGAATTAGGAAGTCTGTCTTCATTATAGGGGAAACAGAATAACCAAGAGGGTCAGGGTGGGAAAATAAACCAAAGGATGGAGAAGGCGGATAAGAATCAATTGCCTAGGATTTACCAACATTTAAAATCTCAGTCAAAGGCATGAGACATCGTGCTATTTCAAAACATTTTGGAAAACGTTTCCTCTTCCTATCCCCTTCCATCTTAAGTTTTGAATGTAAACCATTATTTCATTATTTTGAAGTTGGGTGTTTGAGTTTCTAAAATCATATGAGGGATTATATTTTGTGTCACTATTCTAGTGGATTCTATTTCTTCTGGTTCTGTAACCTCAATGGGATATGTTGTGGTTTAGAAATTAATGTCCCCCAAAAGCTCGTGTGTGAGACAATGAAAGAAAGCTTAGAGTGAAATGACTGGGTTATGAGGACCTTAGCACAATCTCTGAGTTAATCCCCTGACAGGGATTACTAAGTGGTAAGTGGAGGCAGGTAGGGTGGAGATGGAGGAGGTGGGTCACTCGGGCTGTGTCTTTGGAGTATATATTTTGTCCCTGAAGAGTGGAGCTCTCTGTGTCTCTCTGCTTCCTGGTGGCCACGTCCCCAGCTGATTTCCTCTACTATGATGTTCTACCTCACCTTGAGCCCAAAGGAACGGAGTAGGCCATTTATTGACTTAAACCTCTAAAACCATGAGCCCCAAATAAACATTTCCTCCTTAAAATTGTTTTTGTCGGGTCTTTTGGTCGCAGCCCCCCATAAGAGCTGACTAAAACAGGATCTACAGTGATTAGCCAAGGATTATCTCATCTCTGTACTGACTTGCTGAGGAAAGTCTGTTTTATCTGAGATGAAGTGCTTTAGACCACAAATTTGTGAGGAGAAACCATACTATTTATACTTTTGTTTCCAGTATTGTTTTGTTGTTTTGTTTTTGTACCAGGGATTTAGCCCAAGGGTACCTAACCACTGAACCACATCCCCAGACCTTTTTAAGTTTTAGTTTTGAGACTAGATCTTGATAAGCCGCTTAAAGCCTTACTAAGTTGCAGAGGCTGGCTTTGAACTCATGAGCCTCCTGCCTCATCCTCCCAAGTCACTGAGATTACAGGCTAACGTGCCACTGCCTGCTCCTCTTTTTCCAATTTAAAAAAAAATGTTTTCAAGATGTATAAAGTGACTGGTGCCAATGTAAAAGAGTTTTCCGTCATATACTTTCCCGGAGTTCAGCTGTATCCCAAGTGACCATGTGCTGAGACCTAAAGGAAGAAAATATCTTAACTATGCAAAGAGTCCAGTTGGAAGGCTTCTGTGCTCTGTCCCTTTTCACTTCTTCACCTTGGCTTTGAATTTTATTTAAGTAGTGTCAATGAGTGATGTTTTTAATTGGAGGAAAGGGAGATTATAGGGAGGCACACAAATTAGCATGAGAAGGCAATTTAATTACAGAAGAGTCGGGATTCTCACTGAGAAATATTGATGGCAGTGTCGTGAAAGCTCCTACCTTGTCTAAAATGTATTGAAACTGAAGACTGAAGAGGAAATACAATGGACGTTTTACAGAAAGCCTAATTTGGAAAACAGAAAGGTAGCTCAACTGTGTAATATAACCTCTACTTAAGTGCTATTTTTGCTCATGAACTAAAGGCATTTTATAATCATTTTCTCAATAATCTTCCTTGTAAGGCAGATTTACTAATCGGTTTAAAGAAAAAAATGTCAAGATTAGCCCTCCTCCGCTACTAACTGACTCGGTAACGTAGGAACGAAACCGCAATTCATTGATCGCTAATAGCAGATGAGGATCCTGCCAGGTGGCATGACTTCAGCAGACAGGTATTGACTTGATTCTCCCTTTATGCCAAGTGCTGAATAAACCTCTGAAAATGACTCACAGTCGGGGGACAGAGTCTGCCACAGTGATTGCTGTGATTTGGATAAATATCCCCCAAAAGCCTACATGTCGAAGGCTTGTTTCCCAGTCCAAGGCGCTAATGAGAGGTGGTGGAACCTTTAGGAAGTGGAACCTAGTAGGAGGAAGTTACGTCAATGGGGTCATGCTCTAAAAGATATTGGAACCCCAGACCCTTCCTCTCTCTCTCTCTGCTTCCTGATTTTCATTTCAGGAATTGACCCCCTCTACCATACACCCCTGCTATGATATGCATGAGGCCTTGCCACAGGCCAAAATGCAATGACACCAACCAACCATGGACTGAAACCTCCAAAACAATGAGCCAAAATAAACCTTTCTTCTTTTTACATTGATTGTCTCAGGCATTTTGTTACATTTATGGAACACTGCCTAACACAGTGATTAATACTATACTTATACTCCATAACGTAAGCTCTTTGGATGTTCCTAGGAAGGACTGGTCAAGCATTTATCTTGTTCAATCCTCTTTCAGGGTCTCTTAATCCAGATTAGCAGACTAGAAAACCAAAACTTTCAGGAATTTCATTATGTTGGAGAAAAATCATGCACTTTTAAAAAATCATGCTCCTCCTACCACACCAAGGAAGGGGAACTTTCAAACCTCACTTTCCAAAGAAAGCAATAAAATAGCACTTTAGTGTAACAAGCAGGTAGGTGGATAAAACTGATAAGCACTTATCCTTATTGAGCACATACAGCTTCCTGGCACTGTTCTGAGCACTTTGCATGTGTTAACTTGTTTAATTCTCCAAGCAAATTAATCCTTATTTCACTTTCTGAAGGGGATGCAGCTGATAGAATATGTTGCCCCCAGGAGCTGAACCTTGGCCATTTGGCTCTGGAATGAACATATCTGAAGTGCAGGACTGAGAGTACAGAATAACACTGGAGAGTTTTCCACAGAGGAATGATGTGGAATGGGATAGGAGGCTTGCTTTTCCGTATCAGATCCATTTTGACTCTTCAGTCCTGTCTGAACTTAATGACTCTAGTGGAGAGAGCTCAAGAATTCCACAGACAGAGGACTGAAGAATCTTTTAGAAGAGAGGGTCTTCTAAGGAAAGGGCACATTAGGAATCACACTGGAAAGCAAGGCTACATGCAAATTTGAGATGCTTGCACTCTTGGCTCCTGACGCTTGGTCAAGCTCTCCCTTTCTCCCTGGAGGTGACTGAGTGTCATAATCCAAATGAATGACCACAGGCTTGCAGCCCAGGGAAGAGTTCGCTCCCAGAGTGCTGGGAGTTTGTAGGAGAACTGCTACAGTTCTGAGTGGTTCACTGATCTTCCATGATTGCTGGAAGTGAATCCTTTCCTTCTACATTTCCAAGAGGGCTGGAGAGATAGCTGGAAACTGTGAACCATGAGTAATGTCCCAGTGGAACGCTCCAGTCCTCAAATTGCCCCTAAGTAGCTGGTAATTCCACCACGAGGTTATTTTCCTCTCTACTTTCAAATGATTGTTTCCCAAGTCATATTCCTCAGGTACATGCCTTTTATTGCTACTGAGATGACTAGACATTTTCATCTTAACCAGGGCAGCTGATTCATCTGGACTTGCTCAAGACTTTCCCAGATTTAGAAAAAAAAATTTCCCACATCATGGGAAATCCCTCTGTCCCAGGCAAACTAGGACAGTTAGTTACCTGACTTTACCCAGACCCTGCCTGGGCTCTTGCCAGTCCACAGTTGCAGACTTGCTATGCTATATCATCATTTTATCCTTCTCTACTCATGGTGCAACCCCCTGAAGTTCCTAGTCCCTGAATCTCACTAGACAAGCTTCTACCCTCTCTGGTCATTCTCCTAGAGGCTCAGTCTGTGGAAGAACACCACATGTATGCATGCATGATCCATTATGTGCAGACCTCTCTCCTGTGTGTCAACTTATAGAACTTGCCAGGAGTCCATGAATAGGCTGGGCAGGATTTACAAATACTCTGACCATATAGATGAGAAAATCACATAGCTAGGATGTGACAGCATTAGGCTCTCCCCTTTCAAGACTACAGGCTTGGAATCTGCTTTCAAATCTTTGTCCAGTCACTTTCACATTGTGTGAATTTGCACAAATTAAATAACCATGTCTTTCTTTCCTGTCTAAAATATGGAATGGTGACCCAGAATTTATTGAATTAAATTGAAATAATGTGTGCACATGATAAATGCTTAGAAAATGAGAGATTTTAGAATAATTTATAATTGGATAATATTTTGTTTCTCATGGGTAGGAGGAATGTTTGAATAAAATAATTCTCCAAGGTGAGAAGTTTCAAACCTTCTCAACTGAGCTTGAATGGAATTAGTTCACAATTGATGTGCAATCCAGGTGTGAGAATGAAAAGAGCAAAACAGACAAAGATGTGCTTCTACTTGGGATGCACAGAAGACGAACAAGAAGCAGCAACAGTTTGGTAGCCCTTAAGCCCTGTCCGCAAACTATTCTGATCACTGGCCATTCATTTATACCATTAAAGGAATGTGTTTCTGGCCAACAGAAGTTCTGTGAGAAACACACTGTCTCCTCTATTCTCTGACTGCCTGAAATTCGCTCTGCAAAAGTTGAGCCAAAGATTTAAATCTCCACATTGACAATAATAAACCAGTGTCAGCAAAGCCTAAACACATTTGTGTATAAAAAAGACAAAATAACCGGAATCTGGGCAAGACCAAGGAAAAATGTGTGTTTATATATCCCAACTAATCCCACCATCTAGAAATGTTGCTAACACATACCCATAGATGTGTGTTACCGTCTTCCACTATATTTTCAGTGAGTCCAAGTACATCTATAGGTTTGTGTGGTTGTGGGTGTCTAAGTGTACGTATGTGCATGCACCTGAAGGCTTTTCTGAACAGCTCCATCCTTTACTCCCTTCCATTGACAATACAGCCACCTTTTCCTCTGGAGATAATCTTTCCCCACTGGAAGGAAGGGGTGCTAATAGAAGAACCTCACTGCTGCCACTGCAGTGATTGGTCCAGAGATGTTCATGTGACCCAACTCAGACCAGTCTGTAAGTGGGGCCCCAGAAATTGCATAAGTCCTTGTAATGGAGGAGGTATATCTTTTGACATGGGTTGCTAAAATGGAATAATAGGAGTTCAGATCTATTTTTAAACCCTAAAAATAAATTAGCATATTAAAATAGTTTTTAAAAATTTAAAAGGAAGGATTGGAAACATAAAGTGAAATGGAATTGTCTAATAAACAGAGCACTCATAAATGTCCACAGCAGTTAACAAGATCATCATGAGACTGTCATTTTATAATGGCTTTTATGTCATTTAAGTTCTTCCCAAATGTCATTTTCATGTTGGCCCTGATAAATAAATGCTGCTGGGCAAACTGAAAACATTTGCTTTATTAGATTCCAGAGGCAATTAAATGTTGGTGTTATCAAAGGCAATTTGCATATACAATTTACATGATACTTGCAACCTTTCTGATTTAATGATTCTGTGGAAATGATCAAATTATCCTGTCACAGTAACCATTGAAAACAAATAAAATAATCTATTTTTCCATTATCATTTGGCCTTGAAATATACACCTGTGTCACATTAGGTTTGAAGTTAAAACAGAGAAGCTTGCTTAGTTAAGTGGTTTGTGGAAGGGAAGTAATTGCTTCAAAAGAAAAATTTTAAATACTTGTTTTTTTTAGGAGTGTTATTGGAGATAAACCCGTTTCAAAAAGTTAACAAGATCTATGTGCGAGTCTGTAATTTTCTCATTTGGTCTGGTTAAGGTAAATATGAGGTTTTGATGTTATATTCCTGTTCTATTTTTCTGTTGTGTTTCTTATAAAGATGCTGCCTGTCTTATCATGGGACCCATCTTGAATGCCAAACCCTGATGGATAAGCTGTCACTTTTTCCTTACTAGCACAAAGATAGCACTTCAATCTTTTAGCAATGCCCACGCCAAGATCACTTTTGTTAAGGAAATAAAATCTCTTGGAATCATTGCTCTGGTCATACACAACTGCTTATTCCTTCTTGAAAAGTTTGATTCATCTTTGTTTGCATGTAATAAGCATACAACTCACAACTTTTGAAAAATGATTCTAAGTGAGTGTTTGTCCTGTTGCCCTAAGGAATACTGAGCCATTAATACTAACAGAGATTGTAAATTATGAAATATTTTGAATCAAACAAGAAATAGTTCTTTCCCAAAAGACAACTATAAAAATAACTGGCAAAATGAAGAGAACTATAATATATCTTTAGTCCTATCTCAATACAATGACACATGCCTATAATTCCAGCTACTTGGGAGGCTGAGGCAGGAGGACTGCAAATTCAAGGCCAGCTTGGGCAACTTAATAAGACTCTGACTCAAAATAAGAAATAAAAAGGGTCAGAGATAAAAGATTTAAAATTGACATACCGCGGCAATACAGCCACCACGGCATGCTACAGCAATGTAGCCACTTTAATGTTTATAGCAGCACAATTCACAATAGCTAAATTATGGAATCAACCCAGGTTTTCGTCAATAGATGAATGGATTAGAAATTGTGGTATATAAATGCAATGATATTCTATTTATTCATAAAAAAGAACAAAATTATGACATTTGAGGGTAAATGGATAGAAATACAGAATTTTATTCTAAGTGAAATGAGCCAAAGTCAGAAACTCAAAGGTCAAATATCTTTTCTCATATGCAGATGCTACAGTTAAAAAAAATAAAGGAAAGGGGAGATAAGATAACATAAATATAAAAGGAAGATCAGTAATGTAGAAGAAGGAGATCAAGAGGCAGAATGAAAAGGATGGGTAATGAATTCTTTAAAAACCATATTATGTACATATATGAATATACCACAGGGAACTTCACCTTTATGCATAAGTAGAAAGAACCAATCAAATATAAATAAATAGATGAGTAGAAGGAAGTCGGGTAGAGTAGAGGAAGGAAAATGGGATAGGAGAAGGAGGATGAGAAGGAAAGGGGGATCATGAACTGAAATCAATTTCCATACATTTATGAATTTGTCGGGAAGAACCCTACTATTATGTATAACTTTAAAGCCCTAATAATAATAATTTTATAAAGGGTTGGGGATGTCTCTCAATGGTAGAGTACCCCTGGGTTTAATTCCCATCACACACACAAAAAAAATCATCAGTCCTTTATTCAGAATGAGATTATACAGATCACACTGGTTGAGACTGAGCGATGGGTGTGGTTATCAGAATTCTGAATCTGTGGGTTTTGTCCACGTAATACTTGGTTTAGTTTCCTAAGGCTGCCAAAACATATTACTAAAACCACAGACATTTTATTCTCTCACAGGAACAGAGTTCAGAAGTCTAAACTCCAGATGTCAGTAGGAACGTCTTGCCTCTAGAGAAGGATCCATTCTTGACTTCTGCCACCTGCTGGTGGTTGCCAGCATTTGTTGGCTTGTGGCTGCATCATCAGGCCCAGTCTCCATCTTCACATGCCCTTATCTGTCCTCTTCCTTCTCAAATCCTCCTCTTTTTTCCTTTTATAAGAACATTCAACTTTAGATTTGGGGCCCACACAGAAAATGTGGCATTACAAGGACATAATTTCAAATCAAAACATTCAGTCAAATCTCACCAAGTGAACTCTAGGATTTTGTTTACATAAAACACTGTCCAGCCCCAGAAAAGCATGATATTCACTATCTAATTATATCAGCAAAGACCCTTTTTTTTCTGAATAAGATCATATTTACAGGTTTTGGGTAGGCCTGACTTTTGGAATGGCACCATTCAACCCACCACAATGCCTGTTGGTGTTTTTATTTTAAAAACTATATTAATTACAAATCGGCCTAAACCAACATGTTTATTCATAATTATTAGGTTGGGAGGGCAGTTATTAATGTCCAGTGGTTGACACAGTGATTACAGATCTCTTCTCCTATCTCTTCAACACCTGATGGCGTGTTAAAATGGAAGTCCCAGACCAAATTCTGGTCCACAACACATTTATTAGCCCTGTGACACAAAAGCATGTGGTTCTGTTGCTCCTGAAACTCAATGAATCACTCATTCTTTGCCGTGTTGGCCCCTCTACACAACATCTTGCAGGACAAACTTATTCATGGAATATGCAACAATATTCTAGTAGTAAGATTCTGCTAACCCTCTGGCTACAGTTTGGATATATTTTAGGTGTCCCCCAAGGGTTCATGTAATTGGAGGTTTGGTCCCCAGAGTGGTGGCCTTAGGTGGTGGTAGAGTCTTTAAAAGATGAGACCTAGTGGAAAATTAGGACCCTGGAGGTGTGAGGTGGCTGTCATGTGGCCTTGCTAGCTTTCACAAGATAAAAGGGCATACCTGTCCCCTGTCTGACTCTGTGATGTGACCACTTGCTCCCATACATGCTCCTGCCGTGATGTGATGCAGTCAAGGAACAGTTCTGGCCCCAAAGCCTGCACTTTGTCATGTGTACTTTCAGCCAACACAACCAGGAACTAAATAAACCTTTTTCTTATCAAGTTAGTCTGTCTCACATATTTCATTATGGTAATGAAAAGCTGATTAGTATGCCTCTATTTTATGAATTTTCAAACTGCAGTTTGCATCTCACTAGTGTGTTCTGAAATGAATTCAGGGGTTGCAACCAACAATTGACAAAATGAAATGTAGTAGAATTGAGTTGGACAGAAAATAACAAAAGATATTACATAAGTTAATGTAGCACTTTCTCTGGAAATTTTTCCTGTGTGTGTGTGTGTGCTTGTCCCCTAAGGCCATGGTGTAAACTATAGTCATTACTGTGATATAAAAACAAATGAAAAGCAAAAATTCTGTCCCAAGTGGAACTGGCCACCAGCTATATAATGGAGTCCACTGGTCTAAGACACTCTGACAAGTGTAGCCTGGTGGGACCCTTGGAACCCAAACGTGGAAAGAAAGCTACTTCTTTATAATTATTTCTAGGCTGTCTAATATAACCACTCACTTCACCAATAAAAAATCACCTGTAACATTTTTCATGCAAATAAGCAAATATTCTAAAAATAGTCAGGTCTAATAGTAGCTTCTCTTAGAATGCAGGCATGTGATTAAATTCATTAAAATCCTAGTTACCCCTGGAGTGTGTATCCCTGATTTAAAGTACTTCAACTAAAATATAAGCAACATGATATTATGCTGCATATGCTGGGCAGGAGGAGTGTACCTGTGACCCAGGCAGTGACAGGACTGTTTTCTGTCATGTGGAAGGCTTGCAAGGAAGACAGCTAAGTGCAAAGAAGATTTAACTAAAACACACAGCACGGTACTGTGATGTAAGGAGTGACACTCAGTGTAAAACCACAAGAAAATCTATCTCTGAAAACCTCACTGTCACCTGAGTTAATGGAGTTATAGATCTAGGGGAAATGAGATTACAAGGTCATAATCTCAAGTCAAAGCATTCAGTCAACTCTGACCAAGGGTTTGCAAGGTTTTTTATTTATACAGAACACTATCCAGCCCCTGAAAAGCATGAATATCCTCTATCTGAAATATAAGTGTGTCATAATAAATGTTAGTGGCAACCACTGCAGCCTGTGACCTCCACTCTCCGCTTGTGCCTGTCATGAGCCCACAGGGTGGAGTGGCTGTGGGTCCACGAGAGGAACTGCTCTGAGTATCGGCACGTGGCACCCAGAGGCTGAGCTTTAGAATAGCTCCATAGTTTTAGGGGCCTTATGCAAAAGGAAAACATTAGGGATTTTGTTCAAAAAGCAGGAGAAAAAAATTTTTTTTCCTTACTTCTTTCTTCTTTCTCTCAACCCCTCCTAGTATTTTGTATTTGCTAGTTAAATTTTCACCCCTGTTGGGCCCAGGGATCCTTCAGGGCTGAGTGCTGATCCTCATAGCTATCCAAGGCCTCACGTGTATCTCAGAGCACACTCCACCCCCCTCAAATCGCCCCCAGGGAAGGCAGCTGCAGATGCTGGGTGGAGACTGGTCCATTTCAGGGAGAGGTGGGAGGCAGGATTGCTCCTGAACTTGGCCTCCAAGCCTCTGACGCATGCTCCATTGTCCCATTGAACTGTACTTACAAAACAAATTCAATGATAAAATTGTTATCAACTTCAACACTGTATAGACAGCCCATAAATCCCCATATGCGGGCCTACTGAGAGCAGAGCTCCCTGTGACTGTGCTGGCCATGTGCCCCAAAAGCCAACCCTGGTGAGCAGGATGGCCGCCATTTTTAGGTCTTTGCTGTGTCCTTCCAGCAGTGATAAATTGTGATACAATGGGGACATGAAAATCTATGACTATTTGTAATACTGTCACCAGAGTTAGTGAGAAAAACCACACTTCGATAGTAACATTAAAAATAGCTAAAACTTCTACACCACTTGCTATTTGATAGGCTTATAAGACTTTACATAACTCATAATTCAGAACCTAGCACCCCAAAACTCTTTGGAGTTGAAGCTCTGGATCACCCTCACTTGAGTGATTAGTGGGTGAAAGCTATCCCAATATATCCTCACTTTCTTTTTTTCCCCATCGTCTGGCTGACCCGTACAGAGTTATTAGCTTAATTCCTCACACAGGCTTTCCTTGATGCCATTTTTTTTCCTCCTCCTCTCCTCTTGGATAAAAGATTTTCCTTTTGATCCTTGCCTTCCACCCAATCAGGACTAATGCCTCAATAATGGAAGATGAATGGATTCACTGATGTCCTCTTGTCACGGTTTGGTCAGTACCAGCTGTTATTTTATTGAATATTTTTTCTTCACTAAAAGTCAGACATTCTTGGTGACAAAGAATAATGGAGTTGGCTCCCCAAGCATTTAAAAAATACTGTAGGAGACCCAGGCTTAGCAATGTGTTTATTTAGTAATACTCATATTTAATTCATTGGGACTTGTTGACATTAATAATTGATAGAATATAGATTTTAAAAATCCATCTATACAAATACATGCATATAAAAACATTCATACATATATGTATATGTGTGCATATATACTTTTAACTTAATTAATTTACTGTGCATAAAACACCACTGAGTATAGGTGTTGACATAAGGATGGTCTCTTCTGGAGAAACTGAACTCTCCGGAGATAGAATGTTTAATAAGTAAATGAAAATTATAGAAGGCTGGGGTTGGGGTTGTGGCTCAGTGGTAGAACACTTGCCTGGCACATGTGAAGCACTGGGTTCAATCCTCAGCACCACATATAAATAAATAAATAAATAAATAAATAAATAAATAAATAAATAAAGGTATTGTGTCCTTTACTTACAACTAACAATTACAAAAAATTATAGAAGGCTGAAAGTAGCAAGTACCAGAAGAGAGATCCAAAAAGGCCTCTCTTTCAAAGAAATTAGAATTAGACTTGGAAAAGATTCCTTATGTTGGTGAGGTCAGGTGAAACGTCCCATTTAGCATGAGCTCCATGGGCAGGGGCATGGACCTATTTGGTGGGCACAGACCCTGACAGTGCTCGAGGATTTAGGTCTCAATGCACCTGAGTACAGTGGGAGCTGGCAGGACGGTCAGGACTCTGGGTCTGTCCCACCCTATGCCTAGTGAGAGGAGAAATCTGCACTTCACTGAGCAATGAAAGGGTGCTAGGCATTCGAGTCACTGGGCTACACAGCTGAGTGTTTCATTCATTTTCACAATAATTTTGTCCCATTTTGTCATTGAGATAATGGAAGTGAGACCTTAACTAACCTGCTCAAAGTCAGACAGTGGCTGAGCCAGGAACCCAAACCAGGCACATCTACATAATATAAGATTTTTCATTTAGGGGACAGGACTTTGTCTCACTGAACAGCCCTCGCCCTGAATTTATGCTTTAAAATCTAAAATCTAAAACCCAGCCGTGTGGTAGCTCCCGAGTGATAGACAAAGATCACTTCTTCCCTAACAGAGCACCATTGAAATTAAAAGCCCCATATTTGTTTTGGCTCCCCAATTTCCTGAGAACCTGAATTTCTCCATCCCATCTTCCTCATGCTGAGAATGGAAATCAAAAAGCTGCTGCCCTTGACCTGGGTGGAAGCCCGTGAGACGAATTATAACACATCTCTGGCCAGCACAGCCAAGCCAAATCTACATCGGTATATTTCCTGGCTTTTGTTCCTATAAACTGTGATTTTCCTGTAGGACAGGCGGATGGCAGATTTGCTGCCTTTCCAGTTGTGACCAAATTGTGAACAAATTCATTTTTCATTTAAACACACAGTATCCCCACCTTCCCAGAGCCCATCAGAAAAGCAGCACTTGTTTTGTCTACACTGTGTGAAATTGGAGGACCACTGAATGCCTTTACTGCCTGAGGATCCTTTTGGTTCAAATCCTCAGCCTTCTGCACCTTGGAGGACCAGATCCGTCAAATCCCGCAAGATGCCTTGTGACTAAGAAGGATTTAGCCCCTTTGAGGAGTGCAGAGACCCTTAAACCATCTCAGTTCAGAGCACTGCTGGCCTGTTTGAAGTTCACATCACACCTGGGTCCTCAAGGGAGGCTGTGGGCTCAGAGGTCTACCCTGCTGTTGTTCCCTCAGGGCATCTGCTGTTCAAAACCTTGTGCAGACTGGGCAGAGTCTAACCGCAGCCAGAGGCAAACTAAAGAAACCAGCAGACGGCTGATCCAGCGAGCTGGAGGCTCCACCTCTCCCTAACCGCACCTACAGACCTCCCCTGGGCCAGACACCACAGGCAGACAGCTCTGCTCAGGGCCTCAGCTTCTCCCCCCATCGGTGGTAATTGCCATCTATCAGCACCACTGCCTCCCCCACAGCTCCAAAGAACAGTTTGAAAAATCTGTTTGAAATGGCTTGATTACAACCGGGAGACAATTGGTTGAATAAAGTCAATTATCCCTCCGCTGACAGGTGCCCACTTTGAAGTCTGGGCACCTGCCGGCATAATCACTGAGGCTGACATTTCCAGGCCCTTATTAAGAAGGGAATAATAGAATGCTGGCCTGAGTGGGGCTTTTTGTTGTTGTTGTTTGTATTTTTTTTTTTTAAAGCAGGGCAGAGGGGGAGAGTGATCTGCAGCTGCCTGGGTCATTACCTCCCCATTAGCTAACAGAATCAGGAGCTGGGCCCTGGATACTGCCAGAACTGTCAGAGGCACTAGCCACACTGGTGCTGGCCGACTCCAGGGTGGTATAGAGAGGGTAATTAACTCTGGGGAGCACAGCAGAAGGACTATGATTGCAGCTTGAGGAGCATTAACTGCTCAAACCTGAAGAATGTTCGAATCTGAATATTTAGCAACAGGAATGAGGAAATCAGGGCTCATCTTATTAAGACAATTAGGGAGACATCCTATAGAACCAAAACCAAACAAACAAATGATTTCTCCAGGGCAGTATGGCATTCTGTAACCCACCAGTTTCACCTGTAGCCTGTTTTATCAGCCTTTTCTTACCCTGATCCTGCCTCCTTGCCTCTGCCAAGACTCTTTCTATTGTCTCCACCTTCATTCCCCAGACAAATGGATACTGTGATTGTTAGAACAGCAGATGGTTAGAGTAGGAGCGGGAGGCAGCAGTGATAGAGATGTCTGGGGACCAAAGAGTGAAAAGGAAGTGGTTTATTCACTAAAATACCTTCCTGAGTCAGTCATGCACAGAGAAGGATACATTGTGATACTTGCCCTCTAGGAGCTCATAATTTAGACAAGGATTTAAACACCTGTGATGCTCACAGGACCAGGCAGGTGATGTGTAAGGTCAGTCCACACCCAATAGGGAATGGTGGAGAGTGGCCAACCACAGAGCCCTTGTTCTGTCTCAAAGAGGCCAACTGAATTCAGATCCAGCTGGGACTTATCTCATGGTCATATTTCCCAACTGTTAATAGACCTTCTAATTTTGCAAAAGACCCTGGAGCCCGGATTTTATGTGGGACTTTCTGAGAACTTAAAGAATGTGTTAGCTTACAAAATATGTGTACAATTTGACTTCAGTCTGTGGGACACCAATGTTTGATTCATATCCTAGAGTAGGTTGACTTCCTATCTCCAAAAGTATAGGGAGAAAAAGGAGAATAGGTCATCATGATCTCATTTAACCTCATACACAGTATGATGAGGGCATTATTAGGTCAACTTTATGAGAAAACAGCCTACGTATTTCTATCAGTCATATTTTGGGCAAGAAAAAAGCAAACACTCAAACTTGGAAATTAAGGAAACTTTAATTAAAAGAACAGCTAGGAGGGAATACCCAGGAACAAGCAAAAACAGAGACATGTTTTCACTTCCTCACCTGGAAGACACAAGGAGAGAGTGGTCACATAATCCCCTGGGATAATCTGCATCAATTAATGGACATCAAGGGTAGCCTGTGGGAGTTGCCCACAATAACTATGCAGGACAAGGAGAAGGGGGGAAAAATACTGACTACAGACTCCTCTGACACACAGAACAGACTGGGAGAGATGAGTTCTCAATAGATTTTAAGCTCTTTAGAGATCAGGAATGGGATGGCATTATCTGTCAAAAGGGCTACAGGGTACATGTCCCTTCAGTTCTGTGTTCAGAATGAGTTTGCTTCTGACATTTTATTCAGAGAAGGACCCTAAAAGGCAAATAAATCCAGAAAAATCTGTCCAACATGGTAAGAGGAACTGAATCCAAGCCATGATGGTAAAGATTATAGGAGCTGACTTCATTTAGATTGGAGAAGGTATTTGATGGGGCATGTAAGGGCCTTCATATCATTGAAGACGACAAGGACTGTTCTTAATAGTTGCTACAGAATTCAGAACCTGAATCAACACTGTTTCTTCTTATGAAGATCAGAAAGGATTTGACATAAGGGAAAACTTTCTGCCCTGTAAATTGATTTCCTGCTTCAAAAGATAACCATTGCTCCTCTGTGATGGTATTCAAGAAGTCATTTTCAAAGAGTGTTTATGAACATTTCAGTGGTGTTATAAGTGTATGTGATGAATTGAAGGTTGTGCCAAAGATCCTCCTATACCTATAATGTCTAAGGATTCTACGGGCACACATCAGATCCCAACTTCTCTTGCAAAATTGGGAGCTCTGTCAACACTGGGCCAACATGATTGCAGGATAACTCCCAACTGGAGCTGAACCCAGATGGCCTCTTTTAGTCAGGCCAAGGGCTTCTAGTTTACCACAGTCTCTACCAGTCCCTATTATGCATTGCCTAGATTTAGACATTTATATTTTCTCTCTGGCTCTGTAAGCACTTCAAAATGCTTGACTCCTGATCTAAGCTATAAACTTCCCCAGGCAAGTACTGCAATATATTCTTTTCTGTGCATGAATGACTCAGTATTGTATTTTAGTTGTTAACATGTCAATACTTCATTAATGCCTATTTAAGTGAAATATTGCATAATTGCCCTCTGCCTTTTATCCCATCATAGATTTCAGAAATAGATATTGCAGTCTTGGTAGAGGGCAGGATTAGGAGGTATCACTCAGTTTCAATTACCACATCATTAATGACTTGCAGTAGATAGACCTCGTCCTCTTTTCATATGCTAGTTTATTTTTCTGATAGTACATGTAAAGGAGAGTCACATTAAGAACCAGAAACCTCTTTTTCAAGATATCGTATTCATATTTGAACATCCTTTCAATTAACATCTGCAAAATCTTTATATTTCATGTAAGATGTGTCAATAAATTGTACCATGTTTCCTGTGTGCATTGTACTAGACTGGAGTGTTTGTGACTTGCTAGCACCACATTGCAGTCAATGATTCTGGAGCCATATTCTCATATTGCATGGGGACCAAAAAACAAAACAACAACAACAAAAAATGTGACCCTTGTCTGCTGCTCTAAGAGTCTAGTAAAAAAATACACTTGTTTGTGGGTACCCTCTGGGCATTGGTTTCAAGAATCCCTGAGAATACCAAAATCCACAGGCACTCAAGTACCTTATGTAAAATGGTATGTCATTTGCATTTGAACCTAAGCACCTCCTCCTCTTTGCTTTGAATCATATCCAGATAATTGTAACACCTGACACATTGTAAATGCTATGTAAATTGTTGATACAGTATATTGTTTAGGGAATAATGGCAAGGAAAAAGTCTGTACAGGCTAGTATAAGTGCATTTATTTTTTCTGAATTGTTTGATCTGGGTTAAGTTGATTCCATGGATGTGGAGTCTATAAATATGAAGGACCAACTGTACCTTGAGAAATCATCAGAGGACCTGATTTGGAGATTGCAAGTGGAAAGGATACACATCAGAACCTAAATCTGAGCATGACTATATTAAATTCCCCATTGTGTTTTGATTACTGATGTTGATACTGCTACCACCATCATTACTGCAATTGCTTTCATGTTTGGCTCAGGGAGCTCATGTGGAGCTGCTGGCACCTGACAAACACTGATGTCAGTAGTACATATTGGACTCCACACAAGTGGTGTGTGTGTGTGTGACAGAGAGAGAGAGAGAGAGAGAGAGAGAGAGAGAGAGAGAGAGAGAGAGAGAGAGAGAGAGAGAGGTGTCCATGGTCACTCATTGTAGTGCTCATAAAGCTGAAAGGGTCGTATGACAGCATAGTGCTAAAGAGATGGGAAGAAAAGCACTCTGGAAATTAGCCCAGGTCATTTTTAGTGCTGGAGGCCAAATGTTCCATACTTGTGACTGTGAGACCAAGTCCAGCTCTTTCTCATCTGCTATTTCACAGCCCAGGATGGCTAGAGTGGGAAACCTCCACTGGAAGAAGGTCAAGATATTTAGGTGACAGACAGTTTAGGAAGCAGATCAGCAAAACAGGAACATACACAATACTATGTTTGGGGAAATATTTTTAAAAATATTTTCCTGAATCTCAGAGGAATTACAGAGAAGACTAACTAGCAGAATTAACACCATGTCATCCCTCAACTCCTTCTATAATAAGTCTACTTTGTTGTACAGACTATTATTGGTATGAGGGATAAGGAAAGAGTAAAGTTTAGTTTCTCTTAAAGAAAACCTACTAGTGGAAAAGTTTGTGCACAACAGAAGAGATCATACTGATAACACACCACAAAGCATGTGTGTGATGATGTAAACAGCCAGCACTCTTCCTGTGGCCCTTGATTTTCTGATCTCTGAAATGGAAATGTGATACCAGTCTTTCTCAAAAACTTATTTTGGAAAAATAAACAGATAAAAAAATAAACATAAATCCCTGGATGACTGGATTTCAGAATCCAGAGCTTAAGTTTCCACTTAACAACTAACTCCCTGACATAAGCACATCCTGAGTGTTGAGTTCAATCATCACTGAGCAAACATTACCTGACATGTCATGCAAACAGCAGCACTGAACAAGACAGATATATAGTCCTTGTTTTCTTCAAGTTTCTAGAAGTTGAAGGTTGATGATAAATAAGTAAAAAATAAAGAAGAGAGCTTCTGGTGGTGTTTAGTGATGCAATGGAAATAGAGACAGCCAACACAAGAAAGGGTGCTGGGGCTGGGACCCGAGCTCTGCTGTTTCTGCAGAGTGTGAAGTCAGGAAGCTCTCTGTGAAGCAGGCACAGAAAACTTAATCAGAAGACCCTGTTGGGAATGGCAAGGGCAGGGGATCCATCCAACCTGAGCTAGGATTTCAGCTCCAATCCCTACCAAAGTATTAGATAATATCTTAGTCCACTTGTGCTGCTTTAACAAAATACCTGAGGCTGCATAATTTTTGGAGAACAGAAGTTCTGGGACCCAAGATTAAGGTACAAGCAGGTTTGGTGTCTGGCTAGGGCTGCTCTTTGTTCCCAAGATGGTGCATCCTCCAGATGGAACAAACCCTGTGTCCTCACATGGCAGAGGGGATGGAAAAGCAGAAAGAGGCCCAGACAGTCCCTCCTGCATTCATGAAGGCTCCACCCTCATGGCTTAATTACCTCCTAAAGGCCCCACCTCTTAATATGCTCTGGGATTTAGATTCCAAAGTGAGTTTTGCAGAGGGCATTCTTATGAATTCTTCAACCTTAACATTCTTCAAACCTTAACAAGTAGCAATAAGAGCATCAGGCAATAGCATGTACAGGTGGGTTCCTAGGACTCTAGAGGTTCCTCAGAGATGACTGTCAGTTCAAAACAGGATCCAGGTTCCAACCATAAACACCTTTGCTAGAGGAACACATTTGTTTTTTCACTTGTGCCAAAATGCTGAAGGAGAAGAGTCATTCTGGTCAAATCTTGGTCAAATCTGAGCATCTTCTGAAATACTTTGCCCAGTGCTAAGAGTCTACACAACTATGATGTGTGACCAGGAAGCTTGATTTGTGAGGAATGACTGAAGTTGTCTCTAGGACCTTTCCTCCTGCCAACATTTCACCTTTGCCAGTCTCTTAACAGTTTTCTGAATGGTGGATCACCCAAGTTAGTCCTCCCTCAAGAGAAGGAAAACTTGCGCTTAGTCTAGAATTTTCCACTTTGAAGAGGTTGCTATTACTTCTATGACGTTAGGCTGAGTATCCTTATCATGTCCTCCTCTCCTAGACATAGAATCCTGAATACTGATTTTGATTGGACATCACCTCCATTGTCACACAATTCCTATGGTTATGACATACAGTGACTTATGACAGATTTTTTTTCATGCAGAATCTTAGGAGATTTTATTGGCCACTTAAAAACACCTCATTCTATCAGGGTGGGCAAGGACTCCATGCTCCTCACTTCAAATCATGTGCAAGAACAAAACAAGCACAGAGAAGTACTTTCATAACTTTCTATAGATTAGAATTCCTGAATCCCCATCTTCCAATTTGGCCCCTGTCCGGCATAATTCTATGCCATTTATGTGACAGTGGAAAGATTTGATTGAGGGAGTTGGTATTCACCTCTTTCTCCAGAGAATATGCTTCATCCTCTGGTATCCCAAATAGGCCAGACTCCCTAGTGCCTTATACCAACACCTCAAAATTCTATATGCTAGATTTTACATACCAGGAAGGGCAGTGGGCAATCTTTACCTTTCCCCTATATCCTGGGCCAACTTCATGGAGATTTGCTCTAACTTGATGCAATCTATGAAGGACAGTGAGCAGAACCAGAGAATTTTGCTTGGTTCAACTAAGCAGCGTGAGAGAAAGCAGGGAAGCCACTGAGGAAAGGCTGTCTCTCAGCACCATCCTGCCCAAGGAGGAAAGAAAGGCTTGACCTCCTAACATTTAGCATCAGGACCTCTTCCTTGGGGCTGGGATGAGGGAGAAAGTGTTGCCTGTTTGAAGCCACCTCCTGAGAGTAATCAGAAGTAGTCAAATATATTATAAACAGGAGTATATAAGTGTTAAATAAGTGGAGAGAGAAAATCGGTTGTGAGGTACTCCTAAAAAGTAATAAGGCACTAATTAAGTAATAATAAGTCATATTTTAAAACACAGGCACTAGAACTTATGTGATCAAATGAGCAGCGCTCCTTTCCAAGTAGTCCCTTTGGGAAAATAAACAGTTATTCTAACAACGCTGCCATAGATCAAACTATTTCTGGAACTGGAACATTATCTTTCAAGGCTGTTTACTAGTTCCACCAGAAAAGAGCCTCACTAGATGGATCGCATCTCATTTTTCACAATTGAAACCAACTCTGTACAGCTTCAGAATCCATCAGACACCTTTCAAGAGCTTGCTTGGGAAGTAAAAAGGCCCTGGCCTGGAGCTGGGCTCAGAGGGTGGGCAGCAGCAGAGGAGCCAGCACCCCACAGGGTCCTCCGTCTTAATTGCCTAGTGTCAGTGACCCCCAGGCCTGAGATCTCCCACCTCCTGCTCCATCAGTGAGCCCGTGAGGATTCTGTCTTTATAGCCTAGTTCTTACTCAGTAAGTTCTTCAGGCATTGATATTTGGGGGCTGTAGTCCAGCCCCTCAGAGTTCTTCTCAATGGACTCTCACTTTTACCAACAAGTCAAGGAAGTGTACTTTGCAGACCTCCAATAAGGGTAATTAAGCAGCAGCATAATTGACAAAGTCCTTAACTACTGTGCTACTCATGGAGGTCAAGCCTCTGCCACCGAGTGTTCCCAGCCCACAGTGGACCAAGGCAAGTAACATTTCCAGAGATGTGGAACTTTGGCTTGAGGGCTCCTAGTGACCTTGCCTAACCTCCCCTGGATTGCATGGGAATCTAGGAAGCTTTCACCCATTCTCCTCTTCTCTCCCTCACTCGGGATTAGACTTGCATGGAGGTCTGAGGACCCTCCAAGTCACCCTACCCGTTTTATCTCATGTGAGTATTTCCCCTCAAAATTGCTTAACCCTTTGAATCTCACCTTGCACCTGCTCCTCAGAGGACTCAAGTTCCTACAGTCCTTTTATGTTCTTCCCCAGCTTACCTTTGTGACTCCAGTTCTCATGTGACTTTAGCCCTTCTTCCCTAACTAGCACAGTTGGCATGCTGAACTCCAACCAAAAATGTCAATCCTGACTAACTCCTATTCTGATTCCTCAGAAGGAATTACTTCATCCCTTTAACATGTAATAATAGTGTCAACTGAACTTTTGGATATTTTCCATACTACTTCTTTATAGTGGGTTATTTGCTGGTTCTGAAACTCTCCCAAATTATAATAATGCCAAGCGGATTTCCAGAAGGAAATCCACAGCCTAGTACTTCTCAGCCCCGGAAACATCACTAGAACAAATACATAGTATCTGATAATACCATCAATTCAAATGTTATGATGTGTTTATTTGAGACATATCCCAATAAGGGCTAAGAATATCATAGTAGAATATTTATCTAGCATATGCAAGGTCCTGAGTTCAGTCCCTCTCACTGCAAAACAAATTTTTAGTAAATAATTAAAAGGTAATAATGTGGTTTTGCAAACCTCTTATTGTGCACTGAAATACATAAACAAGCAAAGAAAAGAAATAAGCTGTCCTGGAATAAATATGCCCTAAGAGTTTGGGTTGGAAGGATCAATATTTTGACATGAATTGACTAATACAAGTTGGGGAAAGCACCACAAATCCCCTGCCCAAGAACATAAAGGAACCAAAATTTAAGTTTTTAAAATCCAGCTCACACATTTTTGCCTTATTCCATAATCTGTGATTCTATGATGGATTCTATAATTCCTAAATTAGTGTTAATTTAGGAATACTGTAGTTACTGACCACCCTGCTAGGAATATGTAAAATGCCCCGCTCCATTTCTGCCACCCAAAGGATACTCGATCTATAAAAATTAAGTCCTTTCCTAAATTATCCTGTTTTAAAAGTTCATCCCTGCCAGGGGTAACGGAATCACCATAATCCCAGCAACTTTGGAGGCTGAGACAGGGGGATTGCAAGTTCTAAAACCAGCCTCAGGAACATTACAAGGCTCTGAACAACTTAGTGAGATCCTATCTCAAAATAAAATATAAAAAAGGCAGGGGATGTGGCATGTGGGTCAAAGGTTGAGCACCTCTGGGTTCAATCCCTGTGAGACTTGCTGTCCCATCCACAAACTATTTGCTACAACATGAGGAATCAGTTGCACAATCTGTATCTTGCTTCATCAGGGGAATCATTGGTGTTTCATTGGCAAAACTTCATATGAAGTAATTGGTTTACATTTGGGTTATCCTATATGAAATAATTTCTATCTCTAAAAGCTAGAGTCCCTCACTCTGCAAGATTTTTACAAGTGTGTGCAGCCCAGGACAACTGAAACCCATAGAGAAACAGCAAGTTGACATCACAGTTTGGGATGGGTGTTTCTTAAAAGAGATCAGGGTTAATTAGCCACGTTTTGAAATTATTATTTCTCTCGCTGAGCAGCTATAGTTCAATTCACAGAAGTTAAATAGATGTGTAGCCAGTTAGAAATTTACAATCATAAAATTATATGTTCAAGATTGTAACTTTATGTGTCTGTAACTGAACACCTTTATCAACCAGTATATGCTATCATCCTAAAGAATCCCCACTCAATGGGTCAAAATAACAAAGGTTTATGTTCCACTCATCATGTGTGAATCTGTTGTAATCACTCACAATCCCAAGGTGGTAAATCTCCATCATCTTATGACAACACCATCTGAATATAAATCTTCAGAGTTTGCATTGATGGACAAAGACAGCAGGAGAATTGTGCTACAGCCCCTGAATGCTTCTACCTACATGTGATATATATCATTCCTAGTCATTTTTCAATGTCCAAACAAGTGGCATGGCTTAGCCCAAAACTTTACAGGAACATGTGTCTCAAAGGAGCAGATACCATTTTCATAGGTGCTAATGATGTTTACTACATTATGTTGGCTTTAGTGCTATCATTTCCACTGATGTTGAGCATTTCTTAATCTTGACATTTAAATGGAATGGTTATAATTCCATATAAATCAACTTCATTGTACTCTACTCCTCCCTCCCAGTATGATTTCTATCTCTAACCTGTAAATATAGTAATTCTGGAGTCTCCACTGGAGGTGACTAAGTCCCTTCTAGTTTAAAATTGTCTCTTTGGGGGTCATCATTCAGTCTGTTTAGGATTTCAATTCAATTCAAATTCTCTGTAAGGGCTGTAGTCTTCTGCACTCTACCGCTCCCATATTTGTCCACCCAGGCTGGGAAGGTAGCAAAAGAAAGTCATTTCAAGCCCCCAAGAGTAGACCACGATTAGGCTAGTCTTCAGAAGAGGAAAAGAACAAACAAGCATTGTAGATTTTTTGTTGTTCTTGTTTGTGATTGAATGTAGGTACGGGCTGACTATGAGATTTTAAGATATTGCTTCTAACTGTGAAACAGGATCTCAAAGCACCTCGCAGAAAAACTTTCTTACTTGGAAAACTGATGTAGAAGTAACACAGAACAATGAACATCTTGTTAAATGTGGAAAACCTCTTTGTCCTTTTAGCCTGAGAGCTGCAACCTTGGGTATGTCGGA
Organism: Ictidomys tridecemlineatus; assembly: GCF_052094955.1. NCBI lineage: Eukaryota > Metazoa > Chordata > Mammalia > Rodentia > Sciuridae > Ictidomys > Ictidomys tridecemlineatus. The sequence continues at coordinate 838,675 of NW_027520954.1, read as the reverse complement.
ATCTTGATGCACTAATTTGTTCACTTCAGTGGTTCTGCAGAATCTCATCTTAGGACTAGAGACTTAGAACTAGAAGGCAAACAAAAATTCAAAACATATTGAAACGAATACTCCTCAATCTTCCCATTTCCTCTTGGCATCTGCTCTGATCCTGGTAAGATGTTGAGAGTGGATCACTTAATGAAGTCTCCCATTTAGTCAGGAAATATATAAGTCCTGGACTATACACTATCCCCTTTGAAAGGCCTTAAAGTGAAACATTCACCTAATAAAATTTGGCTAAGGGCACTCTAGCCATAGAAAACTATTTTAAAAATAAGAATAAAGATCAGCATGTAGTTTTCATCATTTATGATTGAAAATAGGTGTTCCACATATGAGAAGAGAAGTGGTTATTCATTGATCTCTACTTTGAGATGTGAGAGGGAATTGGAAGTTGGGAAAATCTCTCCCACTATAAAGTCAGAAGAAAAATGGGAAATCCAATAAGTCTTCCAGAGCTACATCTCTGCTTCTCTTAATAGTGATATATAAGTGTGATGTATGTGCTTGAAGACAAGAACTGCAAAACAGGCATCAAGGGATGTGATCAATGTGGGCATCCCCGGTAAACACAAAGTATCTGTCCACCTAAAAATAGCTCCCATTAAGTGGTTTAACCACAGGGGATACTATAACAAACTGGCTGAGAATCCTTGAATATGGCTAAGTCAAAGGATTCAGAGAAATCGTTCATTCTCCTTAGGATTCTAGAGGGAAGGGCTAGGTTTCTGCCATTAAGTTCAAAAAACGGACATCCGGGCATTTAAACCCTCCCAGACATTCAAATTAACCTTCAGGGGAAAATTCTGAAAGACACCAAACCTCATGGAGAGCATGTAGAGTAAAGCAGAGCTAGAAGCCTGCATGGTAGACACCTCATACTGAAGACCCAGATAACCCAGGCCATGGGCTTTAAATGTGACACAAGGTCTGAAGTCTAAGATGCAGCACTGGATGTCCTTGGGATGTATCTAGATTCGAGGAAACAAGAGGTCTTTTCCTGGGATAGTTAGGGACAACACAAGGAAAGACCCTCACCTCAGAATGGCTTATGTCAATGAGGAGCATTATGAGATAAGAAGTCACTTGGTTTCACAGAAAAATTTGCCCCTTTCCCATTCTGGACTAGAAAGCTACATTTCAGCAGTGACATTTTAAGACAGCAATGGTCACAATGGAAATCAAGGATAGAGTTCTTGAGGTACTGAGTAGTTACCCCAGTTTTCTTTCAACCAAGTGATTATATCTAGGATTCATGCACCAGGCTGTGGAGGTTCTGGGAGAGCTGAAATTTTCATAGAAGTAGAGAGAATCCTAGAGATAAAAAAATTATGCTCCTGCCAAAATGATACGAGGCTTGAGCCACTAATCAGAAAAATGAAAAGACATTGTCTTGTTTTACAGTTGATCTGTTGAGGTAGAATATATCAGCTGCAGAATTAAAGAGTCTGTTGATCTTCTCAACTACGATTTGAGTTACTGGAAAATGGGAACCATGATGACTCATCACTGTATATTCTGGAATATGCTACAATTCTTTACGGATGTCAATAAACTTCTTCAAGATCCACATTATAAATATTTGATCTCTGTGGGACATATGGTTTTGGTCACACTACTCAGCTCTCATTGTATTGCAAAAGTTGTCATAGATAACTTTTAATAAAGACACCCATAAACAAATGGGTATGGCTATGTTACAATAAAACTTTATTCATAAAAATAGGTGGCAAGTCCCAGGTCCATAGTTTGCTAACTTTACTTTCCAATGTAGAATGGTTGGAAGACCATAGGCAAGATAACCCTTATTTTATATTCCAACTTTTTCTCTCATATAAACTTTTAAATATAACTTTGTTTTCTGAAAAATGAGGTATAATAATGCATTACATATCAATAGAAATTATACAGATGAGAGATCTTCAGAATATTTGGAGCATAAGAAAGTACTCAATAGGGTGTTCCTAGTAGGTGTTTAGTTTATAGAATTTAAATTTGAAGATGTTTTACTTTGAGGAGCCTCTTGACCAATCTTTCCTAGACAGTTCTTTATATCTCATCTAGAGATCATGCTTGTCATTGATTACAGCAGAAAACCCGTGCAATCAGAAAGCTCAAATGGAATTCAGGTTGTAATTCCAATTGACACAGGTTGATTTAAACCTCGAAGGCCAATGTAATAACTCATAAAGTTGAAAGAAATAAGGGAAGTGGAGCCTTCAAACTTACTATGTGATTAACCTTCAATACACACAGAGAAAGAGCATAATAAATGTGCAGCATTTGCTACACTCTTTTGATGGCAGAATTTAAAAAATTAAGTAGAGTCTCTGAAGATCAGAATTTTGTTCAGGAGACTCTATTGAATTGGATTAATGTCCTCACAAATCATCTTATGATTAATTCTGTAATGATAGCATTTATTGACCTGCATGTTGGAGAAAAACATTATACATGAAGAATTTGCTGTAAAACGTGTGTTTAATGGGAAGAACAAAGAAACTAATGTCCGGGATGAATTTCCATTGCTAGGGGTGTAAACAAAGCATTTAAAGTGTGGAGCTCTGCTTTAAACACTGTGCTATCAAAGCAGAAATTTCATGTAAGGGGCAAAACATGGTATTCACTTCCAGTAAAAAATGGCTGGAATTATGAGCTCTGTCAATGTGTTATTGGGTTAGCATTATAGACTTAAAAGGCTTGTATCTAAATCCTCCAGGCCTTTTCAGTGAAGGCAGGGGGCTTCTCTTTTATGATCCTTAGTGTGAGCCCCAGTGTATGCTTTACAAATTGCTTCTTCCTCTAGAAATTTCTATAATTTCCTTTCTTCCTTTTATTAAGAATGCACATTTATTTTTTGAAACTAATATTGAGGGAAGGTGGGTCAAAAAATCTTAATAAAGATATTGTGGATAGGCATCATGGCATGGCTTTAAAAGCATAGCTTTGGTGAATTCCAATTTTGAAAAAGCAGTGAAGGGGCCTGGTGTAAATTATCAAGTTACTTCTCGGCTTCTCTGTGTCCTCATTTATAAAATGGGAGGATAATATCTATGCTTCAGGTGGTGGAAATTAAATGACATTGTAACATTAACAACATAATATCAGATATACTGCATATTATCAGTAAGTAACTATTAGTTATTACAAACTCATTTTTTATTTACTCAAATCAATGAGCTACCATTTGTTAGATCCTGAGTTAGCTAAAGAAGTAGAACCACTAAGAAAAGAACTGCTAAGAAGAACTTCAATGAAAAGTAGTTATTCAATAAGTACTGGTGATTTGATTTGATGCCACCCACCATCACTCTATGCTCTGATGATTCCAAATTGGGCCATAGATATTTTCTTAGCTATTTTAATTAGAATCAGATGGAAGAAGAAACATTGAATGTAAGAATCTGTTTTACATCAGTTCCCAGAGGATGGAAGGAGGAAATAATGGCTCTTTTCAATCTTTAATTCCAATGAGTAAAACAGGAGAAAGGTTGCCAGGACAAATGGAGCTGCTTTGCCTCTCCAGTTGAGGATAATTTGATACAAGCTCCCTTTCCCAAAAACAGAAGCTGGGGCTGTGACTCAGCAAACCAGGCAGGCAATGGTCTGAAAAGAAAAGTCTCTGTGTGCCCTTCTGGACTTTGGATGGAAGGCTGCCTGTTTTATTTTATCTGGCCTCCTTATCGTATTACTCCACAATTGCAACTGGCATCCTGTTACAGCCTTGGCTCATCTCCCACCAAAGCTATAATGGCATTTGCCATGTGCACATAAGAATGTCAATGTCAAGTCTGTGGCAGATGGATGGAGCACTTTGTTGAGTGCATCTCTCTGTTCATGCGCCTGGCAGCATGTGCTGTGTGCACCTGCCAAGCATAACCATGTATGTACGGGTTGGGGGATGGAGAGTGACCTTTGTGTGGCTTTGCTGCTTAGGCAGAAGGATTCAACTTCCTCACTCTGCATCTTCTATGTAGAGGCAGAGGAAGTCAGTTATCTCTTACAGATACTATTAAATCGAGCATTTTTTCTTCGTGGAGTTAGATTTATACAATGAAATAAAGCACAAAAATTTCCTAAGCCATACGAGGTATTGGAAGACCACCTGTGGCCAGAGGGTACATAAATTTCCAAGGATAACTTTTTGGAAAAGTATGCCCTGTGACCCACAGTCCAGCACACAGCTGTTCTCCTTTATTTAGGTTGATGACATGCACATTCTGCAGGGAACAGGGCAGAGCTGAGCTGGAAGCTGCACCCTGAGAACCCACATGAGGCTCCATCTCTCTCTTTAAACCCATGACCAACCCTGACTTTAAAGACAGTAGCAAGTATCTTGATTCATTTGGGCTGCTACAACAAAATACAATTGATTGGGTGGCCAAAAAATAGCAAACATTTATTTCTCATGGACCTGGAGATTAAGTGTCTGGTAAGAACCTGTTTTCTAGTTCACAGATGGCATCTTCTAGCTATGTCCTCATGGCAGAAGGGGAAAGGGTTCTCCTCCAGGCCTCTTTTTTTAAAAAAGATATTTTTTAGTTGTTGATAGACCTTTGTTTTATTTATTTATATGTGGGGCTGAGAATTGAACCCAGTGCCTCACACATGCCAGGAGAGCACTCTACCACTGAGCTACAACCTCAGCCCTCCCCTAGGCCTCTTTTATAAGTGAACCAATCCCATTCACAAAGGATTGACCCCATCATTAACACCTCCCAAGGGCCCCAATGCACAATCACCTTGGAAGTTAGAATCTCAACATATAAACTTTGAGGGGACACAGTATTCAGACTATAGCAACCAGAGTGAAGGAAAACCATATCCAGATCATCACAGACTTTCTAGAAACCACTTTGGGTTAGTCTGGGTTTGGTTTAATTTAATTTTATCTTTTATTAACTCTTTTTCATATTCATTTTTTCTTGGTCATAGGATAATTTATGCTATTGTAGAAAAGGCTGAACTAAAAACACAATATGCAAAAGCAGGGAAGACTTGAGCACTGAGTATTGTGCTGTTGAAATGGCTTTGGTGGTGGACGGGGAGAACCTTTGCCAATTCCCATGTTGCAAACTCCCCAGTCAAAATCATGGTCATGATCAAGCTAACAACAGTTTAACTACTAGCTCTCAAAATTCCTGAATATTTGACATTAGGCCTTTGCTCGTCGGTTCTAGCAAACCCCAGTCTAAGCCTATCTCTAACAAGAAACCCTTGTAAAGAAAATGGCTTACTTTATTTCCAGTCTTTTTGCTGCACTTTGTGCACAATTATGGCCTATATTATAAGTAAAATATCACAATTTACTTTTTCCTATACCTTTTTTTAAATTTGTTCCATGACCATATTTATTTATTTTTTCCAAAATGCTTAGGTAATAAAATAAAAGAAAATGCATAAGTCTTGGAGGCAAACAAAGCTATGTTTAAATAAAGGTGTTACCAGTCACCTTGGTGCGATTACAGGGACATCACTTAACCTTGTTAAACCTCATTTCTTCACCTTTTAGGTGGAAGATGATAGACAATACTCCATTTGCAGCTTAAAAATAGTTGATATTTATTGAGTAATCATAAAATCTTAGTACTTTCCTTCTCACTTCCAATCCTTACGTTGGGATTGGTTTGTTCTTATTGCATTTACTGTAACAGAGAATTAGAAGTTGCTTTTGCTAAAAAGCAGTGACTCTTCATTTGGGCCAGCAGATGCTAAACCGGTAAGTAAAAGCATAATAAAGCTTGGCATCTCTGTCTTTATTTTGTGTCTTCAGATTCTGCTCTGCTCTGCATGTAGCATATTAATCATTTAAGGAGTTTTCATCTAAAAACTAGTAATACATGGTTTACTAGCACTAACTTTACCTAATCTATCTCATCCCCATTCCAGACAAGAATACCATGATAAGAGTAGCAAAGGTATTTTCAAGACACAAGGACATTCAATTGTCAGCTTTCCAGCTCCCTAGAGTGGGGCCTAGAAGTCATAAGTCATTGTCCTACATCTTGCAGGAACAGCAGAAACATGCAGGCACATCACCTCAAGATGACACTGTCCCCTAAGCAGGAGTAATCATCTCATTGGAACCTAATTGCCCTTTCAGGGTCACAGGTCTGAGAGACAAATCTACGGAGCAGCAATTGGAGACTGAGCCTTAAAAAAATAAGGACTTCTCCAGAGCCACCTCACAGAACAAGAACTAGGATAATGACCAACCAGATCACAGTTTGACCAGGATTATTGAGTTGTACAGACCTCTCACCTCTCACCTCTTTCTCCCAATTCTCCACCTATTTCAACCTAAAGTTCTCGTCAGTGCCCTAAGACAGGGTTAAGATGTTTGATCTCACTTTGTTTTCCCAATGTGAGCACAGAGATTAAATTTCCTCCCCTGCTTTTCACCATGGCCTTTTCTGTTTGATTTTTAGGACAACTAGACAGACCTGATTTGTTGGGATTCCCAGAGTTCAGCCTCTGGCCTAGGATTCTGATGACAATACCAGTCTTACCAACTTAGAATATATTCTTGCTTGTTCCCTCTTCGTGGTGAAAGAGCAGAAGAGCATTCAGTAGCCTATTGTCAAGTGAATGTTTCTTAGGAAGTCAGATTCCATGATCTTAAGCTCCCCAACTTTTTCCAAGTGACTTGCTAAACAGAGCAACCCAGTTCACAGACTGATGATTAAGAGGACCCAAGGGCTATTGGTACATTTCCCAGCTTATTTAGCTAGTTGGATTCAGAGACATCATTGCTGGACTGGTGGGAATAACTAGCCCTAATCTTTCTCCATTCTTACAAAGAAACAGAACTGCTAGTGAAAATGAAAACCATTGGTGATATGATTGTGTTTGTACAACATATCAATATTGGTAATAATCAATGCATTTAGGGCAGTGATGATGAATTATTTCCATTGAAGTACATAGTTTCCATTGAAACCTGATTAGGTCAAAATAGGGACACAAGTATTTATATTAGGTGAGGACAGTTTGGAAGTTTCTCTCTTTGATGCCAATGGGAGAGGGCAGAAGGCTGAATTCCATAAAGAGTAACGAGGAGGAGGAGGCATCAGCTGATCCATACATGGCTGAGATTGCTCTCTGCCTACTGATGAGCCTTATGTGTAGAATCTTCAGCCATGAAATCCCAGGCCCCTTATGCTAGCCCCAGTCTTTTGTTGCATATCCTGGGACTTAATTCATATGAAAGAAAGCAGGAACTTTTTTTTAATATGGGGGGTGTCTGTCACATGTTACCAATATCCTAATCTGATAACTTATTTGATAACTCACATAATTCAAACCCAGGAGATTTGATTCCTGAATATGCAATGTGAAATGAATTAAAAAATCTTAAGAAGCCCCCATCAACCATACCAAATAGCATATGATTATTACAAATTTTTTTAAAAAAGCTGATCGAACCTCTCTCTTATGTGCTAGGCATTGTTTAAGTTTTAAAGTACATTGTGCTGCTCAGCCCCTCAAAGTAGGTATTGTTGTCCTCTCTTTTCTAAGAGAAGTGAATGAATGGCCCCAAGGTTACTTGCAATGGAAACAGGATTCAACCATTTTATTGTCTGACACCAAATCTCATAAACTCAATATCTTGTTCTCAGCTATTGCAAAGAAATAAAGAATCACTCATGGTTTCAAAAACTATATCCTTCTATAAGGCTTTTAAATATCTGTCAGGACCCCAGTCATTTCTGCAACATAAGTGAAATGGATGGAAATTAATTTTAATATTGATTTTAAATCTTCAAATCATATTAGCCAAAGATCCCCAGTGCCTGTCTAAAGAGCAAATGGAAATTACAGAGAAATTTGCAATTCTATATTATATGTATCTTCTAATATTTATTTTTCTTGTTAGGCTGTAGATTTTTGCAGGATGATAAACAATTGTTCCTTTGAAATACTTCACCTTCTCCTGATTCCAATTTTTCACTTGGATTCATATGTCTCTGATTGGAAGAGAATTCTTCATTTCTATGGCAACAAGCATTTTGTTCCCTGTCCCCTCCTTTTTAAAAATCCAAACAGATATCCTTTCCTTCAAAATTGGAATAAACAGTGGAAACAGGTGACTCTATTTTTAAAGTATGTTTCCTTCCACAAATAGTCTCTTGTCATCAAGTTAGAAGAAATGTTCTTCAAGACCTCGCCTTCCCTTGCCTTCAATTTTATACTAAAATATAGTCAGCCTTCCAGATCTGTGGGTTCTGCAATTGTGGATTCAACCAAGCATGGATCAAAAAGATTCACAATAAAAATTTCATCTGTACTAAACGTGTACAGACTTCTTTATTGTCATTATTCCCTGTAACAGCTATTTACATAACAATTTTACTTTATATTAGATATTATAAGTAATCCAGGGATGACTTAAAGTGATGTGGAAGGATATGCATAGGTTATGTGCAAATACCACACCATTTTATCTAAGGGGCTTGAGCATCTGTGGATAAGCAAGGGATCCTTGAATCTGCAGATACCATGGGGACAATTAGCAGTTGGCCTGATGTCTTGCCAGGAGGGTCTGGGCTTAAGACTGCCCAGCTACAGGTCTATATTTTCCTTTGGGATAGGATAGAAAAGTTCTTTAGGGTTGTTTGACCTCCTTATTGATTATCCAGAACAAAGAACACGGATTCTCTGGAACATGGTGGACAGAGAGATGTCACATTTCAAAAAGAATGTATAAATAGCATTAAATGCAATCCTTTAATGTCTTCCACTCTTTCCAAGAGCATGAGGCCTTAAGAACTGGTAGTTCCAAGTATTAGGATGCTAACAAGTGTGCTCTTGGGTTGCAAATGTCACCAAAGGTCAGGAAGAATGGGTCCCAGCAGATGGGAACTTGAAATCACAACTGTACCATAAATGCTCCAGAGCAGCCCCGTGCCCCCTGAGATGCCCTAGTGGTCAATCCCCACTGCGTTCATTAATGTTCTAACCAATGTCTAGCTTTTGATGGATGTTTTGTCCACCCTTCCCACCTTGTTCACACATGGATAGTCAAGTGTTCCCTGGGATTGTGCATATGTTTTCCTTAGCTCCATCTTGGAGTTGGTATGACATGGTGATGAGCCAATGCCTTACTGCTAGATTGAGTTACTTTCTGTCAACTTTCAGAAAGCCATTTGACCTGAGTGAATCTCAGTGTCCTCCTCTAGAATTGGGGTTAATATTGCCTGTACTAGAGAACAATCAGTGAGGTTATATTTCCAAAGCATCTGACATAGAACCTGGCTTGTTTTTAAATTATTCTTCATATTTTTTAATATTATTAACTCAATAAGGATCTAATCATGCTCCTTCTCACCATTCCATGGTCATTATTTTCCAGTTGGACATCATAGACTTATTTGTGGGTTGTCTCAATGAGGCACTCTACTATCCTAGATTTGAGAGAAACTTAAGCTTTTCATTAACTTCTTTAGTCCTGGGCATCCTTTAGTTCACCAATTTTAACTCCCATTTTTAATTACCAGGATTAAATGCAGAGATGAAATATTAGGGATGAGACATGTGCTTACGTTAAGAAAGACATTCAGCTAGATCCTAGTTCCACCACTTACCTGCTGATGCTATGGCTATCAAATGAGTAATTCATCTTCCTCTCAGGCCTTCTGTCCCTCCCAGGTGTAAGTGTGCAATAGCAGTGCTTTCTTTACAGGATTCACTTAGGCAACAGACCAGGTAAGTGTACAGCAGTATCTGGCATGGTGCCTGACCTACACATGTGAGGCCCTTCCTCGCTTCCTGCTGACGTCACCACTCCTTTTGTCTCCCACTTTTAGGCACCAAATACTACTTTGAGAGGATGATTCCTTTGGAATTGTTTTGGTTACTCATTGCTGCAAAACTCACTTAGGGCAATAATAGTTATTTACTTTTCTCAAAATGCCTGCTTTGAGTAGGGTTCAGCAGAAATAGCTCATTGTTACTCTGCCTGTGAGTGGGTGGCTGCTGAGTAGGGAGGATTAACCGGAGCCACGAAGAGAAGATCTGTTTTCAAGGTGGCATCCCCATGTGGATGCAAGTTGGTGCCTGTTATTGACTGGGAGCTCAACCAGGACCCAGGGTCTAGGGACTTGTTCCCTTTCTACATGGGCTATCTTAGAGCATGGCAGGAGGTGGGGTCTTCAAGAAGAAGCATTCTAAGAGAAAAAGGAAAGAGTACAAGTAATTTTGCAACTTAGCTCTACAAGTCACACTGTGGCACTTGATTTGGATTGTCCAAGATGGAGGGGATCATCCCATTACTCAATAGGAAGAGCTCCAAATTCAGATTTTAAGATCACATGAGACAGCAAATATTGTTGTTATTCTCTTTGGAAAATACAATCTGCCACACAAGCCATTTACCTGAAAGTAAATGTAAAAATATAGACTTACTATAGTCCACCCCACGTATATTTCACCATTGAGCTGAACCCCAAAGCTTAGGAGACTGGAATACACATTGGTTAAGGCTTCAAGGGCATTCATTTTTATATCCAAAAGCCACTAGGCCACTTACTTACTCATGTAACTTTAAGCAAACAATTTAACTCCTGGGATTCAGTTCTTATCTATGAAATAGAAATAGTAATTGTACATCACTCATAGGACTTTTTTTTTTTTGGTAGGGGGTACCAGGGATTGAATTTAAGGCCACTTAACGCATGAAGCATGTCCCCAGCCCTGTTTTATAATTTATTTAGAGACAGGGTCTCACGGAGTTGCTTAGCACCTTGCTTTTTTGCTGAGGCTGGCTTTGAACTCCTGATCCTCCTGCCTCACCTGCTGGGAGTACAGGCATGCGCCACTGCATCCGGCTCAGGACTGTTTTGAAGAAGTTTACGAGTGTACATTATATGTAGCAAAAAAGTTAATTATTTTTACTCATTAATCTGATTACTTCTTTAGATGACAAAAAAGTTATCTTACTTATTGGTAAAATGGTGACAGCTTTTCCATGAGATACCCTGTGAATTATCAGAAGGAACCAGGGACAATGCCACCTCTCCCAGCTCATCTTGTGGCAGGTTATAAAAAAGAATGTGGATGGTAGAGTCAGAAGACTTATGTTACATCCTTGACCTACTCCTTACCCATCTTACATTGTTATAATTGAATTGGTCTATCTTACATTACCATCATGAAATAACTGAGTCAAGCTAACTTTATAATGAAAAGAGGACTATGTAGCTCACAGTTCTGGAGATTCAAGGACATGGTGCCAATTTGACTCAGCTCCAGATGGTATCACATTCAAAATAGGAAATCAAAGATTCTGGAACTAGGGGACTGAACCCAGGGATACTTAAATACCAAGCCATGTTCTAGATATTTTCATTTTTTTTATTTTGAGACAGAGTCTCACTAAGTTGCTGAAGCTGGCTTTGAACTCATGATCCTCCTGCTTGGTCTCCTAAGACACTGATACTGCACGCATATGACACCATGCCTGGCAGGCTTTTATAACAACTCTTTCATAAGAAATAACCAGGGTCCCATGAGAAATACCTAATTCCCTCAGAGGGCAGCAGGCTCCAAGAACCTCTGATGAGGCTCCACTTCTTAAGCGATGGCTCCACCATCTCCCAACATCACCTTCCTGGGGACCTAGGTCCCTACCCATGAGTTTGTAGGGGGACAAACCATAGCACTGCCTTTTGGAAAGTTATACCATCTTTTTGAACATCTATCAAAGGGGCCAACTGTTATTACGGGCACTGAATCAAATCGTATGCATGATTATGTTCTACTGCTCAGATACGAAATAGACTAGAGTAGAGAAAGGCATCAAAGTTTGCTCACAGCAATAATATGAGTCATAAGTACATTCATGGAAGAGCATCCAATTTAATGAGAATTTGAAGAGACAGAAAACTTGCAAAACATTTGAAATCTTCAACCCCTCGAAGCACATTGTCTTTTAAAATATACTTGGAGCTAACCAAGAGGGTCAGGTCTTTTGATGAGCCACTGGGTGTGAATTTTGGTAGTGGAAACTTGTGATGAGGATATAATGAGAAAACCCACACCTGAGAAGGAAGCTGACAGAACCAGAGGCACAGAGACACAGGGTAAAGCAAGCGCAGCTTTATGGGGAGGTCTGGGACACAGTGTGCTTGGCAGATCAAAGATGCATACCGAAGGGAAAGAGACTGAGCCACAAATAACGTACAAACCTTTATGTTCCAGGTCAACAAGGTTATTGAAAGAACTGGTTCACACTGTGGTGTCTCCTCTTATGGTACTTTCTATGGTATTTGCCTGTGAGCATATGGTACCCCCCCCACATATGGTGGTGTCCCCTGTCTCCTATGGACAGTGCTGAGAACACCACCACCGTATGACAGCATTTCCATATATAAATCCTCTCCAAGTTCTTTGCAAATGAAGTAGACACAAAATTTCAGACCATGTTAATCCTTTAGGGATATACTTGTTTATACTAGAACATATCTAGCAGGTGAGGGGGTCATGATTGCTTAGTTTTTTCATGTTTCTATGGGAATTGGCAACAGACACAAAAATAAGAGAGCTGAAGGAGCAGTCTGTGCCCATACCCGTGCTCGGATGCCTCTCAACACCATCTGCACCTTGTTCCTCCTCCACTACAGACACAACTTCTCTGCTGGAGTGTACTCAGTGGGTACCGTCGGTGCTCCACCCAGGGCCACTCAGCTCCTTTGGCCATTTCTGGGTACCCTTCTCCAGGCTTTAGTGTGTTTTTAATCTCCAAACATCTGCTGCTCCACTTCCTCTCCTGAGCCCTGCCCCTGAGCTCTGGCACTGATTTGCTCTAGAAGCGCCTGGGAGTTTACATCTTAAGAAATCATCTTCAGCCCGTGATGGCACACGTGGAAGCAGGAGAGCCAGGCTCCCTTGTTTTGGGGCAAAGCAATTCTGAGGTGCAGCATATCTGCAGAGTTCCTCTAGGAGTCAAAGCTGAAGCCACCTTTTTCTGGAACTACCTGTAGCCCTGGCCCATGCCCACTACCAGTCTCATGAAGCACTTCCAGAGTACATCCTTGTGCTCAGATCCTCATCTTGGGGATGGATAATGAGGACCTACCAAGACACGGCATGTTATCAGGAAAAGCAAAGCATCTATTTTATCTATATTTTTTTCAGTACATATTGTTAATAGGCTTTCTTTCTTTCTTTTTAGCACAAGCATTATACTATTATTACACCTAAAAATTCATTAAAATTCTTTAACACCATCTAGTAGTCTCAGAAATATGTTTTTAGACTTTGGTTTTTACAAATTCGAATCCATAAAGTCCACATATTACATACAGTAAGTATGTTTATGCTCTACTTTGGATTTTTTTTATTTTGGTTTTTAATTCTAATCTGTTGTATATGACAGCAGAATGCATTACAGTTTATATCACATATATAGAGCAGAATTTTTCATGTCTCCGGTTGTACACAAAGTATACTTACACCATTTGTGTCTTCATACATGTACTTAGGGTAATGATGTCTATCTCATTCCACTGTCTTTCCTACTCCATGTCCCTTCCCTTCCCCTTCCACCCCTCTGCCCTATTAGAGTTTGTCTAATAATCCTTTGCTCCCCCTTCCAACTCCACTATGAATCAGCCTCCTTATATCAGAGATAAAATTTGGAATTTGGTTTTTTGGAATTGGCTTACTTCACTTAGCATAATATTCTCCAACTCTGTCCATTTACCTGAAAATGCCATGATTTTATTTTCTTTTATTGCTGAGTAATATTTGATTGTGTGTATATACCACATTTTTTAAAACTATTCATCTATTGAAGGGCATCTAGATTGGTTCCACAGTTTAGCTATTGTGAATTGTGCTGCTCTAAACATTGATGTGGCTGTGTTCCTGTAGTATGCTGTTTTTAAGTCCTTTGGGTATAGACCAAGAAACTGGGTCAAATGGTGGTTCTATTCCCAGTTTTCCAAGGAATCTCCATACTGCTTTCCATATTGGCTGCACCGTTTTGCAGTCCCACCAGGAATGTATGAGTGTGTCTTTTTCTTTACATTCTCACCAATACTTACTGTTGTTTATATTCTTAATAGCTGCCATTCTGACTGGAGTGAGATGAAATCTTAGAGTAGTTTTGATTTGCATTTCTATAATTGCTAGAGATGTTAAAACTTTTTAAATATATTTGTTGATTGATTGTATATCACCTTCTGAGAAGTATCTGTTCAATTTCTTGACACATATATTGATTGGGTTATTTGTTTTTTGGTGTTTAGCTTTCTGAGATCTTCATGTACCCTAGAGATTAGTGCTCTATCTGATGTGCAAGTGGTAAAAATTTGCTCCCAAGCTGTAGGCTCTCTACTCACCTCACTAATTGTTTCTTTGGTTGAGAAGAAGCTTTTTAGTTTGAATCCATCACATTTTTTAATTCTTGATTTTAATTTTTGAGCTATAAGAGTCTTATTAAGGAAATAGGGACATAATCCGATATGATTGAGATTTGGGCCTACTTTTACTTTTATTAGATGCAGATCTCTGGTTTAATTTCTAGGTCCTTGATTCATTTTGAGTTGAGTTTTGTGCATTTATTGTGTTGCATATGGATTTCCAATTCTCCCAGCACCATTTGTTGAAGAGGCTATCTTTTCTCTAATGCATGTTTTTGGCAACTTTGTCTAATATAAGATACCTGTAATTATGTGGGTTAGTCTCTGTGTCTCTCTTCTGTACCATTGATCTACCAGTGTGTTTTGGTGCCAATACCGTTCTGTTTTTGTTACTATTGCTCTGTAGTATAGGTTTGGTCTGGTATAGTTATGTCACCTGCTTTATTCTTCCTGCTAAAGATTGATTTAGCTATTATGGGTCTCTTATTTTTCCAGATGCATTTAATGACTTATTTTTCTATTTCTATGAGGAACGTCATTGGGATTTTGATTGAAATTGCATTAAATCTGAATAGTGCTTTTGGTAGTATGGTCATTTTGACATTATTAATTCTGCCTATCCAAAGACAAGGGAGATCTTTTCATGTTCTAAGGTCTTCTTTAATTTATTTCTTTAGTGTTCTGTAGTTTTCATTGTAGAGGTCTTTCACCTCTTTTGTTAGGTTGATTCCCAAGTTGTTTTTTTTTTGAGGCTACTGTAAACGGGATAATTTTCCTCATTTCACTTTATGAGGATTTGTCATACAGAAATTCCTTTGATTTATGGGTGTTGATTTTATTTCCTGCTACTTTGCTGAATTCATTTACTAGTTCTAGAAGTTTTCTGGTAGAACTTTTAGGGTCTTCTAGGTATAGAATCATATCATCAGCAAATAATGCCAATTTGAGTTCTTATTTTCCTATGTGTATCCCTTTAGTTTCTTTCTTCTGTCTAATTGCTCTGGCCAGTGTTTCAAGAACTATATTAAATAGAAGTGGTGAAAGAGGGCATCCCTGTCTTGTACCAGTTTTTAGAGGGAATGCCTTTAATTTTTCTTCATTTAGAATGATGTTGGCCTGGGGCTTAGCATAGATTGCTTTTATGATGTTGAGATATGTTCGTGTTATCCCTAGTTTTTCTAGTGTTTTGAACATAAAGGGGTGCTATATTTTGTCAAACATTTTTTTCTGCATCTACTGAAATGATCATATGATTCTTATCTTTAAGTCTATTGATGTGATGAATTACATTTATTGATTTCCATATGTTGAACCAAACTTGTATCCCTTGGATGAATCCCACTTGGTCAGGGTGCACGATCTTTTTGATAAGTTTTTGTATTCCATTTGTCATAATTTTATTGAGAATTTTTCCATCTATGTTCATTAGAGATATTGGTCTGAAGTTTTCTTTCTTTGATGTGTCTTTGCCTGGTTTGGGGATCAGGGTGATATTGGCTTCATAGAATGAGTTTGGAAGTGCTCCCTCTTTTTTTTACTTCCTGAAATTAATTGAAGAGTATTGGTATTAGTTCTTCCTCAAAGGTCTTGTAGAACTCAGCTGTGTATCCATCTGGTCCTGGGCTTTTCTTGGTTGATAGGCTTATGATGGCGTCTTCTATTTCATTGCT
Source organism: Ictidomys tridecemlineatus (assembly GCF_052094955.1). Classification (NCBI taxonomy): domain Eukaryota; kingdom Metazoa; phylum Chordata; class Mammalia; order Rodentia; family Sciuridae; genus Ictidomys; species Ictidomys tridecemlineatus. The sequence continues at coordinate 822,600 of NW_027520954.1, read as the reverse complement.
TGAAATTGATCTGTTTAAATTGTGTACATCATCCTGAATCAATTTGGGCAAATCATATGACCCTGGAAATTTGTCAATACCTTCAATATTTTCTATTTTATTGGAGTACAAGTTTTCAAAATAATTTCTAATTATCTTCTGTATTTCTGTAGTTTCTGTTGTGATGACATTTCCTTTTTCATCATGTATGTTAGTAATTTGAGTTTTCTTTCTTCTTCTCTTTTTTAGCATGGGTAAGGGCTTATCAGTTTTATTCATTTTTTTAAAGAACCAAATTTTGCTTTGTCAATGTTTTTAATTGTTTCAATTTCATTGATTTTAGCTCTGACTTTAATTATTTCCCATCTTCTACTCCTTTTGGTGTTGATTTGTTCTTATTTTCTAGGGCTTTGAGATATAGTGTTAAGTCATTTATTTGTTGACTTTTTCTTCTTTTAAGGAATGAACTCCTTGCAATGAACTTTCCTCTTAATACACTTTCATAGTGTTCAAGAGATTTGTGTACATTGTATCTGTATTCTCTTTCACTCTAAGAATTTTTTAACATTCTCCTTGATGTCTTTTGCAACCCATTGTTCATTCAGTAGCATATTATTTAGTCTCCAGGTGTTGGAGTAGCTTTTATTTTTTATTTTATCATTGATTTCTCATTTCATTCCATTATGATCTGATGGAATGCAGGATAGTATTTCTAGTTTTTTATATTTGCTAAGAGTTGCATTGTGGCTTAATATATGGTCTATTTTATAGAAGGATCCATGTGCTGCTGAGAAGAAAGTATATTCATTCATTGAAGGATGGCATATTCTATATATGTCAGTTAAGTCTAAGTTATTGATTGTATTATTGAGTTCTATTGTATTATTGTTCAGCTTTGGTTTGGACTATCTGTCCAGTGGTGAAAGAGGTATGTTAAAGTCACCTAGAATTATTGTGTTGTGGTCTATTTGACTCTTGAACTTGAGAAGAGTTTGTTTGACAGATGTAGATGTTGCATTGTTTGGGGCATATGAATCTATTATTGTTATGTCTTGTTGATGAATGTTTCCCTTAAGCGGTATGAAATATCCTTCTTTATCCATTTTGATTAACTTTGCCTTGAAGTCTACTTTATTTGATATGAGGATGGAAACCCTGCTTGCTTCTGCAGTCCATGTGAGTGGTATGATTTTTCCCATCATTTCACCTTCAATCTGTGGATATCTTTTCTTATGAGATGAGTCTCTTGGAGTCAGCATATTTTTGGGTCATTTTTTAAAATTCAATCTGCCAGTCTATGTCTTTTGATTGGTGAGTTTAGGCCATTAACATTCAGGTTTATTATTGAGACATGATTAGTTTTCACAGACATTTTTGTTTATTTTTTGTATTTAACTTGACTTGGTTTCTCCTTTGATTAGTTTTTCCTTTAGTATAATACCTCTCTTTGCTGATTTTCATTGTTGTTTTTCAATTCCTCGCCAAAGAATATTTTGCTGTTATATATGGTTCTATAGTGCAGGGTTTTGAGTTGTAAATTCTTCTAACTTTTGTTTATCATGGAAGGTTTTATTTCATCATCAAATGTAAAGCTTAATTTTGCTGGATACAAGATTCTCAGTTGGTATCCATTTTCTTCCAGAGCTTGATATATGTTGTTCCAGGATCTTCTAGCTTTCAGGGTCTGGGTTGAAAAATCTGCACATAATCTAAATGGTTTCCACCTATATATAATCTGATTCCTTTCTCTGTGGCTTTTAATATTCTCTCCTTATTCAGTATGTTAGGCATTTTCATTATAATGTGCCTTGGTGTGGATCTGTTGTAATTTTGTACATTTGGTGTTCTGTAAGCCTTCTAAATTTGGTTTTCCAATTCATTCTTAATGTTTGGAAATTTTTCTGATATTATTTCATTGAATAGATTGTTCATTCCTTTGGTTTGGAACTCTATTTCTTCCTGTATCCCAATAACACTTAAATTTGGTCTTTTCATGCTATTCCATATTTCTTGAATGTTCTGCTCATGGTTTCTTACCATTTTCACTGTGTGATCTACATTCTTTTTAACATTATATATTTTGTCTTCATTGTCTGAGGTCCTGTCTTCCAAGTGGTCTAATCTGTTGGTGATGCTTTCAATTTAACTATTAATTTGGTTTATTGTTTCTTTCATTTCAAGGATTTCTATTTGTTTTTTTGTTTGTTTGTTTTTGTAGAACCTCTATCTCCCTATTGAAGTAGTCTTTTGCTTCCTCTATTTGTTTATGTAGTTCTTTGTCAAAATGATCTTTTGCTGCCTGTATTTGCTCTCTTATATCATCCTTTAATTCACAGAATATTTTAATTATGTGCATCCTGAACTCCTTCTCTGTCCTTTCTTCTCCTGTGTTGGCCATGGATTCTAATAATATGGTATCTTGTTTTGTTTTGTCTTTTCATATTGCTTGTGTGTCTTCCCTTCGAGCACTACGGATCCAAGGCATTACCTTTTTTTATCCAATAGGCTTATAGTGCCCCTGAAGGGATCCAATACCTTTCCTTTGAGGTAAAGGACAATGTTAAGAGATCCCAATATAAATAATATACACCCTAAAAACCAACTGTTTGCTATTATGACATTTACAGTTTGGTCACAATGTACAGAAATGGTGAATTTGATTATTAACTACAATATACTCAGTAGGTTTGTAAAAGGGTTTACAGTTTCTGATGGTGGACAAAGAACCGGGGGTGTGAGGAGTAGGATGATATGCTGAGTAGATAGGAGGTGAGACTATAGAGTTATTATATCTTAGAAAGAGTGTAAGAGAAATCTAAAGAGGAAGATTAGTAGCAGGAGAAGAAAGAAAAAGTAATTTTGGGTAGACAAGTGGGAAGGTGGTAGAGTACATAAAGCAAACACACATATATATTAAGAAAAATTTAAAATGTTAAAATAGTAGAAATTGGTGGAAAAAAGAAAAAGAATATACAACACAACTGTAATATACTATTCAGATGTCCCAGTCCTCAAAATCCAAATTCATGCAAAGTTCTTGGTTTCACATATGTTAGAGATGTGAGGGCAGGAGAAGAGAGAGGGAGGGGGGAAAAATCTTGAAGGAAGAAACAGAGATTGTTTTGGTTGGAGATCAGTATCGTTCCTGCTTCCTTTTTCATCCAATAGGTGGGTCCTCTCTTGTTAGCTGGTATCAACACCCTCAGGATAGTGGAGGTAACCCTGTTGCCACTGTGCCAGGGTGGCACCTACTAGGGAGTGGGGAGTTAGAAACTAGGTGCCGGGCCGGCCGGAGTTCCAACCTGTGAGTTGCCCCCACTGAAGATGGTAATGAAGGTGGACCCAGAGGAAGGTGCCTACTTTCAATGAAGGGAATCGAATCAGGTTGGGGGAGCAAGGCGCTGGCTTTGGATGATGAGTTCAGAGAAGAGATCTGTGGCATGCAGTGTGTGGCCGTCAGCTGACTTTAGAGCCTGTGTGATGTTCTCGGATGCCGGCAGGTTACTGCGTGTAGGGGACTATCTCTGGTGCTGCAGAGTCCCAAGATGGTAGTAACTAAAGGAGCCCCACATTGGTAGACAGAGGTTCACATGAGGGTGCAGCTGGAGTTCTTGTGTGTGGGAAGCTGCTGGTGTCCTGCACAGAAATGGCATCCATGGTATCTGTTTGGGTGGGTGGCCCAAATTCCTTCTTGAAGGCTGCTGCCACGATGATCTCGCTCTGGTACCTTGTAGTCCTGCATGAGCGAGTAATTGGGAGACCTACTCTGACACTGAGGCCTGGAGGCCTGGACAGGCATTCCTGCACAGGGATAGGAATATCGCTCACAGAGAAGTAGTATTCTCACTACTAGAATCCCAGGTCATGGAATGACACAGAATGCTGCCTCTGTGTCACCCGCCATCTTGGATTTCCCCTCTACGTTGGATTTGATGTGTCTCCCCATGGGCTCTGTGTTATAGGCTTGCTCCCTGGCATGGTACAATTGAGAGTTAGTGGAAACATCAGTAGGTGGGGCCTAATTTAAGGTCTTCAGATCCCTAGGGGTGCACCCTTGAAGGGGATTGTGGGACCCCCATCTCTTCTGTTTTTCATTTCCCAGCCATGAGATGAATGGGTTCACTCCACCAAGTGTTCCCACCATGAGAAGCCAACTAACATGGTTACTTAGTTTTAAGGGCTACTCCCTCCTGAGAGCCAAGTATTTGTTGAAAAAAATCAGATCACTGGTGTTGAAAAGTTACTCATGTGAGTTTTGTGACAATTGCATCTTTGTGATTTGGAGTAACACTTATCACCACCATTCTTGAAAATTGATAATTGGATTTAAAGATTGATTCAATTCAGCTTTCTTTTTGCTTTTCTTTTTTTCCCCAAAGTATCTCATGGGATCTGTGCTTCATATTGCCTTATCTCAAAACACCCATTATGTCTTATTCACACTAATCCATTATAGAATTATAAAATTCACTGTTACTCTTTCATTTAGTGGCTTTGGTGGCCAATGATGAATGTTAACTCCAAAATGCTGCTTTATTACAGATTGTAAAATAGTGAAATTGTATTCCATTCTTCCTTCTGCATTTATTAGCTGGAAACCCCTTCTAAAGAACAGTCTCTCATCAACTATTTGATTACCTGAAGTATAAGTTGTAAAAGAAAGCAGGATATGTACTTGATTGTTTACTTTTACTTGCTGAGTTCTAGATAAATGACTTGGTGTCATAGTAATCCAGATAGGTGACAAATTCAGGCAGCATACTTTTTTAAATTCTTGGATTGTTATATATTTGATCTACTTTATAAAGTCAGGATCCTTTTTGTTGTTTAAATTGTGCCATATTTGGTATTGGGATCTCATTCAACTCAGCTCTTATAGCTTTATACCAAAATCCCAGCAGTCTCCCTTGAAGTACAAGGTATTCCTGCCCAGACATGAAATTAGCTTTTTCCTTTGCTTTCTTTTTTTTTAAGAAGTCTGATTCCTGTTAATGAGAAATGATATTTAGAGACATAATCTGAGTGCTATGTTACAATTATTACTGAGTTGTTTCAGTTCTAGATCTTTTTTCAAACTGAGATATGAAATGTATGTGTATATATATAAAATGCATGTTGTATATATAAAAAGTATTCTATATTTGTATGGATATTTACAACTCAAACAAAATATTGTAGCATTTTACTTAACTTCCTTGATTTTGTCTTATTCTCAGGACCCTTTTCCCTAACTACATTAGTGATCTTATTATTTTTATTCTTTAATACAAATCTCACACTTTCAAAATACTGATATTATTATTACAAAAACGTAGTTTGAATTTTCTGAGTCACTCCTTATATTTGAGGATTATTTTACCGCAATGATTGGTCAAGTTACTCAAATTACTTTGCGCAAAGGTCACTGGTACAAATTTTTCTCTGCATTTTGCCATCAACATCATGTGCAACTATGTTGATTTGTTTTGTAATTCTGGAGATACTGAACATTTTAAATTTAAAATAGTATAGAAAATTTTCATGGTTCCAAAGTCAAAGCCATAAACCAAAGCAGACTCCTTGCCATGGTTTCCCTATTCCACCAAGGGTATCAATTTTGTTTGTTTTTAGTTTCTTCTTCCTTTCTATTTTTTTTAAATAAGAAAATCTGTGTGCTTCATCTAGAAAAGGAGACAAATGTACACTTGGCTCTAAGTCTTGAATTTTTCCCTTAAAAATGTGAAAAACTTATAATGGGGGTCTCAGAATATTCCCCAAGAACTTCATTGTTTTCTTTTTCTTTTCTTTTTTTCCTCTTTCTCTATTTAAAGCACCTTGAACTAAGCTGCTCAGACCTTCACTGCTTTGAAAATAGTTTTGCAAAATTAGTCCCCAGAGGGGTTGGCATGTGCTGCTGGACATGAGCCTGAGCTGAAGACACGTCCAATGAAGGGGCAGTTGACAAGAACCAACAGGGTACAGGGCTGAAGCCAATAATCAAAACCTTAACAGATTTTTACACCATGATGCAGAGTACTTAATAACTAATAGCAGGACCTTAAGAGTCAGATCAATCTGAGTGACCATCTGCTCACTATTTGACCTTGGGTAGAGTATGTTTATCTCTGTCCTGCAGGTTCTTTGTTCAAAAAGTGAGGATTCTTTTTAAAGTAATAATATTGAATGTGATGATGTATATAATGCCCCTCACACAGAATGTTTATCATCATCGTCATCATCACCACCATCAGCACATAGAGCAGGCCCTTGCAGCCAGAACTAGGACAGACCTAATGGAGATGTCCCTCACAGTGGCCTATACCCAGAGACATTTCCAAGGATCAGGATAAATTGAAGGTGTTGTTTGAAAGAGTGGTTACCTAAAAGAGAGGGACCAGCAAAGAAATAGACCATAACAGAGCAGCAAAGTTATAGCAAGAGACCAAGTGGAACTGGAAAAAATAAAGAGTGTTTTGAAGAGTGTGAGGGTGTCAAATTGAAACAGGAGCTAAGAAGAAATTCCAAGTGTAGAGAGGAGTATGGTGAGTGGCTTCTATGCAGTGCAGACTTAGTGCTCCCAAGGTAAATGTGAATGCTTCAAGCATCTATGTAGTATGAGGTTATCGGTGAAGCATTGCTTACCCAATATCAAGCGCTGTCAAATAGGTATGTGGGAGAAAGCTTTTGGAGCTGGGGTTGATAGGACTAAAGCAGACTATGATTCTCCAAATGGCCACTGGGGTTGTTATTTGGGATTCATTTTTGGTGTTAAGCCCATGGAGGAAAGTGAAAAATTTAGTAGTCCAGCGTCTGGGAAGAAACCTGAGGTCTTACAAAGTATTCAGAAAAAGTTGCTGATATAATGTGACATTAAAGGTGTGTCAGAACCTATGTGACCCTTCACAGGTGGATGAAACCAATTCCCAATCCTGGAGGGACATTGGCATGCATGGAATTATACCTGCTTGGTGCATCACTTTACCTGGGTGTAGGCAAAAGGAGCACACAGCAACCGTCTAGAAAATTGAGCCAGAGGTAACATTCAGGAGGAGGAAAACAGAACAAAGCAACTCATACTGAAGTGAAAAGGTTTGGGGTTTGCTGTGACCTGGAGACTTTTCAATATAAACAGTTTCTCACTGACCCTGCGGTTCCCACCTGTTCTCATCTTCATTTTGATTGGTAAGTTTTCTCCAAAGCACAATCCTGATTCTCTTTAATAACTTGAACTTAATAGAAGAAAAATCATTCATTTATTTTAGGTGGTCCTTCCTATATTTCCATGAATAATAGCCAACATATTGTAGTACATATATATTTGCACTGTAAAAAAGATCTCGGGTGATCCCTCCTCACCTTAACCCTCTCTACCTTCTCTGTTCACATAGATAGCTCCAACTGATCTTTCATATACCAAGGCTCAGGTCCTCCAGAGTCTTCCCTAAATTTACTGGGTAGAGCTAAACTCTTTTCCTTGTCTATATATCATAAAACTTTATTCATTTATAACTACATTTAAGTAACCATATTTCTTTAATTACCTATTCACAAATCTATCTCTTCCATTGAGCCCATGGAAAACTGTATGCTCCTCACTTTATATCCCTGGTACCTAGCCAGAGTAAGTATACTTCAAATGGTTACTGAATAAATTAATATATGCATGCCAAAAACCAAGCAACCCAGAAATCCATTTTTCATACTTTCCAAGTCATGACCAAGTAAAGAATAAAAAGAGAGTCGTAGACAAACTGTCCAGTTAACCTTATAAATTTGATAAATTTAGCACAATCACAGTAGACTTAACTTCAATCAACTCTGTGTCTTGTGTGTCATTTATGTAGTACTTAAATATCTATACATCATCTTGCTCAAGCACACATCTCATGCATGATTTGTAAGCCTATAGAGGCTGGTATGTTATTCTGGCCTACAGAGAAAAGTCACTGGAGCATAGATACGCTTGTGAGGAAAATTCAAAGACCTGGTATGAGTTAATAGACAAAGATTGTCTGCTTCTTTGGCCAACAGAGAAGGTTCGATACAGAAAGATGTAGACAGATCAAAAAAGCCCACGTGTTAGGAAACATTATCCAAAATAATTCTAACCAAAAGTGCTTGTTATTTAAAAGTATTAGCAAATTCTCTAGGAATGTGCAGATGATTTAAAAATCTTGGTTTATGTTTGTTCTTAACTTTCCCAATTGACATCTAAGACAGTTTGGAACAATCATGGCTCCCTAGTGATGCTTCTGTATGAGGCCTATTAACCTCTCTGATCCTTAATCCTGTGACTTCAAGGTGAAGACAGAACCATTTTAAAGAATCACTATGTAAAGTCTAAAAGAAAGAGAGCAAGATAAAGACAGGGATTGGGGTATGTCATTAAACCCACATTCCACTATATAACACATACCTATGACCCGGATATAATGGGCAAATGTACAGAAAGGATTACTAGAAGTTGAATTTGCTGAATTGGCACAGTTGCAGATGGCCAGAGACAAAGGGGGATGAGAAGATACTCATCTGAGCTTCATCTTCCTGGAGGATAAGAAAGAAGGTGGTAGAGAAAAGACAGTGATGAGAACAGTTTCCCACTCCAGGCACCAGATGGTACCATTGATCCAGAATATCCCTGAAAAAGGAGCGTGTGGTAGGAAGGGAGGAGAGCTGTCCCGAGCAAACCCCAACGGGAATATATTTGGTACTTAGTAACCTGGATGGCTAGGCCCATTGTATATTGAGTTTCAGTTTATATATTTTTTTCAGTTTAAAGAAAGACTCTTGGGAATATTGGAGGAAGGGGAAAAAACGATATTTCAGAAGCAGCGAAATTTGAATAGCTTATAGCCAAAGAACTAGCTTTTCTTTCACAGAGAGTGGATGTCATTTTAGGTCGTGGCACAAGAATATTTGCTTCTCCAAAAAGAGGAAGGAGGAGTCTCTTGGTCTGCCTAAACTGGACTGCATAATTGCTAATATCAGAACAGGTCTCACAGTTCAAGCCATCTCTTTTTTACTAATACCTGAAATAACTCCAAAACTTCTTGTTTCATAAAAAAAAACTTGAGGAGGTGGAGCACATCATGTAACCCTATCTACTAGGAATGAACAAAAGAATCTTATATTCAGAAAACTGTAAATGATACATGGGTAATTCTTTGCACAGTAACTTACTACACAGTTCCTGGAGCCAAACTGCCTAGGTTCAAATCTGTTTTAATGCTTAGATGCTGTGAAACTAATAAAGAGGAGCAGGAGAGGGGAAAATCAGCATTGCACCTTTCTGTTGTCTGCATAAGGTAGGAGCCCAAGGGAAATTAAAAGCTAACTGATCCTGTGTGAATGTCTCTGGATCTAATCAGTGTCTGTGGCCCCAATTACCAGGCCTCCTGCACATCCCCTCCCTCTGCATTTGAAAATGATTTAAAAAATTGAGTTAAAACTTTAGGAAATTTTAGCACCAAAATTTACAAATCTTAAGTGCTGAGCCTGATAGATTTTAACCACCATACAAATAGGAACACAGATCATCCCTAGTATAGTTATAAGTTTCCTCCTGCTCCTCTACCCTCAGTGTCCTGCCCTCATAGGTAATGACTCTTCTGACTTCTATCACTGACGTTTTGGGTTGTATTTAAGATTCGTAAGATGCGATCTTTTGTCTCTTATTTTACTGAACATCATGCCTGAGAGATCTGTCCATGATATTTGACCAGTGGTCTTTTTGCATTGCTGTGTATACTTGTATGATATGAATACAAGTTACTTTTCCAGTACAGCTTTGAGGGATGGTTGGGTCATTTCTAGCTTGGGACAATTAGGTGTAAAGCTGTTCATTCTGGAAGATGTCTTTGGGTAAATGTAAGTACTCATTTTTGCTGAGTGGTGGGGTAGAAATGCGTGCATCTTTGTCAGGTTCTGAAAAACAGTTTTGTGAAGCAGCTGTTCCAGTTGAACACCCCTGTTGATAGTGTGAGTGTGTTGGTTGTTCTACAACCTCATCAAACCTAGACAATATCTATTCTTGGATGTCAGCTTCTCTGGTAAATATGTGTCAGTGACACATTGTGGTTTCAATGTTTACTTTCCGTAGTCTTCTATGTAATTGGGGGGCCATTTGAATATCCTATTTTATGAAATCTGTTCAAGTCTTTTGCTCGGTATTGAAGTCTATCATTTTACAGTTAAGTTGCAGATTTTTTTTTTTATTTTGGACAAAAATTTTTTGGACATGGGCCCTTTTTTGGGTTTATGTCATAAATCTCTTTTCATGACAATTGCCATTTTATAGTGTATAGAATTGCCTTCATTAATAAGGTTTTAATACACTTAAATGAAGTCTAATTTATTATTTTTAAAAATTATTAGTGAATTTTATACCCTGTTTAAAAACCTCTGTCTAGGAGCAGAGTGAAGAAGAAGAGGCCAGAACAACTCCTGGAGCAACCAACCGCATGGCCCTGCCTCCTGCTGATGTGCCACCAAGTCCAAGGGAAAGCTGAAGGGGATGCTGAAGGAGATAGAGCCACGGTGATCCACAGAGAAGATCCACCAGGCTGTCTGCTAAACCTGCTCCTCCAAACCAGAGCCCACGCCTGAAAAGGACCCCTGCAAAGAAGGGGGAGAAGGCACCCGAAGGGGAAAGCTGAGCTGGTAAGGATGGAATAGCCCTGCCGAAAGTGGAGAGGTCTGGACCGACCAGGCACAGAAGTGGAAGGTGCTGGAGATGCCAAGGGCGCTGTGAGTGTGTTTGATAGCTGTGTGTTTCCGTTGCCTGTACAGATTGAAATAGTATTATTATCAAGCTTTATAAAAATGCATAATTTTGTTTTACTTAAAAAAAAAGACAATGTTATTAGCACACAGAACCCTTCAGTGTTGTTTTGGGGAAAGTAGCGTATATCACCAGCAGAATGTCTCCAAAGCCAGACTGCTGTGGGGAAGCGCCTTTCCCTTCTGGTTTTGAGGGACTTCCTCTGGGCTCCCAGGAGGAGGGATTCCTTCAGGTTGGCACACACAGCTACCTTGGCACATATGCTTTGTGGTGTGGCAAAACTCAAACTCATCTCTCCCTCTCTGTCATTGGCATAGACTTGATTTACCTAATCCCGGAGACCTGTTGGGACCTGACTCCTGACAAATTGGTTTTACTGGTGTGTCAGGCAATCTGCACTTTCCCGTGACATCATTGAGACAGTGTCCCTCAAAAGAGCAGCAGATCCTTTTCTAGATTGTGGATCTTCAGGCTGGTAATTCTGCCATTCTCATTTAATATCCTGAAAAATCAGGATCCGCTCATGAAAAGTTAATAAACAACAAGCTAGATGTGAAATGTCAATGGTTGCTCTAAACTCTCCACCTGCAGAGCATAAGATGAAGATTTCATTGGGTTTTATAGTGGCTTTCTGATTTTGGTAGCCCATCCAAGAAGGGAGTTTGAGAGTTTCTATATACTGTTAGCAATTATCTGCCCATGTCCTGCCTAGAATGCCATTATTGTTTATGAAAAGTATCTTTAATAAGACTTTGGCTTGGAAAAATAAAGTAAAATTTTAAAAACATTAGCTTATCAAATATCATGAAAAAAAATTTTTTGTTGTTTGCATCTAAAGTCTGATTGCTTTAGGTCACAATACATGCTCTATCTCAAGAGAATGTTTTCTATATGGTGAAGGGTAGGGATCAAAGTGCACTTTTAAATATAGATTTTCAATTAACTCACCACAAATCATTGTAAAGATCACATGTTTCTCACTAATTCAATCTGGTGAGCCATTTATTTCAAAATACATTTTAATTTTATATTCACATTTCTAATTATAGGTGGATCTTGAATTTTATAAAGAACTTTTTGTATATATCTATCAAAATAATTGTTTATTTTCTCTGACTGACCAACAATTTTGCAATACCAGTTGGGTGTCTGATAATTCAGTTCAATTCTGACACTCATCAGCGTTTCACAGAACTCAGATGTTTAGGACATAGTCCCACAAGATTGTCCCACAAGACTCTCCCCCAACTTCAGATACCAATCACAAGTAGTAAGTTGCCAGGTTACCCACAACTTCTGTCTAACGTGGCTACAAATCAGAAGTTCTCATGATCCCTTTCTCTGGTTTGATAATTCGCTACAGCAGCTTACAGAACCCAGGATAACAGTTTACCAATAATTGCCAATTTATTACAAAGGATATTTTAAGGGTTATAAATAAAACAGCCAGATAAAGAAATGCCTAGGGCAAGGTTTTGACGGGTCCTGAGAGCAGAACTTGTGTGCCTGTGGAGTTCAGGTGACCCCCTCCTGGTACAGGGATGTGTTCACCAACCTGGAAGCTTTCCAAGCCTGGTAGCACAGGGATTCTAATAGGGGCCTCCTAATGCAGGCATGCTCCATTAACTCAGCCCCTCTCCCCTTGCTGATAGGGAGCAGCCCTGAACGTCTCAATCTTTTAATCAGGCTTGGTCTTTCTGGTGATCAGTGTCAAACCAGGATCCTGCCAAGAATAGCTTCATTAGAACAAAAGATGCTTCTATCACCAAGGAATTTCCAAGCCATTAGGGACTCTGTCAGGAAAGGGAGTCAAAGACCAAATATTAGAACAGAAGATATGTCTAAAGCCCTTAGAATATCTTAGGAATTTACGAGGGGTTTAGGAGCTCTTTGCCAGAAACCAGGAGCAGAAATCAAATACCTTTTTTATATCACACATTCTTCTTTTAAAATATTGTTTAGTTGTAGATGGACACAATGCCTTTGCTTATTTATCTTTATGTGGTGTTGAAGATCAAACCCAGTGCCTCACATGTACTAGGTGAGCACTCTACCACTGAGCTACAACCCCTGCCTCTTATGCCATACATTCTTTTTTTTTAATATTTTATTTTTTAGTTGTAGTTGGACACAATACCTTTATTTTTTTATTTATATTTATATGGTGCTGAGGATGGAACCCAGGGCCTCCTCTATAGCTGAACCCCAGCCCCAGCCCATGTCACACTTTCTAAGTTGTAAAATATTAACCCATTTATACACAAGTGGATTTGGCTTACTAATATTTTATTTAGGAGTTTTGTAAATATACTCATGACAATATCGGTCTGATTTTCCTTTCTCATACTGATCTTTTTTGTTTTAGTGTCACATTTATTCTAGCTTCAACAAAATGAATCAAAGAGTCTATACTCTTCCTCAATTCTCCAGAAGGATGTATGTACAGTTGGAACTGCATATTCCTTACACCTGAGAGTCTTGCCAGAGTGTTTTGATTCTCATGGATATGTGGTAATAGTGTATTGATTATGAAAATCTCAAGAAGTAAAAGAGATGTCAATAGATGCATATAGGTGAAAATTTTGAGGGAGTAGGAAGAAACCTAGCATGAGCCACTTTAGTAGGGACTTAGGGCCTCTTATCAGCTCCTTCCCAGAGGAACCCATGACCATTTACCAGGCACCAAGAAAGGGAAACATAAAGATCTGTTAGAAACGGGTCCTGAACTTGTGCTTATCCTCAGAGACATGAAAGACATGGTAATCCACCAGTCAGAGTGGACATCAGATGGTAAGTGAAGATTTAGCCTCATCCTAATGGAACTGAAGGGCCAGAACAAATAGTGGTAATAGATATACTTAGTAACTGATAGAATGTCCACAATGGTTTTCTGACATGTGGAATGAGGGACATTCTGATTGGAAGGACCAAATGTATATTACTGAATCTTCCTCTGCTGTGAAGCTTGTAAACCTGTTATGGTTTACATATGGAATGTTCCCCAAAAGCTCATGTGTGATACAATGCAAGGAGGTTTAGAGGTGAAACGCTCAGGTGATGAAAGTCTTGACCCCATCAGTGAATTAATCCCCTGATAGGGATTAACTGGGTAGTAACTGCAGCAGGTAGGGTATAGCTGGAGGTATATATTTTGTATCTGGTGAGTGGAGTCTCTATGCTTCCTAGAACCATGTCCCCAGCTGCTTTCCCCTGCCACACCCTTCTGCCATGATGCTCTGCCCCACCTTGTGCTGTGAGGAATGGGGTTGGCCATCTATGGACTGAGACCTCAGAAACTGCGAGCCTAAAATCAACTTTTCCTCCTTGAAATTGTTCTTGTCAGGTCTTTTGGTCACAGCAGTGAAAGCGCTGACTCAACCAAAGCCAAAAGCTGAAATTCATCTCTGGGGAGAGTCATATTTAGCACAGCCATCAAAAACTTGAGAATGCAGAGGGTGATTCTTGTCATAAATCGTTTTGTCTAGATTACTGATGCAAACGCCAGATGGGTTGTAGAAAATGACCGAAGATCATTACAAGCCTAATCAGGCACTACGGCCAATCACAGTAAGTGTCAGACACAGGGGTTTTGCTGGGAAAATCCACCCAGCTTCTGATACCTGGTGCACAATGAATGATCAGGTCAATGCTGTATTCTCCCACTCCAAACAAAAGGAGTTTATATCCATATAGCAAGAACAATGGTTTATTGAAGTGTTATTTAATGTTTGTATAAAACTTGACTGCATTGTCTCACCCCTGTGTAAACTCCCTCATTCTCTTTCCCCATAGGATCCAGAGGAAACTTGCTCTTTCCAATAGCTCACAGAACATGATAATGATTTTATATATATAATGCTAAGTCGAACTGGTGGGCAAAAGGTATCAAGTACTACAGATGTTTTAATTAAGTATATGAATGCCTGAAGATGGGAGATAAACTTGAAGAAAATTTAGGGGCCTGTCAGGATGATAAAGTCTCTGGAATGTTAAAATTTTCCTCTTAGAGTTAAAAGATAGGGTACTGAAACTTGCTTCACCACAATTAAGAAAGATACCGACTGTCTTGTATTTTGGCTGGTATATATACTATATTTTGTCATGCTTCTCTGACCCATTCAGCAGATACTCCTCAAAACCCTCTATCAGTTCTGTCATCTATGGGTTAACAAAATACCTTATCTATTGTTCTGGATTACAATGCAGTACTGCCTCCTTTCAGGGACTATATTTTATAGCCCAAGAAATGCAGTGATAAGCTCATAATATACTGTCTTATCATATGATTAATATCCAGAAACAGCTTACTTGATATTCAGTAGAATGTTCTGATTAAGACTTGGTTATGTGGGAGACAACTCCTTTCCAGACTGCAGAATATGCTACAAGCTTTAAACCTATGGCCAATGACCTACATGAATGACAACAGGCTCCTTTGCCCTTTGGTTTTGTTTGAGCCACAGGGAACCCCATGCAGCAGGAGAGAGGAGAATGAAGAAGGATGAGGGGGACTTGTTTTCCTGATTTCCCCTGCAACACACACACACACACACACACACACACACACACACACACACACGTCTTCTAAAGTCTGGCTTCCTCCCTCTAAGGGCCACTGCTTTCTTGGTCAGCCTCTATACCAGTCTCTCCTTGCTCTGCAAACCACTGCCTCCCTCATCTCTTCTGGCCAGTTGGTGCTAACAGCTCTGCTGTAATTAGACTCAGGATGTTTCTCTTTTCCTCGGGGATTCCACCATCCTAAATTGAGGGCATCATTTCCTTTTTGCTGAGACCTTGTCTGCTACAGGTTTTCTATATTCTCTGCCCATCCCCACATTCCTGTAGAACTATCACTCACATTATCCTAAGTGTCTCCCTCCTCCCTTCTGTTTTTGGAGCACACAGCAAAGAATCTCTGCAATTAGTTTCATCTTTTTAAGGGACACAGGTGCCATTGCACCTTGTGTTTTTTCTCAGCAAAAGTCCCACAGGCAGGGAATTATAAGTTTTTTGGCTACCCACTCTGAAGAGGTGAGGAGAGAAGGAGGAATCAATACAAATTAATACTCTAATATATTCCAGTATAACTCCCTGGCTGGCCATTTGCCTGCTTCCAACCTGGACATGGATGCTCTGCCTCCTCTCAGTGGCCCTGTCCTTAGCACACTTGGCAATAGAAAACTAATCAAAGGAAGGCAGATGCATTTCACCTCCAGTGTCAAACTTAATTGATTGGCTCCCAAAGCACGTTATTGGGAAAGATTCTGAGGCCTCATCCTAGTTCCACAGGAAAGAGTGCTGTAATCAATTGGTGATCACTAGGGGAGGTGACCAGAAGTATAGCAATCAAAAGCTGTGCATTTATTATTCTCTGTCTAACCCCCCTCCTCCCTAAGAAGCAACCTCATTCTTGGCTAGTTAATCCACAGGTAATGCAAGAGGCCATTTCTCTTATGGGAAGAGACCACATTGGATGATTAGGACAAGAACTGTGGGCTTAAATTCTAAAACACACTTCTATTTAGGAGGGTAGCAGAAACATGTTCCATACAACTAAACAGACATTGGTAAACAAAGGAAGATACACTTTATAGGCACATAGTTTTGCTAGACATGTTCACAGATATTTATACCTTTAAATTTCTTTAAAAAAATAAATGATATGATTCCAATACTTCATGGTCACAAAGGAATTGCAGTAGCAAATGATTGCTTAGATCTAATTGAAGCAGGCGATGGAGATCGTCACTCTTCTTTCAGCATAATTTTTCTGCTTCTGTTTCCCCAAGTCTTAAAAGGCAAATTCAAAGACCCCTCCTACCTTTTGGTTGTATCCAGCTCTGGTTCAGGCCCTGTTCTTGAACTGAAGAAGGAATTTATAACTCAGCCTGCTGTGGGCTGTATGTGGACTATCACCATCACAGCCAGTGAGGGGACAGGACTGGCTTTGGGAACTTCTCGTGGCACCCCCACAGGATAGGCCGCCTGCTGCAGGTAAACTTCCCCCTCAACTCTACCAAAGGTCCCACACAGCACCAGAGATGGGGTGACCTGCCAAGATGCCAACCAACCGGCTGACCGCAAGACATTAAGAAGCAAGACTTTACCCCTGAAACCTTATCCCTGCCTCTGATGTATCCCCTTAAATAAACCATGGGAGCCATTTCCCAGTTGTCTAGCTCCAGCTCCTGTGTGGACTGGACCTATCAGAGGCTCCACCTTTTTGCAACTGTCTTTCCAACTTTGTCTTTTGTTCTTCACTAATTATCCTAGACTTTAATTTCTTAGGTGGCTTACACCCTCCTTGACAGGAAGAAGAACCCTCTGATGAGGCGCTGCCTTCTCCCGGTAGCCTGCCGTGACTGGAACTCAGCATTAGCAAGCTGGTGTGTCTGCTTTACTGCTCAGCTGCCATGATGCTTTCCCAGCCAAAGCAGGGTCCTGAATTGGTGGTGGTTTGCTAGGAGCCACAGCAAAAGTATTATGATACATGGCACCTTTGGTTTAGGTGACTGCCAGCTAGCCATTGAGATGATATGATTATGTTAAGATTTACATTCATATGGAAATTGGACTCCTGCTGTTCACCTCGCCTGCTACGGGACTCATGTTACGGGACTCATGTTATGGGACTCCTGGAGAGTTCCCATTGGTTGGGAAAGATAGTAGGAGGGAATTTCCGGGGGAGGTCCGGGCCCCCGGTTCTGGTAGACGCACACACGTGTGTGGACCAGCTTGCTAGCGGGGCGCACACGGGGCACTGGCGGCCTTTTTAAAATAAAACTTTCTGCTCGAGCGGCTTGTGATTCTGTGCCCAGCCGGGTTGCGGCAATTGGTGGCCCGTACGGGGAACGAACCCGCGACCTTGGCATTACCAGCTGGATTGCGGCAGTGGTTATGATGAGGGGC
This sequence comes from Ictidomys tridecemlineatus, assembly GCF_052094955.1. Taxonomy (NCBI): domain Eukaryota; kingdom Metazoa; phylum Chordata; class Mammalia; order Rodentia; family Sciuridae; genus Ictidomys; species Ictidomys tridecemlineatus. The sequence continues at coordinate 804,953 of NW_027520954.1, read as the reverse complement.
CTCAGTTCTCCAGATCGTTCCTTCTGCCTTCCCTGCAGATGAGGCCCTGAGCCCTTACTTATAGAAAAAAAAAGCCTTGCTCCTCTTTAGGAATCCTCTCCAATAATGACTCCCCACCTCAGGTCCCCTCTGCGTTCTCCTATCCAGAGTGGTCTTACCATATCATTATTGCAGCACTCCCCCACATGGATGTGCCTTAGACCTTGGTCTAATGTACATTGCTGCCACTTTAAAGTGCCACTGGCCCCTGTTCAAATCTGGGTAAGTTCCATCACCAGTGCACACTCTGTTCTCTACCCACCACCTCTGCTTTGCTGTTACGGAGTAGTGAAGACTTGCACAGCCTAAAACTTCAGAACAGGAGTTGCCTCCAGGTGCCAGAAGTCAGCTACATTCATCAGCTAGAAACTCTGCAAACCCAAACACCAACATGCTCTGGGAAAAGGGGTACACCCAACTAAATCTTTGCCACTTGATGCCAGAAGTCTAGACTTTGTTTTACTTTTCCTATTAATGTCGTCAACTAATTCAAAAGGTTTCTAAACATCTAGTTCGCATGTCACTGATTTGTGATTTCTACTTTCAAGTGAGAAGGTGAAAGGTAATTTTCTAGTAATATAACCAACTTTCATCTTTCTACACTCCAGCTTAACAAGTCTTTCAAATGAGCTGAGCAGTTTGAGTACAGTGGGGAGCTGATTTTGAATCTCATTGTATGCAAAAGGAAACATTAAAAAAAAAGAAAAACAAAATTTCTTGACTCGGTAGCATTGAACACTAATTTAAAATAAAACTTTATTTCAAGCTACATTTATTTCCTAAGAAATGAGATGAAAAGAATTGAAATGAATCATCATCCAGATGATTCTAGCTCTTTAATCACCATCCTCACTCTTGCTAATTGAATCTTGAATGAACGTTGGCTTCACTCCCTGAGGTACACTAAAACAAATATATAATGCGTATCTCCTTAAAATGAGAGATTTCACATGTTTGAAATTAAAAGTGCCCATAAATTGCAGCAAAAGCAGAGTATGACATCTAAATAGGAGATGGAAACCTTGTAGGAGAGATAATAACCTTATTCATCAGATTGCAAAGGTTCATAACCAGAGGGTCTTTATCATTATGTGGTTCCCAAATGAAAACTTGGAAAGTCTGATTGTGATGGTGCCTAAGCAACCTCATAAAGGTAAACCTGAGACCTCCAGGTAGTGGCTCTGCGTTTTCTTGAGTCTGCCTTTTAGTGCTGTTAATGTTGGATCAGATTTGCAATGTTAATTGGGTTGCATCAGAGCCTTCTGATTTGGTCATTAAGAACATCAAAATAACCAGATGTTGCCATTAATTGCTTGGCTATTGGTCTGAATTTTTTTATGATGCTGTTGATTCATGGATACATTCTGATTTTCCAAGGTAGAGACACTGACAGTGAGGTAAAGTATTCTGTGTATGGAAAATGTCCCTGGGCCTTTTCTTGCTATGAAATCCTGAATGTCACCTTTTCATATTCATAGAGAAGAATGGGGAAAAGCAAAGCTTGGACATAAATAAGCCAAACTGTAGTGAACTAATTACTTTTTGTGACACACCTGGAAGGGACTACTCATCTGAACAGGAAGTGACTGAAAAAAAACAAGCAGCCCCCTTTAAAGTTCAGATGAACCGTTTCAAACACAATTGTTCAAAAACATAACTAGGAAGATTTCCAGTGGATTACCTGTCCATAGGAGCTAACTTGTGAAGAACCATTTTTGCCCCATTGTATTGCAATCATATGCAGTCTTGGCTGTGACTAAAACAGGGCATACCGTATATTAAAAAATATTTTAATTATATTTCGAGATATAAATTTATATAGACATATTTCAAGATATAATTGCTGATTTGTGCAGTTTGATAGGTCCCAGTTGAAACAACCCAAAGGAAGGAGGAAATTAAAGAAGACAATTTTTTTTTCAGTGCTGGGATTTGAACCCAGGACATTTCACATGCCAGGTCAGTGCTCTGTCAGTGAAGTACATCCCCAGCACAGAGTTCAATAATATTTAAATGTGGGAAGATGTTAAAACTATAAAAATGTAATGACTCCTAGGGTGATATATAAATCAAACGAACATGTTAATCACTTGCTTAAAAGACTAATTAAAATAAAGTAGAACATTGTTTGTTAATATGTTTAACTTTTGCATTTATTTATTCAATAAAAAATTATTAATTCCCTAAAATATATATCCCTGCCATTCTATGTGTAATCCAGAGTTCATTGCTGAGAGCCACAGCCAAGTCGGAATGGCCCCTGGCATTTTGCCAATAGTATTGGTTGAGAGGTGAGCCATTAAGATGATGACTTTTGAGTTCTCACAGAGTTCCTGTTGAGTTCCGGTTGAGCTCTTGCGGGGATTCCTGAAGAGTTCACGTTAGTTGGTGAAATTCCGGTGGTGGGAGTTCCGGTTGGTGTGTGTGTTCCTGGAGGAACCCCGTGGGTGGCGTTCGGGAGAGTTCCCAGGGAGTGTGTGTGGAGTGTGCTGGTGGAGTTCAGAAATAAAGTTTGTTCCTGCTTGAGTGGCTTGTGATTTGTGCCCAGCCAGACTGTGGCAGTTCATGGTATTGGTAATCCACTGGAAGTTTATTATAAATCCTGATTCGGCGGACTTCAGGCCTGAGTCAGATGTGCATTTTACGAGATCTCTAGGTGATTCATGTATACAGCATTAAAGTTGGAAAAGCTCTAGACAACAAGATGCTAAGAAGAAAATAAAAACTAAATTAGTTCCTGATTTTCAGCAAACCATATTCAAGAGAGGGAAATGGATCCCCACAGGTAACCGTGATACAAGTATCAAAGTATTTAAAGGTGCTATGGGAACACAAAGGCGAAAGTGCAGAACTTAAGGGAGGCAATTCCTTGAAGAAGTTGGATCTTGAAGACCAAGTAAAAAATGGAAGGCATAAGCAGCAGAGGTAGCTTGTGGTGCTTGGGGAGCAGCTGGGATGGTGACCATTGGAATGGAGAGGCCGGGTTGGGATGAGCAAGGAAAGACGGTGACCTCTGTTGGGATACTGTGGGCAACAGGATGAACCTCACCCATGGGACAAGGAGGATACAGAGAGGAACACTGTATGAAGCATACTAGGCCACACATGATAAAGAAGACCAGTGGGTCGGGGAGGTAGTGATTCAAAGGAAGGAAGAATTTAGAAGACCATTAAAAGATAGGACTGAGTGTGGATTTGACCTGATTCCTTTGAACAAGATATCTTGAATACTTGCAGAATTCTGAAATGATGAATGTTTAGAAATGCATGTCCACTAATTGGTTTTAGAGTTTTTACATATTTCAATATTTACAGAGATATGCTAATGCATGGGCCAGTCATGGGGGCACATGCCTGTAATTCCAGGGATTTGGGAGGCTGAGGCAGGAGGATCAAGAGTTTGAGGCCAGCTTCAACAACTTAGTGAGGATCTAAGCAACTTAGCTCTCCTGTTTCAAAATAAAAAGGTCTGAAGATGTAGCTTAATGGTAAAATGCCCCTAGGTTTAACTGCCCCCCCCATACAAAAAAAAATGTTCAGGGACAGATTGTTTTTCTCCTTCTCCTTCTCCTTCTCCTTCTTCTTCTAAACAAGTATCTGTGGGTATTTTTCAAAGCAATAACTCAATTTATTTTTTAAATAAAAATGACTTGTTAATTAGAAAACAGCCTATTGTGTGTGCATGTGAGCTTGTGTATAGATACTCAGTAAATAATGGAGAACAATGAAAAAATTATCAGTATTCTATTTCATCATGCTAAAATAACTATTGTTAAACTTCTGCTGTATAATATAAAATTTTATGATGAAATTGAGATATTTTTATAAAATTTGGTCAAAATACCAATAATGTTTTCTGTCCTGCCTTTTTCTGCTAGCAATTTATCAGATACAACTGTCAATGGCACTATAAATAAATGCACATAAACATTCCAGTGGTGGCCTTATAATTATTGTGCACATATCCTATGACCATACACCTATTCCATCATACACATACCCTGTAAAAAAAGGAGTCTCCCTTGTTTTGATATTTCCAGCAATATAGCAAGACCCTTATAAATACAGTATGTTCACGTGTCAAATTATTTCCTTAGGATAATTTCCCAAACTCCAATTCACAGTGGAGTTTCTGGTTTGAATAAAATGCCTATTCAAAATTAGATAAGCATGCTGCATTGTCCTTCAAATATACTTACCAATTTACCACCACCCTCCCAAAATATGAAAGAATACTAATCTTCTCCCTTAATCTATCATCTTTATCAATACTAGCTTGAAGCATTGATTTTTGATAATAAGGGTAGGCCTACTTATTTCTTTGTGGTGAGAGCATTTAAAATCCACTTTTAGCCATTTTGAAATATACATAATAATCAACTGTACTCAACATGCTATTCAACAGAATTTATTTTTTCTAACAGAAACATTGCCCTCTTTGATCAGTATTTTCCTTTCCCTCATTTGCCTGTCTCTAATCTTTCACCCTCTACTCCATTTCTATGAGTTGTACTTTTTAAGATTCCATATGTAAGTGAAATAATGTGTGTTATGGTTTAGATGTGAGGTGTCCTACAGAAGCTAATCTGTGAGACAATACAAGACTGTTTAGAGGTGAAATGATTAGGTTGTGAGAAGAATAACTTAATCAGGGAATTAACTCACTGATGTGGATTAACTATACACGGGTGGTAACTATACATGGGTACCATGTGGCTGAAGGAGGTAGGTCACAGGGGTGTGCCTTCAGACTATATTTTGTCCCTGGTGAGCAGAACTCTGTTTCCTGGTTAACATGTCCAGAGATGCTTTCCTCCACCACCCTTCCACCACGTTATTCTACCTCACCTTGGACCCAGAGCTATAGAGTTGGCTGACTGTGGACGGAACCTATCAAACTCTGAGTCTAAATAAACTGTTCCTTTTCTACGTTGCTCTCGTCCGGTCTTTTGAACCCAGTGATGCAAAGCTGACTAAAACAATATGGTATTTGTCTTTCTGTGCCTGTCTTACTTAGTTCACTTAACATAATGGCCTCCAGATTCATCCATGTTCCACAAGGTATACATAGAGCAAGCATTACATTATGCCATGACTATCTATGATTTTTTTAATGAAAAATATAATTAAAAAGAAAAGAAAGGTAAGTAAAGTGCTGATCTCAGAGACAATCTTAAGTAAGTCAAAAGAGAGAGCTAGAAGTGGGTGGTGACTGGAGGGGCCCCTTCTATCCCAGGTAGTGTTTAAAGCCATGAAGGTGGGTAAGAGTCCCAGAGCGGGAAGGTATATAGAGTGAGAAGATGCCAAGACAAGTAAGCCTGGACTAACCTCTGAGAAACCCTAAAATCAAAGGAACCAAAAAAGGAACAGGAGTCAATGAAAAGGATTAGAACAAACTGATGAAAGTAGAATCAGAAGAGAGATAGAAGCAAGCTGTTTAAGCCAAGGGTCTGTACCTTCCAGATGTTGCCATCATGGACTCTTCAATTGAATTCAAATCCATCATTCCTCCAAGACTTCTGTTGACCTCATTAACCAAGGTCAGGTGGGGCCCTAGAAAGTAATTAGCTACATAGTAGACATTTTCAGAAAACTTAGAATATTCATTTATCTTTCAAGTTATATAACCCAAAGCAATCTGAGTTTTGCAGAATTTCTATTAATGGTTCTAGATAAGACACCAAGAGATTTTAAAACAGCACAGCTAAAAAGCCTGATCTCACATTGTCAAATAAAAAGTTAAACTTATTCTGTTAAAGTATGACTAAAGGCGCCAAACTGTACATATTTCAGAGATAACGCTGAAAGCCTGATCACGAAACACAATGGAAAAGTAACTTCAAAATAAGTGAAAAACTTTTTTCCTTATCTATATACTCTTCAATTTCTGCAATAGGTAAGACATGTGTTCAAGTGAAAAAAAATTATAAAAATCAGGTGAGCCTGACTTCTTTCACTCTTTCTCACTAAATTTGAGACTTTCACACCACTAGTTAACCTTTTCAATCCCCAAAACAAAATAAAACTTCTTTAATAAATATATATGTGTGTATTATGTGTGTATATCCAACCCCCAAAGCATAGTTTTTTTAAAATAAAATGTGTGTATATGTGTGTATAATATGTATGTATACATACTATAGCATGTGTTTATAAGCATATACATATATGAACTATGTAATGTATATATAGTACATTATATATGCATTATATATACATTTAATACATAGTATATACATAAGATAGTATATATATTATATATTGAGTATCTATATACATATATATGTACTATGTGTATGTATATTATATACACATATAATTTTTTAAAAAATATGTGATAACAGGGGGCTGGGGATGTGGCTCAAGCAGTAGCGCGCTCACCTGGCATGCGTGTGGCCCGGGTTTGATCCTCAGCACCACATACAAACAAAGATGTTGTGTCCGCCGAAAACTAAAAAGTAAATATTAAAAAAATTCTCTCTCTCTCTCTCTCTCTCTCTCTCTCTCTCTGTCTCTCTCTCTCTCTCTCTCCCCCCTCCCTCCCTCCCTCCCTCTTAAAAAATATGTGATAACAGGAACATCTTAAAATAATTTATTCCCTCAGATGTGAGAAAGTCTCTCTTTGGGTGAATATTTTTACTGCTGAACGAGTCTTTTAATCAGAAGTTCCTGCAAGGTATATTAGCATCTGCCAGACTCTTAGGATAGTGAATAACATTTTGTTTTTGCAGGGCTGGGTATTGAACCCAGGCCCTTACACATGCTAGGCAACCACTCTACCACTGAGCTTCATCCCCAGCCCTAAGAATAACAATTTCTTAATAATCAGCATCATGGTTTCGAGATTACTATAAATTGCAGGATTTCTGTAATATTCAAAGCAAAGAGAACAGGTCTACGTTATGTAAATAGCTCTTCCCTGGTGAAATTCTTTTTCTCTCTCAGATACTCTTCTGATTGGAGAAACTGTGATAATGGACAATAAAAGGAGGGAGTCTGGCTATTTCTTTATTCTTGCTAGTTCTTGGAATAAATGCATGCTGCAGATTGACCCTATGTGATAATTAGCTGTCATCCCTGCTTTTGCAGCTCTGACAGTCAAGTTGTCAAGACAGTAGAAAAGCATTCTCAGGTGTGCAGAGGCTTAGAAAATGTACCCACGTACTCACCCTGGAGAAAGAAAGAAACTTCAGGACAGAATACATCTGAGGGGAAGGTTAATCTACCTAAGGAGTACCAACGTGCTGCAGTCAGTGGGAAAGAACTGGTAGTTTGTATCTTAACAGGTTTAAAATAGATGTAAATCACAAAATTAAAAATGTGACTGCAAAATGAAGCCAATCAACCTAATTAATGTTTAAAACATATAATATAAATATCATAGTGTGATCATGATTATCTGGGTCCCAAATTGCCAAATGACCTCAGATGAAAATCCCAGTTTCTCCAAAGAAACAAGAGACTGACAAGCCCTTTCTTCCAGGGCCCACAGCAACAAGACACTTCCCAGCTCTCCGGGTCATAAGAGAGTGGCTGATGGGGAAAATGCCACAGAGGTGTACATCCTGCTTCCAGGGCTGCCCACAAAGCCTCTCCTGCGATTCCCTGGTCCCTCTTCCTCCATCCCAGACTGGAAGGGAACACCCTAGGCAGCTCCAGAAGCCACAAGTGGGAGATGGCAGGACCCTTGCCATTCTCGATTCCTAATTGACCACACGATGCAGACTTCACCCATCTCTCTGTCCTGGCTGAGCTTTACATGAGTAAACTTCTTTCCCTGCTAAGCCTCTGAGACAGTGGGTCTGAAGGCTACAACGGCCGGCCTCACCTCAACTAACATAAGATCCTGCTCAAGATCTGGGGGTATGAGTCCCTTTGTCAAAAGCATCACTAGGCTTGGGAAATTTTTAGGAGCAGTGCTGCTCTGTGAACCATCAGGATTTATGATCCATTCTTCAGCGGCCTCTCAAAGGTCACATCAATGTCACAACCCATGACTCTCTTCTCTTTCTCTGTCCTCGGTTTTTATTTCATTGGTGGTGGGGAAAAGGAAGGAAGGAAAGGCAAGAATCATATCAGTATGATTAAAGGAAAAAGCAATTTATTAACTCTTCCCTAAAAAATATATCTGACATGTCCATGTGGAAATTGAATCCACAAAGGAGTGGTAAAGAGGAGAAAAGAACATGATTTAATTTATTCTCAGCTAACAGGAAACTAAAATCCATATGGCTTTCATCTCTCCTGCACCCGAGATGGGCTGGAGTGCCACATCTGTGAGAAATATGCTTTATGTCAAACTGATTAGGAGAGTCAATATTAGACATAACCTCTTTCTCTTTAAGGGTAGGCACACTCCATCATCCATTTATTTCTCTGGTGGGGCTTAAAGGAAGGCCTTAATCAACTTGCCTTATAACCTAAAGGCATTTGGAAGAAAAATCTATATTTGTTTCCTTAGTCAGATTGCTGAAGCATGAAATGGGATGTCTTGTCCTGCTGGCTTGGGTGGAAATGCCATATATTCTGCTTATTTATTTGGATGGGGAAAAGCAGGGGAAATGTCGAGAAGTTTTATATTGCCCCACTGACTTTGAGTGATAGGGTTCAAATTGCTAGAGGAAGGCAGGCTGATGCTTTCATCCAGGAAAGGCTCACAAAACAACTTTTCCTCTTAAAACACGGGATGACATAGTCATTGCAATGACATCAGCCAAGAATAATAAAAAAAATGAATAAATTAAAAAATCAGTGCCTTTCATCAAACTACTTTGAGATTCTTAATTGCAATATTGCAAACATCAACTCCAAACTTCATCTGAAAGAGATCTTGTGGCTAAAAAAATTAACAAAAGTTCGGACTAAGTAGAAGAGTTATGCAAAGCCCTTGGTCTCCAAACTGGAGGCCAGCTAGAAGCAAATGTGATGGGAATGAGAACAAAAAGGACAGACATCCACTTGACTCGGTCTATACTTAGCCAGGAGATTTGGGCAGAATTGCTCATCAGTAGGAGGAATTCCCATCAAACCTCCCAAACCCAACCAAAGGAGGTGTCTTTTCTCTGTTCTGGATATGAAGCTGTCAGGAAGGCAGGAGATGCAGGTATGCCAAACAGGCATCAGAATCTGGGTAACAGGCAAGGCCCATCCAAGGAGCCCACCACCATTGCCATTGAACTCTGAATTACATTTCCCCTGCTGCATCTGCTGCACCTGCATGCTGACTATGTCCCAGTGTCGCTGCTGCCATCACCACAATGAATTATCCATGGTCAGAGTTTCTATGTGACATCAGCCAGGTCCCTCTTCAAAGTCTTGTGTGAGTGTGTTTTATTATCAAACTAGAGTCTTTCTCACTATCTAATTCCTGCCTGGGCTGAAAAAATTGTTATCTGTCATTTGGATAGAGAGAGTGGAGGGAAATTCTGCCTCCCAACAAGGTCTTAACTGGGGAATTCCCAAAACAAAAGAAGGAGGTATCTCCCAATAGCTAACGAATTACACACTCTCCCTCCAAGGGGAACTTTGACTTTGCCCAACTGAACAGGGGAAATCTGTGAGGGAGACCAAAGAGATAAAGTAGGGGTGAGAGTAGCAAGTTCACAGACTGGGATGACTTAGGAATAGGTGTTTCTGGGAAGACTGGGGGAAAGATGAGCTTATGAATCATTTAACAGACTAATTGTCTAGACGTTAGTAACCATTCTCTCTAAATATTTAGCTACAGAAAAAAGTTGTGTTTGAACATAAAATAATTATTAACAATGGAGGATAGTGTGGGAAAATAAATCTGTTCTTATTTTCAAAGACATTTTTAACTAATAGGAGTTTTAGGATCCATGTTATAGAGTAAATTTAGGATTCTATGTTGGAAACCTACTTGGAGGAATACCTGAGAATCTGAACAGGTCACATAGCTCTCTGGAGCTGAAAATTGTTGTTTATATGCAGATATAGCAGATTGTCTATCTCCATAAAGCAAGAAAGGAGTTCTAGATTCTCTTATCAGGATCAGAATTCACTGAAAGACCAATGATCCATTGCAGGAAGCCATTCCTGAAATACATGAGGACCTGCTCTCAGCATGGAAGCCAGGGAGGGATAGGCCTGGCCTTGGGAACTTCCAGTGGCTTTCCCATGATGACAGGCCTCCCAATGCACTTGACCTTCCCCTCCACTCTGCTAGAAAGACTCCTCCTAGTAGCACCGAAGATGGATGCAACCCATTAGGAACTGAACAGCCCACCTTTAACCTTTTGTTATACGGAGAGACTCAAATAATTCTCAGACCACACATTGCCATTTAAATTAAGCCTTTATTGCTGGCCAGCAGTGGTCACTCACTCTACTCTCCAAAGAACGAGATAGTCAGAGTGGCACACCCACCTTCAGTTGGCCTCATATTTAAGCCAAAAAGCCACAAAAGGGGCATTTGGGGGTTTAGCCAATTTAAGCAAGCAAGTACAGAAGCTGAATTGGGCAGTTAATGAGACAACGCAATGGGTACATTGGTATTTCCCACAGGACTTTCCAGGTTGGCATAGCAGCAAGCAAACAATCAGAAGGAAAGTGGGTCAAAATGACCTTAGTTGAGTACAAGTTAGAGAATGGTTACTAACATCTAGACAATCTCTGACAAGGTACATTGCCCAAGAAAAATGGAAAGCATGCCCAAGAAAAATGGAAAGCAAAGAGAACAATCTTACACTGTATAAGAATTGCTATTTTGTTTGGCCAAGTATGTTATGCTAGGTAACTATTAATGGGTACAGAGGTGGTGCTTTCCCACAGGAGAAGCATTTCTTACATGATATGGAGTCTCAGGGTAAAATGGAGTCTGTTTGGTCATTGTGCTATAGCCTGGCCCAGAACACATTTTTGGAAAAGAATATTCTATAGAATCTCTTTGATATCTCCCAAATATAAATAAAGTAGGCACGGGCTCCATTTTGTCAGAAGCTCAATCTGTCTGGTCAGCTTGCCTGTCCTGCCCCCGCTTTTAAAACTACTTTCTGTGCTCTGTGGTTTTTTTTTTTTTTTGCCATTCTAATTTTCCTAGCTTTTATTTCTCAGCTAGCCCATTCCACCCAGGGGAACCCCATTCCCACCACCTGTGTGGGACGTGGGCAGGAATCTATGACCAGAAAAATGCTACTCTACCACTATGACTCTACTTTGAACCAGCACAGTAAGAAATGGAATAGAGATCAGAAAAGAAGAAGTAATGCCTACACCATGGTGCACCACTGTAATCCCAGCAGTCACAGAGGTTGAGGCAAGAGGATTACAAGTTCGAGACCAGCCTGGGCAACTTAATGAGACCTTGTCTCAAAATACAAATAAAAAAGGGCTCAGTGGTAGAGTTAAGAATGGACACATCAATGAATGAATGAAAGAGACTAATAGCTCAGTGGTAGAGAACTTGCTAAGGATGCCCAAGACCTGCGTTCATCTCAACATTACAAAAAAGGAAATAAATATAAAAAAAATCAGCAGAAAACCCAGAAATGGACCCACCCAACTATAATCAATTGGCTTTTTTTCTCTGTTTATTCCCTATCCTTTTCTCTTCCCCCCCCCTGCAACATTTTTGGAGTTTCCCTAGGGTTTACAATTTTTAATAATCCAAGTCCACTTTTGTATAGTGTAGTGCTGCTTATATATAGTGTAAAATCTTGTAACAGCATATCACATGTTCTCCTTCCATCCCTTGTACCATGATTATCATTTCACTCATTCTTACATAGGTTGTAAACATATTATTATTGCTTTAAACAGCCAAGTTATATCTTATAGAAATTAAATAGGATAAAATATTATAATTTCTCTTCATTTATGTCATTTGTGCAGATGTGTGTTCCTGGATTGATATCAAATTCTTTCTGCTTAAAGATCTTCTTTTAACAATTCTTACAGAGTAGACCTGCTGGCATCCAGTTCCTTCAGCTTTTGATTTTCCAGGAAAGTGTTTATTTCTTCTTCACATTTGAAGGGTATTATTCTAGACATAGAATTTTGATTTGAGAACTGTTTTCTATCAGTAGAAAACATTGCTCCATTGACTCTGGCTTGTATGGCTTCTAATGGGAGGTCTGCTGTAATTCTTATTTTAATAACACATTAGCTACATTTGCTCCCACAGCCCCCATCTTCTGCTGTATTCAAGGTTTTCTTTTTGTCTTGGTTACAGCAGTTCAGTTATGACTACATTAATTTCCTGTTGTTTCACTTTTGTATTCTCCTGTAGGGCATTCTCTGAGATTTCCATGTTTGTGGTTTGATATCTGTCACTAATTTTAGACAAGTCGCAGCCATTATTTCTTCAGATATTTTTTATGTTCCATTTTCTTTGTCTTTTCCCTCTAGTATTTCAAATATGTTTGCATTAGAAAGCATGGTATTATCCTACATCTCTTGAATGATTTTTTTCTTTTGTTTTGTATTTTCCTACTATTTTTCTCTTGGCATTTCCTTTGGTGTAATTTCTATTCACCTATCTTCAGGTTTGCTAAGGCTATGTTGAAAGCACTGTTTACTTTTTTGCTTTTAATTTCTAGCATTTTGTTATTGATGCTGTTATAGCTTCCATACACTGAAATTACCAGTCTGATCTTGCATATTCTATATCTTTTCTATCAGAGCCTTGAACTTATTAATTATAGTTATCTTAAATTCCCTATTAGTTCAATTGTCTGTGCATATGTGAGCCTCGTTTTGATGATAGTTTATCTTGTAAGACAATATTTTTGTGCCATTAGGTATGCCTTATAAGTTTCTACTGAGAGTTAGATATTTTATATATGACAGTAGATACTGAATTAAGCACATTTCATAATTGGGGATGAGCGTGCATTTCCTCATACTAGACCTTTAATATGAGTGTTTCTGCTTATCTCGTCAGGCATTGAGCTGTTTTTGTTGCTATGGCTACCAGAGTTGCTGTTTATTATTGATATTGGACACAAGAGATTTTCAGTTCTTCAAATGATATTTTTATTTTTATCTCTCTGATTGACTTTAGTTTCTTTCTTTGTACTATTCCTGAGAAAGAATTCGCCCCTTACAGCTATCCAGATGAAGCCCCCATTATTATTTTCATGTGAGCTACTTAGCATTGCTAGTCTTACAATGTGTGTGTGTGTGTGTGTGTGTGTGTGTGTGTGTGTGTGTGTGTATGGAGAGGAGAAAGGCCTGGTATTCTGACTAAACATCAGACTTGGACATGTACTGGTATTGAGAACCTGGTGCTAGGGGGCTCTAGCTTTACTGTCCTTTCTCCAGAGAAAGAATCTTTTTTTTTTTAACCTCTTCTTCCCCTCCCCTCCCTGCCTTTGGCTATGGTTGGTATCCACCTCTGTCCTTAGGCTACAGTATTAACACCTTTCCATGACAGATTGAGCCCTTTTTTTAAGGGTAATAGAGAAATGGATTTGAGTATAGGTTTGGTGATTGCCTCTATCCTGCCCCCCAGCCAAACTACAATAAGATTCTTCCAGACCCCTACCTGCAAACTTCATTGACTTCCCATGAAGATTAAGCCTCTCATCTGTAGGAGAGTGTTGGGATGGGTCTGGGTGGATTTTGCAGGGCTTGTGCTGTTTTCCTCCCTAACAAGCACCTTATATGGGGAGGTCATACAGAACTTTCCCTGGATTCTACCCTATCTACCCTATATTAGTGTTGTTATCATTAAGCTACATCCCACCCTGGGTCAATTGGTTTTAAAAGTGCAAAGGCAATTGAATGGAGAATAGATAGGTTTTTGAGCAAGTAGGGATGGGACAGTTAGACACCTAGATGCAAAATATAAACTTCAATACATACCTCACAATTTTACAGAAATTAACCCAAAATAGATCATATACCTAAATGTCAAATGTAAGACTAGACAATTTTTATAAGAAAACATAGGCAAAAAATCTCTATGTACTTTGTCTAGGCAATGACCATTTAAATAGAACACCACAAGCATGATTCATAAAAGAAAAGAATTATAAATTTAGGATTTACCAAAATTATATCTTTACAAAAGACACTATTATGAGAACAAAAAACAATCCATACACGGTGAGAAAGTATCTCCAAGTCACAACTCTGACAAAAGGCTTGTACACAGAATACATAAATAACTCTTTAAACTCAATAATAAGAAAATAGGGAAGATACTTCAATAGATGCTTCACCGAGGATGATATAAAGATGACAAGTAAGCATATGATAATACGCTCATCATCTTAAGCATCAGGGAAATGTAATTCAAAACCACAGGAGATACTACCATGTACCTATCATAGTCACCAAAACAAAGAAAACTGACAATTCTGAGTACTGGGAAGCATGCAGAGCTCATGAAGCTCTCCTTCAGTGCTGGGGGCAATGAAAAGGGGCACAGCCACATGGAAAAACAGCTTGGCAGTGGCTTATAAAGTAAAACATACACTCACCATACAACCCAGAAATGCTTCTCTTAGGTATTTATTCAAATGAATTTAAAACTTATATCCACACTAACATTTATATTCAAACGTTTATGGTGGATTTATTCATAATGACCATAACCTGAAAATAACCCAGAAGTTATTCAGTGGGTTAATGAACAAATGAACTCTGGTGTATATGATTAGTAGCAAAGGAGTCAACCATCAATACACATTGATATATTAAGTATATCCAAGTGGAAGACCTGAAACACATTTTGGTAAGTCTGAAAAGCTAGGCATAAACCACTACATATGATGTGATTCCACTGATAGAATATTCTGGAAAAGGCATAACAGTTGTATGGGAAACAGATCAGTTGTTGCCCGCTATTGGAGTGGGTGAGGGGTTGACTACAATAGGCTATACAGGGGAATTTTTGAGGTGCTGGGTGATGAGTATACACAAACTCTCTGAAATAGTTTTTACAATTTTTAGTAATATATAATTAATTTAAAAGGACATTTGGAAATAAAAACAGTTAGTCTTAATTCTATAAATCATGAGCAATGAGAAAAGGAGTTAACTGACTGAATCACAGTATGGCAAATCCAGAGGACAGGTAGATTAACTAGTTGTAGTCATATTCCACATATCCATCTTTCAGTGGATTGTAGACCACAAATATCATGGGGATCTCACAAGATTTTAATGGAGCTGAAAAATTCCTATCATCTAGAAACATAGTAACCACTGTCACGTTGTAGTGGAATGAACTACTCAGTGCTTGTGGCAAGGCTTGTGTAAATAAATCTACTGTGCTGCCAGTCATATAGAAGTATGGCATATACAATCATGGGCAGTACCTAATAATTGATATGGAGAATAAATGACTATGTCACTGGTTTATGTATTTATTGCACTTTCTATTGCTATATGAAAATATTTCTTCCATATATACTCACGGAAACTTACTTTAAGACAGTGTGCCATATATGCCAGCAGCAACTTCATACATCTTGTTTACCTTATATCTTAGTCGTAGCAAGAGGCCACATCTGGAGACCGACCTATGCTATCTAGGTTTGTATAATTATACTCTATGATGTTTGCACGATGACAATCCCCTAATGACACATACCTCAGAAAATATCCCTGTTGTAAAGTGATGGGTGACTGTACATAGAGCATTAACTGCCAGTTTTCCCCACTATTTTAATTAATTTTTAATTGCTGCATTATGTTTATACATAATAGCAGTTAACTGCCAAGTTTTAAGAACTTGAGATGATTCATGATCTATTTGAATAACAGTAGGAAACAAAGAATAAAGTAACCATATTTTGAAAAAAAATGGAATATAAAAGAGCATGAGAATTTGCCTAATTTATGAATTAAACTTTATCATAGGAATGTACACAATAGGGGGGGGAAAGCAGTATATATAGGATTTGGTGCTATCTTCAGCTTAAGATCTCCTTTGAGGGCTTACAATGCATGGAGGATAACTGTGTATACACACGCGTGTGCACACACTCATTTTTAACTTTTTTTTTCTTACAACTTAGAAAAAATGTCAATAAGAAAGTTGGCACCGCTTTTTGGCGACTAGAATGTTAGTGCTTGGCAAAGCTGAGAAGCAGCAACGCGGAGACAGCTTTCTGATTTCATCCTACACTTCTGAAATTAGAGCGCATCCAGTCCCGGGAAGCCAGATGGCCGCCTGTGAACTGCAGGATCACCAGGCATCACTCATCCTGCTCCCCAGCCATGGCAAAGCAATTCACTCCAGCAGGTGGCCTCAGTTTTTGTTTTTGTTTTTTTGTTGTCTTTTTTTTTTTTTTTTTTTTGACAAAAATCCAACTAGAGCCTCCCCCGAGCCCCATGCTCTGTGAGGACTGTACCACTGAGGGGGAGCAGCAGCGCTTTCAGACCACTTCCCCTCCAGCTCTTGAGGGAAGGGGTCCATTTGCTATCTTAGGACTCAGCCATTCCAAGCTCAGCAGATTCAGAACAAATATTTTTTTCCTCTGAAGTTTTAGGGACAAAGATAGTGCCGTGCCTGCAGCAGCTCACCATATTCTTCTGCACTGTGATCGCCACACTGATTCATCTATCTGCTTCAGTGGTTGCACCCCCAGCACCTATGACTGTGACCAGCATACATCTCTTAGACAGTAGTCCACAGCTCGCAGGTCATCTGTATTCACAGAGTCCTGAATTCCCTTCCTGTGGATACCAAAACCTGAAGATATTTACATCCCTAATATAAAATGATATGAACCTGTGTACTTCCTCATATAGGCACTTTTTATAAAACCTTAGATGATATACAGGATATACAATAGTTGTCATACTGTATTATTTAGGAAATAACGACAAGAAAAAAAGTTCTGTACAGATTTGGCACAGACACAATTATTTTTTCCAAATATTTTCAATCCGCAGTTAGTTGAATCCACAGAGGCAGAACCCATGGATAAAGCCAGCTGTAATTCGAATCAAAGGTCTCATGAGCATCAGACCCCAGCCCTCTTGAGTTGCAAGTGGGACAAATGGAACAGCATCTTACAAGGCACAGCCTACTGAAGCTTAGCACATCTATGGGCAAAGTCCAGTCCATGGTACCATGAGCCAGAACCTCTGGGTTCTATGTCTAACTCTCTATTTATGGTCCTTTCCTTAAATTCTCCAACCTCTCTCCCTCTGTTTTCTCATTCAGCCCGAGGGTGCTATCTGTGTGGTCAGGCCATAGTGAGGATAAATTTAAAAAAAAAATGTGTAAGGATGCCAGATGTGATCAGTGAAGTGCTGCACAGATGAAAGACATGACCATTACTTCTCCAGGGCAAGGAGCATGCCTGCCATCCATACCCCAGCTTTTCCCATTGAGTGGTGGCCAGAGTCCCCAGTGTTCGTATCCACTAAAGACCCTCTGGTGGTCTAGCCTCCCAGGAGGCTAGTGCTTTTATTTGAAGATCTGAGGGTGGCAGGATGGCTCAGCTTAATCTGCCTCTCCCTGCTTCCTTATTGTTGAAATCTTTCCCAAACTGTCCTCAGCTCTCTGAAGCTGAAGGGAACAGAGAGGGAAGTAAACACTTAGAATTATCCCTTCTAATCTCCACCTGGTGGTTAAATCTCAGTGCGCCTCTTGGTTCATTGACGCAACTCCTCTGTGCTTCAGCCCTCAAAGGTGATCTGAGATAATGCCACCAACAAACATGCTGGGGACTTTTGTGAGGTCGAACTTATCAAATATAACGCATTTTACAGATGTCAAGGGCCTTAGGAAAGCTGCGGAAATCAAGCTGGTGGCATTTGTAGCAGACTAATTTGAAATTTACTTTATGAGCACTTAATTTGAACAATAAAAACACTAAATGTTTTCAGTCTGAAGTCAAAATCTTATCATGCCTTCATGTTTTATTTTCTCGCAATTGATTTGTAGGGTAGATGAGGCCATATCTAGTTGAGCATTTATAAAATTGAGATCACATTTATTTGAAAATTCATAAGGAACAACGAGGTCCTTACTTTTTGTAAGTGAGCTAATATTATTTGGGCAGGACAACTGCCTGGAATTCAGAGATGAATGAAAAACACCCACTATATATGAAGAATTGACCAAACAGTAGTGGAAACAGGTTGCCATGGACTGAGAGAATGTTTGTGTTCCCCTAGATTCATATACTGAAGCCCTAAACGTCACATGATGGTATTTGGAGGTGGGACATTTGGGGTATTAAATTAGAAGAGGACATGAGAGTGGGACCCCCATGATAAAATAGTGCCCTCATAAGAGACCAGAACTCTCTCCCTGCCCAACAACATGAAGGTACATCTAGAAGGTGGTGATCTATATGCCAGGAAGGGACCCCTCACCAAGAACCCAACTGTACTGGCATCCTGTCTTTGGACTCCCAGTCTCCAGAACTATGGGAAAATAAATGTTTGAGTTACCGGGTCTGCAGTATATTGTTATAGCAGCCTGAGCAGATTACCAAGCAGTTATATAATATTCAACATATTAGGCCATCAGTGCTACACCATGGATATATCCAGGTACAATGGGAAAACAGGGGAAGGAGCAACTTTCACATCCAGAGGAGGTTACATGTGACTTCACCGAGAAGGAAGTATTTAAACCCGAGACTTGAGCTTATATATTTATGGAGTGGTTACTATGCATGTTTTTATTAAATATCTGCTATGTGCTTGGCATTGTTCTAAATGGCAAGATTTTAGCAGTAAACCCATAGATAAAAGCCCCCCCCCTCGTCCACATGTAGTTCACTTCTAGAGGATTTGAATGAAGAAATAATACTTACATTATGCAAGGCTTGGCATGCCTCTGGTGACCTGGAGTATCAGGTGGTAAGGGACAAGACATCAAGGTGAGAAAGGGCCAGATTGGGATGGGCCTCATTTTAAGTCCTTGTGCTTATTTTCGTGACTTCAAATATACAAAGAATTGAATTTTCTGCATGGTGGTTAGGTTGATAACACTGCAGTTATGGCTATGAGAATTCTTTTTCATATTGAAATTCTTTGGGAATTTGTACTTGCAAATCTGAAACCCTCTGCCAACTCCTCGCTCTTCACCAAAACCCTTAATATAAATGTTACAGTTGTGGAGTATATTAGGACTGGAACCATCATATAGAGCAGAATAAAGAACACTGTGCACATTAGTCTATTTTAGGACCAAGTAAGTGGAGCTGCAATGCATGTCATTTTATGCCCATTTCCCTACCAGACTGCAAGCCTGAGAATAGAGATTGTTTTTCAAGTTGATCATCAAATTTCAGGCATGAAGCCTGATGCCTGGGAAGTGGTAGCTGATCAATAATTAGCATGCAATAGTAAGGAGTTTACTACTTCTGTTGTGATAATTCATCATTTCCATGTGGCTGCTTAATTTTGTTAATATTAAATACAGTCATGCACTGCATAACAATGTTTCAATTAACTATGGGCAGCATATGCAATGGTGATCTCATAAGCTTATAACGAAGCTGAAAAATTCATGTTGTCTAATAGTTCCACTGTCCCTTTTTATGTTTAGATATGTTTAGATGCAAAAAAAATTCTATACACAAATTGTGTTACAATACCTGCAGTATTCAGTAGAGTAACATACAATATGACTGGTAGCCTAGGTATGAAGTAGGCTAACCCATCTAGGTTTGCATTAAGTACATGCTATAATGTTCACAGAACCATGAAAACACCTAGCAACTAATTTCTCAGAGTGTATCCCTATTGTTAAGTGATGCAAGACTGTATGTTGTACACCAAACGAGTTCTATAAATCATTTTAGGCAACCACTCTACTTTCAAGAAAATTACATAAAAACAAAATATTTTGATCCCTGCAGGATTTATTTATTTTACCTATGACTTCTCTCCCCTGCTTACATACAAATCTGTACTTTGAAACCACAGAGCTCCCAGTGGGAGGGTTTGAGCTAACAACCAAGATTTTAGATCCAATAAAAAAGAGATGAAACAGAATGACAAATAATAAAAATTAAACAATGGTACAAAATAAAGCACATATTTAAAAAAAAAAAACGAAGTTTGTATTATACATCTGCAACAGAGGTTCAGGCAGCCTTTTCAGAACAACCTTGGAAAATAACCAAATCACTGCCAAGCACCTTTTCCATGCTTAAATTAATCTAGAGGGTAATATAGTGAATAACCACAGCAGAGCCCATCAGTATTCTGCCTCTTCTTACCTCTTTCTCCCATCAATGTTTCCTTGCTCAGTGACACCAAAGTTTCCCCCACTTCTCCCAGGCTTCCCCCACCTCCAACCACCAGTACCTTCCACCTGCAATTTTCTTATGTGCTTTATTCCCGTTTTGCTTTCCTACAGATGCTTTTTATTTCTTTCCAAAAGACATACTCGCCCTCACATTTCCAATTTTGTCATTATTTCTCTGTTGCTCTGATTATTATAACCAAAACCCAGAGAACAGACTGCAAGGTTCAGGGGCACCTTGGCAGACATAGAGGAAGATGGGCTTTGAGGTTCAAGCAGGAGTCTCTCCACTGTGAAGAGAAGAGTGAAGAGGATAGCACTTCCATCAAACTTTTTCCTTCACCTCTATCACCTGTGCAAAGTTGTTTAACATATTGAAATTATTCCGCCATCTATAGCAAAAGGAAGGTAAACTCCAGAAATGCCATTCTAAAGACACGGTCACTCCCCACGTGGCTGTGAGAGATAACTAGAACAGAATCCAGAAACCAAATATCCATGCAAGAGCAAAGTCAGGTATATTCTGGGCCTAGAATTGAAGCTAAGAAAAGGAAATAGGTAGTTAAAACACAAGGCCCTAAGATGGGTGTGGTGGCACATGCCTGTAAACCCAGTGGCCCTGGAGGATAAGGTAGGAGGATTGAAAGTTCAAAGCCAGTCTCAGCAACTTAACAAAGTTCTAAGCAATTTAGTGAGATACTCTCTCAAAATTAAAAATAAAAAGGCTGGGGATGTAGCTCAGTGATTGAGTGCCCCAAGTGCAACCCCTTGTATAAAATAAAATTTAAAAGTAACAAGGCCCTGAGGGCAGGGACACTCCATTTTGAATTCTGAAACCAAGACTTAACAACTGTGAGACTTTAGGCATGTCATCAAATGGTTCTGAAATTCTGTTTCCTTCCTTACTGGAAAAGCGATAAGATTAATCATACTCTGCAAAAGGGTTAGCAAGGAGTTCAATGCTCAGTTTTCCTTAAAGGTTAATGAGTGTTAGTTATTGCAATGATCGTGTGTATTATTACTTCAGACCTCAGCCCCAGGACTGTTTATTTCTAGGACATCAGAATTTATTTTAATGGATTTACCTCATAGAGTATTTCATATATTTTTGAGACTCTAAATTTTTTATAAAATTTCTTATTTTTCTCTATTGATTTATATTTAGGGTGTTTATAGAGTTTTTAATAAGCCTTAAAACACTTTGAGAATTTCAAGTTGCCATCCAGTTGTAGATGTGGTCTTTTTTATAGGGGACATACACAAACATACGTATGCATAATATAGTTAGCCCTCTGTATGTACAGATTCTGTATCCATGGACTTAACCAACCACAGATGAAAAATATTCTTTAAAAGATTATATACGTGAATCTGTGTGTGTGTGTGTGTGTGTGTGTGTGTGTGTGTGTGTTGTTATCTGATCAAAATATCTGACTAGAACAACTTAGAGGAGGAAAAGTTTATTTTGGTTCATGGCTTCAGAGATTTAGTCTATGGTTGGCCAAGTTCATACTTCTGGGCCCGAGGTGAGGCAGAACATTATGACAGAGGGCATGGCAGAAGAGCAATGATCATCTCATGGTGGCCAGCAAGCAGAGAGACAGAGAGAGAAGGGAAAGTGACCAAAGGGAAGAGAAATCCTTCCAGGCCACATCCCCAGATATCCACCTCCTACAGCCACCCCCACCTGCCTACAGGTACCACCCAGTCAATCCATTCAAATTAGGATGGACTGAATAAGTTACAGCTCTTATAATCCAATCATTTCACTTCCAAACATTCCTGCATCAACACTGGAGCTTTGGGGGATGCTTCATATTAATGCCATGACCTATATCATCTCTCATGCACATGTACATTTTTGTCATTATTTGCTGAAAAATATAGCACAACAAATATTTTTATAGAATTTACATTGTATTAAGTATTATAAATAATGTAGAGATGGGTTAAAGTATAGAGGTGAATGTGCATAGTCTACATACAAATACTATGCCATTTTTATAAGGGAATTGATCATCTTAGGATTTTGATATCTACAAGGGATCCTGGACCAATCCCTCACAGATACTGAGAGGCAACTTCATACACATAGATGCATATCTGTGGGTGTACGTGCAGGTATGTATTTTCTGAACCTCAACGTTCGGTATTATTTTAAGTGGCCAGTTTCCAGCCGGTTCTCTAATAGTTTCAGCAGGACAGGCAGAATTGGCTATGGACTTTCCATTAGTGTGTTGAAGGTCTTCACATACATTTTCCCATTTATCAAACCTTAGTGAAATAATAAACTGTACTCCAGGCAGCCTGGGGTAGCCTTATGAAATTGTTATGATTTGTTTCTGAGATAGAGTGGAAATTCCATGGCAATCTTTACAGAATGTTAATAAGAGCGAAAAGAAGATTTAATTAAAGTGTTCCTTGTGGCTTTTCCCCCCTCCAACCGTAGCCATCTGCAGACACTTCCCCACAGTGTCTTATCGCTATCGTGCAGGCACAGTGGAATCTTTATCATGTGTGGCAGGGGCTGAGGAGCAGAGACACATAAAAATAATGGTGGAACACTTATTTTTAAAAAGCACAACACTGCTCCTCTTTCATGCACCTAACCCCAGATGGAGTTCCCTCTGTGCTTGAATGTAAGGTGCTATTTTCATTGCATGGCTCCTTCTTAAGGGTTCTAAGAATCCTGGCCATTGCTTGGTAACGTGTAGTTCTCTTTCTAGAGCATGAAGTTTGATAATGAGGGGAAGGTGTGGTATAAAATAACACAATTTTGTTTTGAAAATTCAAATAGGGACTCAAGGGTTTAGGAGAGTTTAATTGCTTTCTCCAGCTACTTACCCATTGACAGCAACCAATTTAAAAGCTTTGCAACTTGAATGCTTAATGATAATAAATTTGGTTTTTAAAGAATTAGGGTACATCATGTAAAGGAATGCTCACCACACAATTTGGAACAGTGAAGAACGTATGTTACAGTGAAGAATTTTGGAGAAGTATGTATGTTACCATGGAAATAGGTTGATGACACATTAAGGAGAAAGTAAAACCCAGTACAAAGCTTCATATACAACATGATCTTAACATAAAAATCAAAATAAATTAAGCTGCAAAGAAAAGAAATTAAGCTGTAATCTTGACCTTCTTCTTAGCTACACACATTCTCCATTACCTATGAGGAATAGGTATTAGTTTTATAATTATGAAAAAGATCTTTAGAATGTATATTATGGCCCTATTTGGGAAGAATATAGAAACATACTGCATCTTATACTTATATACTTATAAAGTTTGCATAGGCTACAGAGGAGCCATATGAGGACTCTAACACATGGATGATAGCAAGTAGCATGGAAAAAGAGACCAGATTTTGAGTCCCAGAAAACCAGTGGTTGCTTTACCATTTTCCCCTCAGTATCATCCAACCTGGACAGGAAGGCAGAAACACACACCAGATGTTGACAGAACAAGCATCAGGAAGCCTTCTTTTTCCTTCTCTCCCACAGCAACACTCACCCAATACTCTGGTGACCCTGGTAGTGGCACAGTTACCTCAATGGCAGCAGGTGGGCACCTAAAACTCTGGAGGAGAACTTTCTCTCTAATCAAAGGAACTGTGGTCCCAAGAGTGAATACATATCGCATGTATTTTTCTTCTCCTGCATTTGATTTTGGACACAGGCACAGTTATAGAAAGTTCACAGAATATTGGGTTGATGAATATTCCAGGTTTCTGGCCAAAGGACTGAGAAGGGAGGCCCTGATAACAAGAGCATGCTGGAATGATAGAGAGGAAGGAGATCAAGAGAGTGATCCCAATAAAGTTGTGTATAAATTCTAGAGAACCACTTTTACCTGTGCAAGTGTGAATCTGGCCCTAATAAACATTTCACAGGCTTTGAGAACTGAGATCCAGGGTCACAGACTGGCCAATGGAACTGGTCTGAACAACACTGAAAATGCTTTGAAAATAGAATTATGTTGGAATCAGAACCGAGAGAATAACACAGGTCAGAATTTGTGGCCTAAATCTGATTTGGATGATTGCTTGTCAAAACAACAACAACTACAAATCAACATTCCCATTAGAATTTCGATAAGACATAGAAATTCATGATGTAACAGAATGCCCAGGATATAATCTGAAATTAATCAGTATGCAAAGAACCAGGTGCATTAGTTGCTATTCTGTCACTGTGACCAAAATACCCAACGAGAACTTGGAGGAGATTCATTTTGGTTTATGGTTTCAGAGGTGTAGTTCATGGTTGGCCCTGTGCATTGCTCTGGGCCCAAGTTGAGACAGAACATCATGGCAGAAGGGCATGATGGAAGAGCACCACTCCATTCATGGCAGTCAGGAAGCAAAGAGAGGAAGGAGGAAAGGCTGCAAGGAAGATGCACCCTTCCATGTCTTTTCCCAGAGACCCACATCCTCCAGCCATGCCCCACTTACCTACAGTCACTCTATTGATCCATCAAGTGGATTAATTCACTGATGAGCTCACAGATCTCATCTGATGGACTGATTAGGTTACAGCTCTCATAATCTAGTGATTTCCTCTCCAAACATTCTTGCATTAACACAGGAGCTTTTGGGGGATACCTCATATCCAAACCATAACACCGAGAAAATCTTAATTTACAATTTAAAAGACTATTAACAGGTAACAATCCTGAGGTCACAGAGATATTAGAATCATCAAAGACTTAAAGCAGGTATGACATGCTCCCAAAGTTTTTATACGTCCTAAACATAGCAAATTATAGGTGTAGAATGTCAGAATAACAAAGGGGAAAAAACACCCAAATATATTTGTCTTTAAGAAACCCTCTTTATGTAGGTTAAAAGTAAAAGGATAGATAAAGATATACCATGCCTGCATAAATCAAATAAAGAGGGAGTGCTGACATTAATATCAGGCAAAGCATATTTCAAAATTTAAAAAAAATCCCTAGGACTAAAAAGGACATAAGATAATGATTTAAAAAATGAATTCACTGTGTATGTACCTAAGAATAAACCTCAAGATCTATGAAGCAGAAGTTTAACAGACTGGAAATAAGAAATGCATGAATAACTCCATAATTATGACTGGAGAGTTCAATACTCCTGCTTCAGTTATTAATCATTCTTAGATACAATGGTAAAGAAATCTATAAGAAAAAGTAATCAATAGATTAGATTTTTAAAAAAGCAAAACACTTTGCTGTGTTTAAGATAGTGTTAAAAGAATGAAAAGACAACCTACACAATAGGAGAAAATATTTCCAAACCACATACCCAATAAAAGATTCATATTTAGAGTAGGGTATTTAAAAAGAAAAAACTCTCAGAACTCAACAGAAGGAAAACAAACAACTCAATTTAAAACATACTGAGTGTGGGGATATAGCTCAGTAGCAGAAAATTTGCCTAGCATGCATCAGGCCCTGAGCTCAATTCCCAGCACCTATAAAATAAAATGAAATAAAACATGGGGAAAAGACTTAAAGAGACATTTCATCAAGCAGAACTGCACAAGCCCTTTGGAGAGAACTTCAGGTTGCCATATGCCCCAGATGCTGAACATAAAACTACAGGACTTGTTTGCCCAGTTGGATTTCAGTTTTGTTTTGGTCCCATTCCTTCTATGCTCCTAATTCTTCCTTATGGAATGGGAATATTCACTCTTTGCCTTTACATATATTATATATATATAACTTGCTTGGGGCTCATGCTGAGAGTTTGCCTTCAGTTTCAGAGGAGACTTTCCACTTGTACTTTTTGGAAATCTGTTGAGACTATGGGGACTCTTGGAAATGAATTAAATCTATTTATCATTGTGATATAAGCATGAGCTTTAAGGGGCAAGGATGAAATATTATGGTTTAAATATAAGGTGTTCCCCAAAAAAACTCATGTGTGAGGCAATGCAAGAAAGTTTAGAAGTGAATCTTAACCTAACCATTACATTAATCCATTGATAGGGATTAACTGTCCTATGGGTAAGGTTTGGCTACAGGAAGTGGGTCACTGAGGATATGCCTTTGGGGTACATATTTTGTCTATGGTGAGAGAAACATCTCTCTGGCTTCCTGGTGCCATGCTCTGAGCCACTTTCCTCCACCACACTCTTTCACCATGAGGTGCTACCTCACCTAAGATCCACAGCAATAGAACTAGCCATCTATAGACTGAGACCTCTGAAACCATGAGGCCCCAAATAAACTTTTCCACCTGTAAGTTTTCTTTTCAGGTCTTTTGGTCACAGCAGGGAAAACACTGACTAAAACAGGATTTAAGGATGATAAATAAACATATGCAAAGATGCTCAGAAATATTAGTCATAAGGATAATGAAATTAACACCATGAATAGTTATCACTACACACCTATCCAAATGGCTAAAATTTATAATAAAAAATAAAAAGCTGAATGTATCAAGTGCTATTGAAGATGTGGAACAACCTGAACTCACACGTTGCTAGAGGAAATGTAAAATGGCACAGACACTCTGGAAAAATAATTCGGTAGTTTCTTATAATGCTACAAATATACTTACTATATGACCCACCAATTCCACCTACATATATGCAAAATCTTATATGTGAATGTTTATAGAAGCTCTTTCCTTATTTGCTTTCCTTGGGAACAATATGAATGTCCTTCCAAAGAACAAGCTATTGATAAATAGAACAATCTGGATGAATGTTGTATTTTGGTGAGGAAAATAAGACAGTCTCAAAAGATTACATATTGTTATGTTCTACTTCTATGACATCCCAGGAAGAATAAAACTATGTTAAAGGAAAATAAACCAGTTTTTGAGGAATGATTAAACCATTCTCTATTCTGATGATGGTGAAGATTGTGGTTACACCACTCTATACATGTGATAAAACTCTTAGAACTCTTCATCCAGTACAAACCAAAAATACCATATGGTAATTTAAAAATTGTTATAGTTTATATCTTTAAATTTATTAAAATCACACCTTTAGATTTATAAATCACACTTCTACAAAATTATTCAGATCTATAAAAAAATTTGTAGCAGGTTTTTTTTTAATTTCATCAACTTGCCCTTAACATAAAACGCTGGTTGATTTATATTTTTTCTGTCCAATAACCACAGATTTCCATTTTCTATTTTTTGTTTTCTTTGTTATCTTTTCCTATTAAATATTTAGCTATAGGTAAGAATCTAATTCTTGATAGTATGTTTACTAATGTAGCAGAAACACAAAAATAAAGGCCTAGTGCTGGAAACTGAAATCTGAAACGTAACTGTCTGGTAGGAGGCAGACACAACAACATTCTCCACAACCTTGACAAATCAAGTTTTTCAGGGAAAAACTTAAATTGTTTTAGGATCGTAGTCATGTGTAGCAATAAGCCACATTATGGCTATGTCTATGGGAAGGGCAGCTCAAGCAGAGAGAGGCTCCAGCTAAGAGGAAGCAATTCTGCTTGAGGAGCTAAAGGCAGCCAGTGGCTGGAGCATGGAACCCCAGAGGCAAGGAGGTTCCCTAGCTGTGTTGGACAGGAAGTATGCCCAGGGCAGATAATATAAAGCCCAGCTGACTCAGTTAATGACTCTGATTTTATCCAGAAGTTTTTGATGGCTTTTATAAAAACATGAAAAGATGGGAAAGAGGTCTCTTACATATTTTTCTGGTAAAATATTCTTAACAAAATTTATCAGTTCTCTGACATTAAGTATATTCACATTTTTTGTGCAACCACTAACACTATCTCCAGAAATGTTTTCCATTTTCCCACAATGAACCTCCTTACCAACTAAACTCTAATTCTCCATTCTCTTCCTTTTATTCCCTGACAGGTGCCATCCTACTTTCTATATTAATTTACTCCTCTGGAGACTTCATATAAGTGGAATCGTAAGGTATTTTTCTTTTGCAACTGGCTTATTTCACTTAATGTTGGGGGCGTGAATGAATTATGTGTTTGTTTGAGCCATCTCAAGGCAGGGGGGTTGCTCTTCTGAGAACTCTTCATGAAATCCCACTGATGTGAGACCACTCCGTTTATGCTGACACCCTGCCCCTTGGCTCAGACAGCCCTAGGTTCAATGCAGCAGCAGCCTGGAAGGAGAGAAGGTGGGTAACCTGCTAAGTCCCAACCAAGTTGTTTTTGCCATCTTCATCCTGTTTTCCTTGGGAAGTTCTTCACACTGAATCCCATTGGTGTTCCTACCCATTTAAATAAAGTGTGTGGGCTCCATTTTGTTGTTAGATCCAGTCTCCACCAGAGCTGGATCATCCCACAATCGTGTGCCCACTTTTCCCTGACTGGCTACCTTAGTTCAGGGAAATTGAATACACATCAGGCAGGTGGTGGTAACTTAACATAATGTCTCCAAGTTTCATCCATGTTGTCAGAACTGATACGTTTTATATACATCACATTTTGTTTATCAATTCATACATCAATAGACACTTGTGTTGCTTCCACTTTTTTTGTATTATAAATCATGCTACTATGAACATGGATGTGCAAATATTTGCTTGAGTCCCTGCTTTCGATTCTTTCGGACATGTACCTAGGAGCGGCTTGCAAGATGATATGGTGATGTATGTTGTTCCTGGAAGCTGGGTGACCATGCAGTCCATGGCTGCTGCCTGGGTTATGCCACATATATAGAGTCCTTTTCTTAGAACGATTACAATCTAGCTAGATTAATATATATATATATATATATATATATATATATATATATATATATATATATATATTTAAATTCACAAAAGCCACTATATAAGTGAAAGGAAAAATATAAAGGAAGTAAATTTTAGGGAGAGAACCTAAAAATAGGTTCCACTTAGCCTCCTCCTTGTCAAAAGGCAGTGGATCTGCCCTGTCCACATTTCCTCCTGCCTCAGATGCCTGCCTGTGACCACATGGCACAAAACCTTTCTTAGAAAAAAGACCCAACCACAAAGAAAACTAATTCCAAGAAGTGTACTAGGTTACCAGAGTCACAGATAAAATGGGCTGGGTTGCCACAGCTATTCAGTTGCATGTTTTCATTCCTCATTTGAACGTGTAGGAGGGTCGCCTTTGTGCTGCAGGAAGAATGGAGAAAGAGGGTGCTCCACCACACACAAGGGTTCTCTGCAGGCCTCTGCATGTCTTCAACCACACCTCCAAGTCTGGAAAGCCCTAGCGCAGGAGAGCTGAGTGGGTCTTCCTGCCCCTTGTCTACCCCATTCCCTCCCTCACTTGGAGCCAGGGAGTGGGCAAGTGTGCCAGGGTAACCCTCTCCCCTGACAGGTGCAGAGCCTGACCTCAGCTTTGTATGAGGATGGAATTTTAGTGATTGCGATGGCAATATTATGTGTTCCTTGTCTAGGGTGCGGGACTTTGGCCAGACACGATGTGGCTAGGAGGTAACTTTTATTTAGGTGACATTAACATTTAAATCAGTGGATTTTAAGTAAAGCAGAGTGTCCTCCATAATCCAGTGGGCTGCATCTGATCGGTTGAAAGGCTTAAAAGAAGATTGGAGTCTCCTGGGAAGGAGGGAATTCTGCTTCCAGACTGTCAGGAACCTAGGTTTACAGCTCACTGGTCTGCTATGAAGATTTTGTACTTGCCAGCCTACACAACCAGGTGAGCAAATCATTTGACATCTCTTTCTCTTCTCCCCTCACTCATACACACACACACACACACACACACACACACACACACACAGATGATAGATGATAAAGATATAGATAAAGATCTCCTCCAATCAATTCTCTTTCTCTGTGGAGTCCTAACTCTTATAATTATTATGTTCCCTGTGAATTAATTACAGAACTGACACTTCTGTGACAAGTAGTGACGAGAGGATATTTTTAATTAGCTAAGAACATGTGGGTAAACTATGGGGTGTGCTTGAGATTTCACTCAAGAAGTAGAGAAGAATCCATACCACGGAGCAGAGACTTTGATTATTTTTTTCCGAATCCCAACAGTTTCATGCACCAGAAATACAAAGTAAAATACAATGAAATGGACTATTTACAGAAGAACAGGAGTCAGGAACCCAATAATTCAAAAGGCTACAATAGTCTACGTATGAGTCAATGGAGGTCTTTCTTTTGTTTGTTTGGTACTGGGGATTGAACTCAGGGGCATTTAATCACTGAGCCATATTTTATTTAGAAACAGGGTCTCACTGAGTTGCTTAGTGCCTCGCTAAGTTGCTGAGGCTGGTTATAAACTAGTGATCCTCCTGTCTCATCCTCCCGAGCAGCTGGGATTACAGGTGTGCACCACCATGCCCAACACAATGGAGGTCTTAACTTCAAGGCATGCCAATGGAGGAAACATCAGGAAGAATATTTGAGTGCATCTGATGGATTCAGTGTGAGCCATGTGGTAAAAGAATTTGAGGAGGAAGGGAAGTGATGATATCAAAGAAGTAAGTTGGGAGAACAAAGGCCACCTTGATATGGGGTGAGAAGGTGAATAGAAAGAGGGCAGCCAAGAGTCAACATCCAACTGGCACACAGGAGCTCAAAACGAAAGGGAGTTGGGGAGTGGACACAAGAAGGCATTGCAATAGTGAAAGCACAAACTGGTGAGGGCTCAGAGAGGAGAAGGACTAAAAATAGATCCAAACTTATGGAGGGAGGGATTTTGATTATTTTAAAATTGTACTTGAAGATTTTTTCATTGTGGTGTGAAGGGTCATCTTTTTTAAAAAATCATGCAAATAAAAAATTAAGTAAAAATGTGAGTATTTCCTTTAAATCAAAATACATTATACCAACTCCTAAAGTGAAAGAAATAAAATCAAGAATTAATAAATAGGATGGACTCAAACTAAAACGCTTCTTCTCAGCAAAAGAAACAACCAATCAGGTGAAGAGAGAGCCTACATTTGGGGAGCAAATTTTTGCCACATGTACATTAGATAGAGCACTAATCTCCAGGATATATAAAGAACTCAAAAAAACTTAACACACACACACAAATAAATAAATAAATAAATAACCCAATCAATAAAAGGCTAAGGAACTGAACAGAAACTTCTCAGAAGATATACAATCGATCAACAAATATATGAAAAAATGTTCAAAATCTCTAGTAATTAGAGAAATGAAAATCAAAACTCTAAGATTTCATCTCACTCCAGTCAGAATGGCAGCTATCAAGAATATAGACAACAATAAGTGTTGGCAATGATGTGGGGGAAAAATTGCTGGTGGGACTGCAAATTGGTGCAACTAATATGGAAAGCAGTAAGGAGATTCCTTAGAAAAATTGGAAAGGAACCACTATTTGACCCAGCTATCCTATTCCTCGGTCTATACCCAAAGGACTTAAAAACAGCATACTATAGTAGTGCAGCCACATCAATGTTGTAGCAGCTCAATTCACAATAGCTAAACTGTGGAACCAACCTAGATGCTCTTCAATAGATAAATGTATAAATAAAATATGGTATATATACACAATGGAATATTACTCAGCATTGAAAGACAATAATATTAGGGCATTTTCAGATAAATGAATGGTGTTGGTGAATATCATGCTAAGGGAATTAAGCTAATCCCCTAAAAACAAAGGCAGAATGTTCTCTCTGATAAGTGAATGCTGATCCATAATGAGGTAGACATGGGAAAAATGGAGGAATTGTAATTGGGCAAAGGGTGGGGGAAGGGAGGAGAGGGGGTGTGGGGTTAGGAAAAATGATGGAATGAGATGGACATTGTATGACTGTACATATGGTGCAATGCTACATTGTGTACAACCAGAGAAATGAAAAGTTGTGCTGCAATTGTGTACAATGAATCAAAATGCATTCTGCTGTCCTATGAACCTAATTAGAATTAATTAAAAAGAAAATTTTAAAAAGTACTAAGTTCAGTTTTTCTTTTTTAAATTTTTGATTACTATACATTTAATGAACACTCACGATTATAACCTGCATAAAGTATAATTTCCTCTGTTAATAAGGTACTATTTTATTTACCTTTCCCAAGCTAAGCTAAATGTCAGACATAGTTCAATAAAATAAATCTATAAATCTCTACAGGGAAAAAAAAAACACATTATTCGTTTTAAACAGTTGGTCATTGCTACCTGCACCACAAGAGTTTTTAAAATTCCATCCTCTTTTTAGGATGAACTTTCTGATACATCTTATAATGCTTACTTTGTGTATATTTTCTGTATTTTGATATTTTTAGCTGCACACTCTTGTACCTACTCTTACCAAGACAAGAATTTTGTACTAATATCATTTTTTGTTGATAAAATAGAAAGATAATTGTCTTATAGGTAGCATGGCTGATCAAATTTTATTTTTCTACTGATGGTTCGGAACTATTTCCTTCAAGGTCATCCTTCATGACTATTCTTTGTAATATCAAGTTCAGTCAATCCTGGAATGTCACCCAAAGATGCTCACTAGTCTCTGATAAATTCAGAAATTCTGATAAAAAATACAAAAGTTCTTCTTTACTCAGTTCCCATCAAGAACTTTTTTAAAAAATATGATGGCTTGCATTAGATTTTAAACATAACTTGACAAGCAGATCATCTGTTTTGACCAGATACACTGGGACTCTAAGGTTATCTCACCAACCAACTTTTAGCATTGTGGATGACAAACCATGCAGCTTCTCCAATATTCATTTACTTCCGGTGCTAGGTGCCATGGGACAAATTTACATCACTGAGGGTTTTGTGCCCTGCACCTCTGGGTCAAGAGATCAGATGAGTCAGCCGAGATGGAAAAGAAGTGACCTCTCTTGCATCAAGACAGCTCACAGTAACTTACCAATAATTCAAAGTAATTGCAAACTCTGTACATGGATCTGACTGAATTCAAATGATTACATTTCCAGCACATCCTCCCCTTGGATAAATCCTAGATGTGTCCTTGTTCACTCCTGCATCATCTGACAGAAAGAAGTAGAAAGGAGGAGCTAAGTATCTTGCAAATATTACAATATTATATAAACATGTGATCATATCACCCAGTCTTTTTTCAGGGCCTGGGAAAGGGTGTGCACGATGAGGGGCCCTGAGGCTCAGGCTCCATTAGTTTCGTTGTAAATCTGTGTCTCATTTGGATAGAACCTGGAGGTGCAACCATACTTAAGAAATAAGAGACAGAAAGATTACCCCAATTAAATTCCAATTTAGGATAATTGTTTCTTCCATGTGGGTTGAAAAGGCAGATTTTCCTTTTATTTACATATCAACCATTCACTGGCTCTTTCCTAGACACTGAAGTTATATGAATAAGTGTGATTATTTGTTCCCTCTGCATCACATAAAACAAATACACTAGAATGTGTCCAATGGTGGGAATCCCAGGGAGAAAGCAAAGGGCCATACTTAGCAAAGGGCTGGGGGTGCCCTGGGACCCCAGAAAATCTTCCTAAGGCTGGTGCTCCATTTGCGGATTGAAGGGGCCATGCAAGTTTGCCAGGTGGACAAAAAGAGTGGGCACTCTGCAGGCAGGGAGCAGGGAGCAAATTAAACAAGATGGGATGCAGCAGAGTGGGTTCAGGGGAGAGCAATCAGTGTGCAAAGCCAGAGCCCCGTGCAGAAGAAATGGCACAACTACATGGGCCAGTGGGAAGATGGCTGAACCAGTGAACCCGAAGGCCAAGAGACCAGGGAAGAGGAGGGAGTCATCTGGATGGAGGGAGTGGCAGCGATGATGCAGTAAAGTCGGTATTAGGATCTGATGACCAATGACTTCATTTTTAATTCAATGAAGAGACAGGAGGTCTAATATGAAGGCTCAGACTTCCTATAACCATAACTGTAATAAAAGTCATTTTATTACATTGTTAAGTACAAAGGAAAAATAATATAATGATAAACCCTGATGTTCCCATTACCCAGCTCCAATAATGGTCAATATTTTATTACTCTCATATAAATACCAATCCAAAATTTAACTCATAAAACTTCAATCATTATATAAGTAGTTACAATGTATGAGTGTACAGACTCTTGATGATATCTCAGATAACTGATGTTTAGATGTGAAGTGTCTCCCAAAGGCTCATGTGTGAGACAATGCAAGAAAATTTAGAGGTAAATGATTGAGTTATAAGACCCTTAACCCAATCAGTGCATTAGTCTGCTGATGGGGATTAACTGGGTAGTAACTGTAGACAGGTAGCATGAGGCTGGAGGAGGTGGGTAGATGAGGGTGTGCCCTTATATTCTGTTGTGATGAGAGGTGATTTTACTCTCTGCTTCCTGCGACCATGTCCTGGGCCTCTTTCCTATACCACACTCTTCCACTTTGATGTTCTGCCTCACCTCAGGCCTCAAGGAAAGGAATCAGTCATCTATGCACTGAGACCTCTGAAACCATGAGCCTCAAAATAATTTTTTTTGCCTCTAATTATTCTTGTCAGGTCTTTTTGTCACAGTGGTGAAAAAAAAGCTGAATTAAACAAGTGAGGAGGGGAAATATCCAGTAAACAGTATGGGGCAACTAGATTCCTACCTCACACTGCATTTAAGAGACATACTGGGCAAAAAGGATTCCAGTGCTTCTTAAAAGTAAATAAAATAGACCTGAATATTGATCTAATTTTAAGGTAGAAAAAGCTTTCTAAATGTAATTTCTTGGGGGAAGGGTGGTACCAGAGATTGAACCCAGGGACACTTTAACACTGAGTTACATCCTCAGCCCTTTTTATTTTTTTTAGAGACAGGATCTCACTAAGTTGCTTAGGGTTTCACTAAGTTGCTGAGGCTGGCTTTGAATTTGCAATCCTCCTGCCTCAGCTTCCCAAGGTTACAGGCGTGACCCACAGCATGTCTAAGTGTAAACGTAATGGGAAAACAATTATAAAAGAAACACTACATGGTATTAACTTAATTTCTGTAAAATCTTCTACAAGTCAATGATGATGGAAAACAAATTGAGTGAAAAGTGGCAAACTATCAAGAAAGAATTGTCTATGTTACAGTTTATTTCTTTCTATTGTGAATTTCCCACAAAAGATAAAAGCCAATAGAAAAATTATCAGACTATAAATAGACAATCCAAAACAGAAACCACTTAAATTACATAACACCATATGAAATAAAAAAGGTCCATCTTGCTAATGAAACATCATAACAAAGCTGCAGATCCATTCTTGTTCATCAAATTGGCAAAAAATAAAAAATTGTTTTTAGAGACTATGCTTAGCACTAGTAGACCAGCAGCCTTATTACCAATAATGGAAATATAAACTGCTATCATCTTCCTGGAAGGCAATTTGATCAGCAATTTCTATCAAGAGATTTATAGATACTAAGGCATTGACCCATTAATCCCATACTTAATAATTATCTGAAGAAAATAATCAAAGCTGTATATAATGATATGTATATAAGGGTGTTCAACATAATATTAATTTTAACGGTGAAACACTGGCCACATTGTAAATATTCAATGGGTAAAAATTGAAATTTACTGTCAATTATGGCAAACCCGTGCATGCAATATGACCCAGTTATTTAAAAATCACATTTTCAAATTTATTAATGGCATAGGGCGTTGTTGATAATGTGTCAGATATTGTGAGAAGGATGTAACCTAATTTCAATTTGAAAGTAACGTGTGTGTATGTACCTATAATTGTAGCTGTGCACGTGAGCCCATTTGTATAGTCAAAAGACTGGCATTAAATACACTAAATTATTAATCCTGGTGATCTTTGAGAGCTAAGAATCTGGGTACCTATTGTCATTCCATATCCCTTTCTGTATTTTCCACCATAAACATGCATTATGCTTACAAAAACAACATTATTTTGTCTGTGAAAGTTCATTTGTTTGCATTCTGCTTCTAAAGGGAGTTCCATATTGAAAAAGGAATAGACTCATTATTTCACAGACACGAAGAACAACATCAAAATCGATAATGTGAGTATTTGTTTGCCTGAGGGCCAACTTTCCAAATCAAGAGATGCACAAATGAAAAAAGAACACATTGGATTTGGAGCCTGGCAGTGTACTTTGACTTCACATAATATTAAGACATTTATTGGTATCTCCATAATTTGACCTTAGTGCCTAGCCTCTTGAAACAATCTATTTTTCTGTTTTTTTTTTTTTGGTTTATATCTCTCCATGTGTGTTCATTGAAGGGTGACTGTCTCCTTAAGCAACAAGCAATCCACTGAACTGGGTACCTTTACAAATATTTTGCTAGCCTGGGGTTGTCACTTCCAGAAATAAGATTACTTCTTTCTGAGGGCATGTTTTCCTGTTTTAAATAATTCTGCTGGCAAGGTCTTCCATGTTCAGAAAACATCTGACTGCCTGAAAATTCCTGTCCTGGGTATTAGCACTACCATTTCAATCCCAGAGGTCATCCCTGTCCAATCCCAGCTTCCTTTTCCCAGTGTTGGAGACCCTTAGCTCCTTCAATTTTTCTACACACACAGTGCAGCTCTCTCCCTTACTAGCACAGGCATCTTGCCTGTATCCATTGTCCTGAAATGTGGTACCAGGTGTATACACATGTGGTTGGAGAAGTACAGCATGCAGGGTGGCTGTCCTCTCCCTGGATGGGAACAACACCAATGGTGCAGGCCATGGCTTTGACAGTCATCCTAGCAGCTGCACCACACTCTGCCATGTGCATCTAACTTGGGGGAACCAAACAAAAAAACATAAAAAGTCTTCCAGGAGCTTTTCATGTAAGGTGTTTGTATTAGTCTGCAGAAGCTGCTGTAACAAAATATCACAGACTGGGTGGCCAAAACAACAGATGTTCCTTTTTATCAAAGTTCTGGAGACTAGAAGTCCAAGATTAGGATAGCTCTTCCCTTCCTGGCTTGCACACAACCTTTCCTCTGAAGGTGCTGAGAGAGGATTCTGGTCCTAGCAGGTGTCCTTATAAGTCCAATGTCCTAATTGTACACACACACACACACACACACACACACACACACACACACACATTACGGACTGGATTGTTTCTCCCTGAAATGCATTAGTTGATGTCCTAACCCCCAGTACCTCAGAATGCAGCAGTCCTTGGAGATAGGACCTTTAACAAAGTAAATAAATTAAAATGAGGCCAGGAGGGTGGGCCCAAATCCATTCTGATTGTTGTCCTCATAAGAAAAGGGGACTAGGACACAAGGGAGATACCAGAGGTGTACAGACCAGGGAAATACACATGTGAGGCCACAGAGAGACGGCAGCCATCTACCCACCAGGAAGAGAGGCCTCAGAAGAGAACAGCCCTGCCAACACTGTCATATTGGACTTTCAGCCTTCAGAACTGTGAGAAAAAAATTTACACTGTTTAAGCTGTCCAGCCTGAGGTGTTTTGTTATAGCATGCTCAGCAGACCAGCATCATACAGAAACTCAAGACAAGGCTGCTTCGGGGAGGAACCAAAGGCCACTGATACTCAGGGGAGCAGTGGGAATCAAGAGACAAGGGCTCCACTTCACAGCCCTTCCCTTCCTCTTTGACCCACCCCAATCCTTGGTCACATGATCTGGGGAAGCTGGAAGCAGGAGTGACTGGTGTGAACGGACTCATGTGACTATGAGAGTCCTGGCTTCCATTGCCACCCAGGGCAGGGGAGAACCGGAATTTGG
This sequence comes from Ictidomys tridecemlineatus, assembly GCF_052094955.1. Lineage (NCBI taxonomy): Eukaryota > Metazoa > Chordata > Mammalia > Rodentia > Sciuridae > Ictidomys > Ictidomys tridecemlineatus. The sequence goes on along the minus strand of NW_027520954.1, from coordinate 767,144 downwards.
GGAGCAGGAAAGAAGGACGGTTTACAAATGTCTTAAGAAGCTGAGACTGAGAAACTTCAAGTGAGAGAAAAGTTGTGTGGTTTGTGGCTAAGATACCCCCGAGCATCTCTGCAACCCAGGGGGAGAAAGGATTTTGAAAGTAGTTTGGGACATTTCAGGGAGGGAAAAAATTATGTCTACACTTCAGTGAAACAAGACTCTTCAATTAACCAGTGACACCCACTACATATGCTTTTTTCTTACCATGTTATGTCCTGGGTAGGAGACAGAGCAATTCTAGGTAGCATATTACCTGCCACTGGCTCATGCATGGCTAATTTATTGTTCTGCATTAACATCCTCCTTGGCTACAGTCGTCTCGGCTGTTTCTGTTTACACATTTCATGGGCATTTATCTCCTGGACACGGGACTGTAAGCGATGATAAATGGGCAAGGAGATTATGCAGGTGTGATTTTCACAAGTGTGAAGCTACCCTCAGCCTGCTGAAATGGCAAGGACAGGTAATAATGAGATGGGAGATGCCACTAAGTACTCCCTGGACACCCTGTATGTGTCCTTGGAATAAGTTATTAGCTCCTAGCTAACCACACCCAAAGGCATGTGCAATCTCATCACAGAACACTCGATAATATTATGTATAATGGTGAAGAACTAAAGCCCCTTATTATACCCAAACCAAAAGGAGGTGTATATGCAGAAAATAAACATCAATCTAATATAAAGGAATTTATTTGTGGTTAACTCTTATAATCCTGACAACAATCCCCAATTGCCTAAATTTCATAGAAAGTTTCAGAGAGGTTATATTACTTGCCTAAGTCACACAGCAAGTATGTGTCAAAGTCAGAATTTTGGTCCAGGTGCATTTGACATTTCAATCCTTGCTCTTAACAAGATACTCTTTCCTGAGTCTTTCTTTAGATGGACACATTTTACTTTGCAGCAGCCTCTATAAGACATGAGGGATTCACATACAGAACTTTTAAAGGAAGAAGGAGAAGGAAACACTTATTGGATTTCTATGTAGGAAAGGCATCCTTCTCAATACTGTGAAAAATACTGAAAAAAAATCTTAAAATCTGATGCAGGAATACCCTTTTTAAAAGATATCAGGGTAAAGTTACAAGACTAAAGATACAAGTGCTGCAGTCCCGCTGCAGCAAAATAACCGGGGGGTGGGGGTGGGGTGGGGGGGTGACGAACAGCTTGTGTACATTGATACAGCAGGAGTTGGAGCCATTTATTGTAGGACAGGAGCGGTATTTATACATTCTACACAGCTTGTCTTAATTAACATAAACTCGATACAGCAGTCAACCAATAAGGAATCTCCATACTTAATGGCTCGCTGGCCTTACTTCACAAACCACTCCCTCTGCAAAATGCCAGGCGCCATCCTAACTTGTTTACAGACTCTAACATACAAGACTAAAGTTGTTTCATGCTACAATATTGGAGGGCGGTGTATTATAATGTTATGTTTTTCAGAAATATTTTTCTTCCTCTTTTTCTTATTATGGTAATTCAGCATGATATCTACCCTCTTAAAATTTTTGAAGTGTAAAATATGAGACACCATACAACAACTACTACCATGGCTGCTCTCAATAGTAACAATGATAATTATAACAACAATGATAATTTTGTCATTTGTGACAGCAGAGATGAACCTGTACCAGGCATAGAATGACAAATACCACATGATCTCACTTACATGCAGAAGTCCAAGTCACAGAAACAGAGTAGAATGGTGGTTACCAGGGGTTGGGAATGGGAGGTCCAGGAGCTGTAGGTCAGACACCCAGACTTTCAGTTAGGCAAAAGGAATATGTTCAGGAGATCTATTTTTGGGATATAGTGCAGTGGTAAAGCTCACCTGGGTTCAATCATCAGTACAAACAAAAAAAGAGTTGGCAAATATATGGAAAAATTAGAACAGTTGCCCACTGTTTTATAGTAATGCGAAATCCTCTATGCACACCACTGTGGAAAACAATGTAGAGGCTCCTCAAAGATAAAACTATCATAAGATTGAGCAGTCTCACTTTGAGGCATCTATCTAAAAGAATGGAAATCAGGATCTCAGAAGTTAGCTATCCTATGTTTGCTTGCGGTAAATGAGAAATTCACAATAGTCAAGATATGGACACAACATGAATATCCACTGACAGACATGGATAAAAAAAACATGGTATATGCATACAATGGAAGGATATTCAGTCACAAAAAGCATAAAATTTTGTAACATGTAACAGCATAGATGGACCTTGAGGATATTGTGCTAAGTGAAATAAGTCAGCCACGGAAAGACAAATACCGCCTGATTTCACTTATTGAATAGTCAATTTTATAAAATTAAAAACTGGAATGGGACTGGATGGATGGAGAAATTGAAAGTTATTAATCAACAGGCATAAGTTTCTGAAAAATTTTTTTTCCCACCGTTCTTCCTTTTTCTCGTTCCTTGTTCCTCCCCCTCAATCCCCATTCTCTATTCCACTGATGTCTCTTCTAGTTTACCACCTCTCTCTCTCTCTCTCTCTCTCTCTCTCTCTCTCTCTCTCTCTCTGGCACTGTTACTATATAATCCCCTTATGGTTTAATTGCTAATAAATCAATCCAAGCAGATGAGATCCTGACCAATGACTGCCCTTTCCCCAGTTTGAGTGATTGCCAAAGGCACTTGGCTTATTCTGCAGTGGCCTCTTTTTTCGACATTTAATTTGGGCTCTTATTAGAGTTTAATCCATTATGCCTGGTGAAATGTGATTAAGTGCTAGGGCTGAGGCCAGGAAGGTGGGGATGGAAGGAAAAAAAATAACCATGTTACACAGGATGCAAAAAAAAATTTTCATTTCACAGCAACTCAAGATACCTTCAAAGAACTGATTTACAAAAGATTAGCAGGCAATTAAAAGCTGGTGGGAGTCCTTTGCCATTATAAAGGACAATATTATATATCACAACTGTTGTCAGGATTAATAAAAATTTGAATAAATGGCAACTGGAAGAAACCTTGGCAGGAGACATCTTAAGGCTCCAGGAAGGGGTGTGAAGAGAAGGGATAGGTGGCTGCCAGCATCAGCTGCTGGGAATCACACCTCTGCTGAGGTCCACTGTTTAATGACCTCAGACAGCACTGAATGTTTAGCACCAACTAGTATGTTCAGGAGAATGCAACCCTGGGCCAAGCATGGAGAGTGTCCCTATAGACAGTATTTTGGGAACCACTTGCTATACAATTAGGCAAAACAAAACCCTAAACAGATTTGATTCCACAATATGATTGTAACTATCAAAAACCCAAAGCACAAAACTGCATCAATAAAAGACTAGGAGATAAGCAGATCTACTCATGGTGATTGTGTTGGCTGATAGAACTGTGAGTGGAGCTTTCTTTTTTTTCTGTATGTACCCAATTTTCTTGAGTGATCCTGTGCTTTAACTATGGGGAAAACTTACTTTTAAAAAATGAGGCAATTTTCTTAGTTTTCTTTGTCTTTTTCTGACACCGCTTTCTGTCACCCAGGCCAAGGCACGAGATGGAACAGATGAAGGAACCTTGGTGGATGGGGGAAGCTGAGACTTGGGGGAAGATGAGTAAAACAAGCTAGTTATCATTTAGTCACTGAGCACCGGCAAGCGGCAGGGGCACCAATAACTGATAACTTAATCTCTCTCTTTTTTTTAAATCTTTTTTACATTTTTAAAAATTTGTTCTTTTTAGATATGCATGACAGTAGAGTGTATTTTGACATATTATGTATGCATGGAGTATAACTTGCCCATCTCTTTTAAATCTTATTTTAAGTTGTATAATACCTGAAAAGCATTATGGAAACCATTCTTCTCAAAGTGAAACATTCAGGACACAATATGAACAAGTGGCTTTCTGAGCTATGTCTAAGAGAAAGTTATATATCACACACATAAACTAATGGGTATATATACAGATTTGCCAAATTAGTGATATTTAGGGAACATCTAGATGGTTCGTTGAGAACTAGGGCAAGAGTTAATATCAAAGTGGTTACAGGACACTAGTGTCCTAGATCACTGTGTTAGGTAGCTAGGCAGCCAGGAGCAGGTCAATGGAAGAAGGACAATGAAGGGTGATACGTTACAGGAGAACATCAGACATATGCATCCAAGAGAGTCCATAGATCACAGAACTGGGAATCACAGGGAACTTTATCAAAGCAGACAAACATCTGGAAAATGGAAATTGGTTATTTCAAACCTTCCCCAACCACTTTAATTGTAACTCCTTAAAGGGAAGTATTGTTTTAAGACCTTATCTCTTGCAACCAGGCTGTCACAACCAACCCTGTAACCAGGCCATCTAAATCATGTCGTGTCTATCCCTTGTGACCAGGTCATCATGACTCTCAAAATGAAATTTTGCTAAGGGCTGTCAAAAGGGTAATAACTCACTTAATAGGGTGTGAGAAACAAGGGGATTCAAAGCCCTTTGAAAGTGCAGACTCCATTAGAGCCACGCTGTTCTCTCTAGAGACATACCACACTGTATTGGCACTCATCTCAGTTTCTCTAATAAACTCCTGCTTGATACTCTGTGTGGCTTGATTGAAATCCTTCCTGTATGATCACAAGAACCAGTCACTGAGGACCCCTGTGGTCACTTCAGCTCCATGGGTCAGTCTTGTCGAAAATTGTACTTACAATGCTGAAATGACTTTGAAAGTAGATGTCTATTGTTTTTCTAAAAAAATCTTTATCTCCGTTATTTTCCAGAAGAAGAAATAACAATTCCAGTTGCAGCAATATACATTGAGTTTAAGAGTGTGATGTAGAAATCATGTTGCTCAAATTCAAATTGAAATTCCCTACATTCATGGCCATATGTAAGTTACTAAATTCTCCAGGTCACGCTTTCTTGATTTGTAAAATAGAGAGCCAGGAGGTTAGAAATGACTAAATGGCATAATTAATATAAAGCATTTACTTGCTGCCTGGCCCACATGATATTAGTCATTGTTACTATCCTTAATATAAAATGAGTATCAGTTGAACCTAGTCTAAACTTTTAAATCAATCCCTTACTGTGAGAGCCACAATATATCTGCATCTTAGAAAATACTGAGAAGTATTGCCAGGAAGCCATGTGTACCTGCAGGAGGCCAACATGTGTTGTAGCAGGAACTCAGAATTTTAAGATGCTAGCCATATTTAAGAACCTCTTGTGCACTCAGTTTTCAATGATGGGAAAAGCAGCTTGAACATTTTGGGGGGTGTTAGGTACAGAATGTGGATTTTCCAGCTCTGTGTCCTTTGGAATGCAAGCTGCTACTTGTTGTCTGTATTGGAATGAAGACTCATTTTGGCAAAGATGAGACTGTCTTCCTTCCAGATTCTTGAGAATTTAACATGCCAGATACTAATAGGCTCAGCTCTCCATGTAAAAGCACCAGAAATGGCATCTGGTGGATCTACATATCTTTCCAAGAATCCCATCTACCCTCCCTCTTTAGCTTTAGTCCTTTTATAGAACAGAGCCTACATGGATTTTTTCTAATCTCTTTGATGGAAGAATACCAGTATTGATAGTTCAACATAAAAACTGGTCATGTAGATAGGAAAATTCCCAGAGTATCTGGCACACACAAACGTGGAACCACTCTTTGGCAATGTTTTCTCAAAGGATTATGTGCAAATTCCACCAGAGTTAATAATCCCCACTGAAAGTGAGCTCATAAGAAAAGTTACAAGTTATATAAAGAAAAAATTTTAAAAAACACCAGGAAGATTGTAGGTACAATATCAGACAAGATCTGTGTTCCAAGAATCCAAATTTATAGAACAATGAGATGCTAAATTAACAATAATGATAGCATATGTATGTTTATAAGTGTTCTTTGGGAAAAAAAAGGACAAATCACACTGGAAGACCAGGATATATGAGAAGTGATCAATTCAATTGGAAAATGAAATAAATGGAGTTTCTATAAATGAAAACACAGTTATTGAGATTAAGCTTAGTAAAGAAATAAAACAGCATGTTAAATGCAACTAGAGAGAGTTACTGAACTAGAAACTAAAACTGAAAAGAAAGTAAAGAAATATAGCATGAAAATTTAGAGAGACATGGAAAATGGAATGAAAAATTTCAACACATATCTAAAATGAGTAACAGAAAGCAAGAGTAGACAGGATAACAAAACCATGATCTTTTGAAGTAATATCTTGGAATTTTACAGAAATGGTGAAAGAATGAATATTTATTTTTTAAATACAGTACATTGAATTCTAAGCAGAACAAAGAAAAAACATTTTTAACTGGACATATAATAGATAAATTGCAGAATCCCAAGATAAAGATGAAATATTAAGAATAACTGAGGAGAAAATATATTTTCATGCAAAAGATATATAATTAAAATGACAGCAGAGTCTCATCAATGCCAATGAAGACCAGAGGGCAATAAAACGTTATTGTAACGTGGAGAATAAAAAATCTATCTCCTATACTCACCTAAAAACTTCTATATGAGATTCTATTTCAATCAAATAGTTTTTTAGTAAGTAAAGTAAAATAAAGATCTTTTAGAAAGGTTTACTATTAGTAGATCCTCCTTGATAGAGCTCTAATGGAAGGATATGCTTGGTTCAGAAGGAATTGAACCGAGAATTTATGAGTGACATGCAAAAAAAGTAATAACCAAAAAATGAGAATAATAAGATAACAATAACAAGAATGTGACTAATTTGGATTTGGATGAGGTATTAGTAAAAATTAAGATTCACTATAATATAAGAAAGATCATTGAAGTGGAGTCAATAAGCCTTCATTGTGGTGTTAGTATAACCAGCTATGTGACTTTGAATAAATTCTCATTTGTAAAATAATACTCAGAGTTGAACAAAGTTTTCTTTGAAAATTTACTGTGCTTCTTACTGGTCACCTTCTCCCTTAGAATAATCCATATAATGATTTCAATGGAACCAAACACATTTCCCCTTTGGGATAAATATTTGGCTATTGAACTGCATGCATACTTCTTGTCTTACAAAGAATATTCAGGCAAATGCTCCTTGAAATCTCCTGATTGAGCCCCAAGATTTATACCGATGGCATGCCAGGGAACACTACCTTGATGAGTGCTTACAGAATGCTGTTGTGCCAAGGGCACAATCTGCCCTCCAGTCATTTCACATGTTCCATCAATCTGTGCTGGAGTGAAACCCTTCAGGGGCCATTCAGAACCGGAGACACCTGCTGCCATTGCTAGGAAATCTTTAAAAGAAGTCGGAAATGAAACTCAGGTCATCCTGCTCATTCTGTAATAACAAGAGAAAGAAGATGAATCTATTTTTCCCTAGAACACAGCAAGAATGATTTCTTTCCAAGAGAAGTGTGTAATCTGAAGTCTGAGAATTACATTATGGATAAGCACCTTTTTTTCCAAATGCTCCTTTAACTTCTCTGGCAAGTCTTTACATGTTGGGAAGCTATCTCCTAGTCCTAATTTACTTCAAGAACTCTTTGAATCACTGCTCTCATACTAAGTAAGAATATGGTGTCAAAACCCTTTATATTCTTGTAATGGATACTACTGACAACCCAGCTGCCATTGTGTTAGTTAAAGGAATACTTTCATCCTGGCTGCATCTGCAGACAACTCCTTTCTCTATCCCTCTTTCTACAGATACCAAGAAACTGACAATTTCCCCAATATATTCAAACTTTGGCACATGTGACTCCCTCTTGGCCCTTACATCAAAAGATAGCCCCGCTTCATTTTTAACATGCATCTTCTTCATTTTTTAGTATGTGTTGCCACTCACATAATCTCTTAGGTACCTTCACCTGTGTGCTTCTACAGAATACTGTATCTGTAAGATAAACATTACTAATAATCAATATTTTAGCCAATTCAACTCTCCTTTTAGTCACAGAAAGACTGTACTTTTCCGTTGAAATTAAGCATGGCTATGTGACTTTGGTCAGTGACATGTGAGTGGAAATCATTTGTGTCACTTTCAGTCCAAAGCATTTAAGGAATGTAGGTAATTTTCCACTCTTCTCTTTCCCTCTCCTATCAGCTAAGGTCACATTTTCCAGATAATAAAGCTCTGTGATATCAAATGTTCCAGTACCCTGGTTTGCCAAGGTATTATATGTAGAATTTTATAATAGAAAAATGGCTAAAATATTTTGTGTGAGTGAGAAATAAGCCTTTTCTTTATTTGGTCAGTGAAACACTGGAGCTATTCATTACTGCAGCACATCCTAACCTCCCTGACTAATATGTTTCTATAATAAAAGTTATAATACTCTATTACATCATAAATTTTCTTTTCAATTTTTTGAAATTGTGGGCTAGGACATTCGTTTCTGTATGTCCTATACCCAAAATAGTGACTGACATTATTTTAGGTGCTTAACAAGTATCTTGAATAGCATGACAGTAGAGTCAATAGCAAGAAGAATAATTGAATTTGTTTATTGTAGGTCTTTTCACTTTATACAGTGATAGCTTCAGGTCTGTTAAACATATAGACAATCATGTTGCAAAGGATAGAATATTTCCCTTAAGAAAAGAAAAGCTAAAAATGGCAAGCATTGCCAGTTGTTGCACAATTTACCCATGATGCAATTCACTTTCAAGCCTCCTTTTACCTGTAGAGATGAAAATCATCAAAGTCTTTGAAATTGCACCCAACAGTCTCACTTTGAAAAATAAAAGGAGTCATCATTCATTTATACCTTGACCATCAAAGGAGTCTTGAGACCACCATTTCTTCTTCCAAAGTTTTCTTGGCCAATTTAGGTTGTTTTGAATTCCATGTAAATTTTGAAATTAAATTGTCAATTCTACAAAGTATTTTAAAAGCCTATTGGTATTTTAGATTAGGTTATTTTAATTTATAAATCAATTTAGAAAAGAATAGTACCAGTATTTATTCTTCCATTTATCTTTATTTTGCTTATTCTTATTCTTCAAGTAATGTTTTCTAATTTCTTTTATTCTTCTGTAATGTTTTCTAATTTTTAAAAAGTCTTACAAATATAATAAAAAATATTTCTAATCATTTTTATTTTCATCTTACTTAAATGGGATAAATAAATCCTCATTATTTATTCTTCAAATACTTTTGTTGCTAATGCATAAAAATAGAGTTTTTTTAATATATTGAGCTTATACCTAATGGCACTGCTAAAAGCACAGTTTGTTTCTAGTAACTTTTTGAAAACTCCTTAAAATTTGATTGTGCCATCTGTAAAGACAGTTCCTTTCTATTTTTATACCTTTTATTTCTTTTTATTTATTTATTTATTTATTTTACTTCTTCTTTAACTTTGTTATTATACACCAATGAACCATGTGACTTGGATACTTCTTTGTGTGGTTTTCAACCAAAATTCAATTTCTGAAATAGTTATGAGGGTTTTCATATTTTTTTATTAACTCTTATATCAGTTTGGGTAATATTAATCTTGCAAGGTATTTGTTGATTTCATCTAAGTTTAATACATTGGCATAAAAATAGTACCAAAGTCCTTCTCAACAGCCTCCTAGTGCCTATATCTTACCATTATTCTTGTTATTGGTATTTTGTGTTCCCTCTATTTTGTTCAATAGAATTTTATCAATTTGATAAATCTTTTCAAAGAACTGTGTCTTTGTTATGTTTTATTTCTATTGTTTGCCTTCCATTTTATTTGTTTTTTTCTTTCTCTTACTTTCCTTGGGTTTGATTTGCTAATCTTTTTGAAATTACCTGACTGGAAATTGAGGTTATTGATTTAAAACTTCTAAGCATTTAAAGCTATAAACTTCCTCATGCTAACTGCTGTTTTATCGGAATTCCTTGATTATACATATTTTATTTTCATTTTCATCCAATTCAAAAGCACTTCTAATGTTCTTCTTCTTTTAAGGTAATTTAAAAGTGTTGTTTAATTTCCAAATATTGGACTTTTCTAGATATCTTATTATGATTGGCTTCTAAATTATTTTCTTTGTGATTACAGAACATGCTCTATATGATTTTAATATTTTGAATTTCATTGAGACATTTAACTTCCAGCATATGATCTGTTTAGATATCTGTTTCATGTGTACTTGAAAATAAAAGGCACATTGTCCTTTGGGTGGGTAACTGTTCTATAAAAGACAATCCATTTGTTTTAGCTGAGAGTATTGTTCAAATATTCTATATCCTTACTTTTTTCTCTATTTGCTTCTTTAATTATTAAGAATTGTGTTAAAAATCTTCAGCTATAATTATAGAAGTGTCTATTTCTCCTTGAAAGTCTGCCAGTTTGAGCTTAATGTGTGTTGAAATTTGGTGATTATTTTAACACATATTTGTAACTGCTTTGTCTTCCTTGATGAACTGGTCTTTTCTTTGTCGACCCTTTTGATGATATTCCTTGTACCCATTTTTTTCTGATATTAATATACTTTTCTTATGGTTAATGTTTGCAAGGCATATCTTTTTTTAATCCATTTACTGTCAACCTCGTTTGAATTAAAATGCAACTCTTTTAGTAGTTTGTTAAAATCCAGCATGTGCTTAGATTTTGCTTTGCTATACAGTTTGACAATGCATGCCTTTTAATTGGAATGCATAGTCCAAAATTACCAGTTATGGTAATTTTGCATATATTTTGTCTTTAAAGTCTACCTATTTGATTTTTGTTTTCTGTTTTTTCCTTCTTTTTAAAAATTCTTTCTGGTTTACTCATTTCTCCTTGCCTTCTTTTGAGCTAAACAGATTTTTTTCAAGCATTTCATTTTAATTCTAGCTAAGCTTTATTTTAGCTGCCCCTTTTTATGTTTTACTTATTGCTTTGTTGTGTGTGTATCATTACAGTCTGATAGTTTATATTGTACCACATCAAATAAAAAGGAAATATATGCAACAGTATCATTCATCTGACACCCTACTGTGTGCTCATCACACAGTTCACATTCACATGTTAGAATTTAACTATAAAAGGATATTGTGACTTTTGCATTCAATTTTGCATCTCAAAGGAGTTAATAGAGGGATAAAAGGATACTCATTTATATTTACTCATTAATTAAACATCTCCTGTACTCTTAATTTTTCCCCATAGATCCAAGATTCTGTCTCTTGTGAATTCCTTCAGCATAAATAACCCATGAATTAGTTTTAACAAACTATCATAAAATTAGTAGTTTAAAGCACCACAAATTTATTACCTTGAAGTTCTCTAAATCAGAAGAAATGAATGCCACTGGCCTAACATTCCTGTGTCTACAGGATTGTGCTTCCCTCTGGGGTTGTAAGGCTCAGATTCATCTGATAAACTTAATTTTCCATATTGTACTTTTCAGTTCTAAAGTATCAGCTTGTGTTTTTAAATTAGTTTTTATGCTGAAATTTCCCACTTGTTCACTTATTAGGATAGTGTAATCACTTAAGTCCTTAAGTATATTTATAAAAAGTTCTCAAGAACCTTGTTCACTAATTCCAGTATATTGGCCATCTTAATTTCTGTTCCTTTTGACTGTTTTATCTCTTGATTATGGGTCCCAATTTTCAGTTTCTTTATAAATATAGTTTATTATCATTGTGGTATACTGCATATTGTGGAATATCTATCAAGCCAACAATTTGACTACTAGATTAAAACCTTGAACTTGTGGTTGCTGGTATTTTATACTGCTCTAGTGGCAGGGATTCCTCCATAGTTTTAGAAAGAATCAGGCATTTCCCTTCTGGGGTTTCAACAGAAAGTCTAAGGAATTTACCAAACCTTTTTATTGGTACAGATTCAAACTTCAAACTGTCTCCCCAGTGATGGGCTGCAGTGAAAATCTATGTTCTGTTTTTCCAAACTCCCAGCTTTTGTTTTTCGCTTTGTTACCTGAGGCCTCCCCCATGAATGCACCCTCAGAGATTTGAAGAGAGTTTTTACACATATTTAGGGACTCTCCACAGGCCCCTCCTTTTCAGGACTTTCTCTCCTTAATTTGTAACTGTCCTGGCATCCCTAAATTCTATTCCTGAACCATCAAGCCCATAAAACTTCAGCTTTCTTTGAGTTCTAGCTACCCCTGGCCATGGACTTGTGAATGTCTTCTTGGGAAAAGTTGTGTAAATGAGAGTTTTTCCCTAGTTTTCTTCCTTCTCTCAAGCATCTAATTCCCTCGAGTTTCTGCTTCCTTTTGAATTCTCTCCAGTGCCTTCCAACCCTTGTATTTTTTTTAAATATATATTTTCTCTGGCTGGGTAGGGTGGAACACACCTCACATCCCAGCTACTGTGAGGCTGAGGCAGGAGGATCACAAGTTCAAGCCTAGTCTTAACAAGACCCTGGGGCAACTTAACAAGAGACTGTCAAGAAATTTAAAAAGAATAAAAGGGCCTGGAGGTGTATCTTGTTTTAGTCTTTTGCATGTGTTTTCATTTGGTTGACTTTTCATTTTCCTTTGTAGGCATTCTTAACAGACTGAAAATTGACTCTTATGTCAGATTATTTTTCATTGCAAATACCGTCTCCTTTTGAAGGGCCTCTTCATCCTCCTAATGGTGACTTTTGAAGAACACAAATAACTAATCTTATTGTAATTCAATTTCTTATGATTTTTCCTGTGTGTTTAGTGTTTTGGAGTCCTACTTAAAAAAAAAACTATTTGCAGTTTATTAGGATGCTTGTTTTCCTTCAAGAGTCTTTCTTGTTTACTATTCACATTTAGCTCTGTAATTCATCTGTAACTGATTCACTGAGATCCTTGTTATTATTTATTTGCTGTATTCCTTATAATTTAAAACCATTATTATTTTTTTAATTTTTCTTTTTGTGTCAGATTTCAGTACAGCTCAACATGGCTATTACAGATCTTTCCCTTACTCAAATTTTTGCTATTTTGTTTAGTGTGTATTTTTGTGTGAAGTTTGATTGTAAAATATTGCATTAAGATATTACTTACTTTAATTACTGAACCAATTACTTGGCATCCAATGGGTCCCTCACTCACCCCCCTCAAGTTGCTGCTCTGCCTTAGTATCTCATGTGGATCTTCTTAAGATGAGGCTGCTGTGCATCTGTTTCAGGATTGCTCCACAGGTTGTCTTTAAGATCCTCAGACACTGACAAGATTAGACATCTTATTCTTTTTCTTCCCTTCAGTAGAAATACTCTGAATTTGGCCACCATAATGATAATAGTCCACCTTCAGAAGGTTCTGCAATCCTTCCCAGCCCACCTCTTCCAGGAATGCAACCCCACCTTGCATCCTGAGTGGTTTCCTTCAAAGGCCCATCCGGCAGAGAAGAATACATTAACTCTTTAGTGAGTCATCCTACCATAAGCACCACTGTATTCGACTAAATTCCTAAACCATACCTGCAGCTATTTAGGTCTTATCTGTAGAGGGGCAGCATCATGGAATGCTCACAGCTAACCCAGGAATGGAAGTGAAGACTGGAGCAGCCCTCTTCAGAAAGGGGTCTTCACTACTTCAGGTGCACTGAGCGTTCTTGCTGGAATCAGAATCACATTGCAGAAAAAAAAAAGAAACCCAGAAGACAGTACATCACCCCCAGAATGTGCAGCAGATTAAATTCTTCAACTCTTGCAGCCTAGAAATTTAATTTGTGTCTGGAGCCAAAGCACTGAGAGATTAGTGAAGGTTTGAGACAGACCTGCCTTCCCAATACAAAATCAGACACTTAGAAAAGGAGGAGGACATAGCGCATGATTTAATTCCTTATCTCTCCTCTGGCATCAGTGGAGTCCTATTCTTTTCAGTTCTCCACCTCAACTCCACAGCCAGCTTTGTGTGTTCCTGCTCATCGATTTGGATGGCTGCCTGGGGCTATGAGATTTGTGGATAGCAAGACAGTTCATGCATTGACCACTCATTGGGTGCTGTTTAAGCTGCGGCTTTTTCTTGCAGCAATTTCATTTCATTTCTGTCAGTGCACTCCTAATTAAATGCAATTCACCCATCACACACCAGGTAATGGCTGGTATACAAACACAACCGATAGGCCCAAATCCCTGCTTCTTTCACTAGACCTATTGCCCTTTCTCTCAAATTACTGATTCCATTCCTCGGATTCTGATGCTTGTCCACTTCCTTTTGAAAACCAGACAGACTTTTTTCTTTCTTTTCAGCAAAGACTAAATTCTGGCTCCAGCTCTACCATTCTTCTATTGACTCTACCTTAGAAAGTCACTTTATCACCTTCTGCACCAGTGTTTCTCCATTAGGTGCTCATTAGGATGCCATGACTTCCCCCAAAACTCACCTCATTTGCTCTATGGTTGGAACATCAACCCTAGGTGATTAAAATAGGCAGTCAGGGTTAAGAACAGACACCCGGGATTCCTAATCACCCCAGAGGTGGTTTAAATAAAAATTTCTACCTCTTTCTCCTAGCTCCAGAGTCTGATTTAGGACACTGGATTAGAGACCACTAATTTCCATTTTAATGAAGGTAAAGCTAGTGGTCCAGGAAACAATTATTAAGGAACACTAGCTGAAAAGAAGAAGGGGTTGCACATATGGTCTCTCTGGTCTAACTCAGGACTGACGTTCTACAATTTGGAGTTGCTGCCCTTCAGGAATGTATGATCCCAATGCTTTGTTCTTGTTTAGTCTTAAGAAAGATGGATGTTGTTTATATCAAAGGACCTGTCTTTTACTGACCTCCCTTCTCTCCCCGAAATTGGAAGCAGATGATCTGCATGTATGAGCTCAACCTCTTCCTCTGTTCCCACACTCCTCTTTGCTCTCAAGGTTTTGGAGCCAATACTATGGCAATAGGAATTAGGAAGCCCTGGACCTTATAGGACTCAAAATAAGCGGCTGCCTTTGTTCACCTTCATTCTGGACTAACCTTGCATCTCTAACTATTGATCCTCCACCCTAATCGCACAAGACTCATCCCTTGCACCTCAAGTCTTGATTCTGTAATTGGACTTCTATATTGCTGCCTACGCCTATCTTAAAAACTGAGCTGAAGGTCATGCCATCTTGTTGTCTTCCCTATTTGTGCAGTATCTCACCCAGTCTAGAGAGTAACGCTCCCAGATTTGCCCTTGTGCTTCATTCATCTCTCTGATTTCTAACACATACTTCTTATACTTTCTGGAACCTTCCCAATACTGAATACCTGCCCAGGTTACTTCTTCCCGCCCCCCTGGTCCACATATTGCCAAGTGAACTTGACTTCTTCCCAGCTACCTACTTCAGTATTCATTTGTTCCAGGTCTTCACATCTCCCAATTCGCTATATTGCTGAATTTCACACTCACTCCTTACCTAGCACTATTATCAATGTTAGGGGAAAATCAAGGACAAAGAAGACCAGAAAGTATCAGGACACTTGCAGTGGACAGTGAAAGAAAGAGAAGGGAATTTATGGGTACACACAAGCAAGCCTCCAAAAAAAAGAGGGTGGGGACAATTAGGGTGTATAATATGGAACTTCAACACTCACAGCCATCTGACTTTTATTTTTTGTCTCTCTTTTCTGAATCTTGCTGCCAGTGATCTGCTTCTCAAGGATGCAACATCCACAAAAGCAGAACCAAGTTTGCACTCTCAGCTTTGTGAACGGGGAGGAAAAAAAAGTTATATATATAGCTTCCCTCTAGTTCCAGGAAGAAAAATCTTCCATAATCTCTATGATTGGCCAGGACTGCATTCTATGCCCATCACTGAGCTGTTCAATGAAGTGACAGCAAAAGAATATTAGAATTCACCTGCTTAGATCCACTGATGCTCTGCCATCACTATAATTCATAGCCCTCACCAGAACCTCCATGTTAGAGATAAGAAAGAGGCCCTCAAGTGTAAAATGGATTTAGGTTCAGGTCAGACAAAATAATAAATACTCACTACAAGGAGAATAACTGTTGTTCAAATTTTTACAGGATTAATTCATCTCAAATGGGTAAATAAATAAAAATTATCAGGAAACATGAATGATCTGAATCATCTGAGAAAAAGTGAAACTGATAAAAATTGAGCATAGTATTACTATTCTAAATAAATGCCTTGTATTCTGGGGAAATCAACAGCATTACTGCACAAATTTTCCTATCCGGCTCTAACCCAAGTCTTAAGACCATTTTCTTGGGAGCTACACTATGTTCAGATCAAGAATTAGAAAACAACCTGTTTAATTCTTTCCATCAATAACCTATCCATTTACAAGATGAGGGCACTGGATCAGATGATCTTGGCAGCTTCTCCCTTCTCATGATGATCATGATGCTGTGACTTCTTGACCCGACAGATAGGGTCTGCATTTCAGGTGCCTGCTCCAGGTCTTACTGATAATGGTGGTGATGATCAGGTAGTTGTTGCTTGGTTCCTTAAAATTAATGCTAACTAAATTCCTTGACTTTTCATTTTATGTGCTGTAAATGAAGATGCCAGATAATGCCATTAGATTATTTTCACCTTCTGAGCACCCAGTACTGTGGCCAGAGTGATTAAACCAAAGAGAACCTTTCAGGTTAATCCCTACTTTGTCATTTCAGTTAAAATTCTGAGGCCAAAGTCACTGTTTCATCCACAGGCAAGCAGCTCCCAAATAGAACTCTTGTGACATTCTCTTACATTGACTGTGTAAGTGGAGCCTTCACTTCTAAGTCATTAAGAACTGCCCTTTGGCCCACATATTTATACCAACTGCTGGGCTATCTCTCACTCACATGAACTTTTCAAAGGAAATAAAATTAAATAACCTATTTTTTAAGCCTATCCTTTCAAATTAGCCACTTTTCAGATGCCAACAGTGACATATACTGATGCCAAGTTAAGCTTACTGGGAAAGAATCAATTTTTTCTCATCTTGAGTTTTTCTTGGGACAAAATAGCAGTTCAAACCTTTGGCAATATTAAAAGTTATTTTAATAACTAAATAACTAAAAGTTATTGACCAGAAAGTTCAAGCTAGAAAGAAGAAATAACTGCTAACATGTTTCTGCATGGTTACCTCTTCATGCATGTCCTGGTCTACAAATAGGCAGAAATTGATGTCCTCCTTTTTGCAAGATCACCCCAAATGTAGAAACATATTCAATAAAAAATAGAATTTCCCTGTTTCTGGCTTTCCCCATTTTGAAGAACAGAACCTTTTTTCACAAATAATTCAGGGACTCCTGAAGTATACTGTTATGGGTTTAGTCACCATGTGCCCACCATGTTGCTCCTCTCTTCTGCCTCTATGGCTTCCCCTAACCCCAGTTTTAGCCTTGTCTGGCTTCCTGGTAGGCTTATATGTCTACTCTACATCAATATGTGTTTCAACAATGTCATCCCAACTGAAACAAATATTTTTCCACCCCTACCAGGGCTTCTCTTTGCTAGAAAATGCCTCTGGTTGCACATACATTCCAGTCTGTTATTATTTGCTCCATAAAAAATTATTGTAGCCCTTTCTCTCAGGTCTCAATAGTCAATGCATGAGGACTAGCTCAGCAATTCTTAGAAAAACATGCACTGTACTGCATTTAAAATCCTTCTTCCTGTTTGACTTGCCTAATTTCCTTAAGATAAAGTTGTGATTCTTTCAATGATATAAACTATTTTCTAGTAATACCTAGTATTCTATTTATCTTTTCTTCAAGATATACCCAGGTTGATCTGAATCACAGGTGGGCAATCACAGGTGGAGAAAGCAATGTTCCTGATACATGACTACATCCCAAAGTTCCTAGAACTCACTGTCTCACAAAGAAAAGAAAAGTCCCCTAAATATTGATTCTAATTGTCAAATATGCATCACACACACACACACACACACACACACACACACACACACGTGGTAGCTTGTATGAGCAAGAAATGGGGACATAGCTTGGAACAAGATAATAAACCATGCCTTCACTCAACACACTGTGGTCTATTAGAAGAGAAAAAAACAGACTTACAAACCATCAATTGCAAGACAATAATAAATGTTGTAAAAATTTGTGTTCTAGGTATAGTGGTGGACCCAGGTATGGAGATAAACTCCATTTGGTGGTAAGTAATTGTGGGGGAGGATTGTGAAGAAGTGTCACCTATCGTCTGAAGGACCATGGGGTGATCGAGGGATGTAGGTGGGGTCATGGGCACAATGGGCAAAGGCAAGAGGGCAAAGTTCAACAAAGTTTGTTCAAAGGTAGGTAAGTAGTTACAGCTCAAAGATAGGGCATTAAAATGTGGAGTGGCCAAAGGTCAAGGTAGAGAGACAGATGGAGGTGGGGAAAGTTTGTGTGCCATGCTTTGTTCTGTCTGCAGCATAGAGCCACTGAAATTTTAGGAAGGAAGGAGTGGGCATAGCAGAAAGGTGGCTGCTAGCTTGGAGAGAAGGTTCCATGGAGCAGGAGTATGACAAGCAAGTGGACCTGTAACCAGATCACTAAGGTGCATAATATAGAAGTATGGACAAATCCAAACACAAGCCCTTAGGCTCAGGTATTGACCTCTACAAGCTGGATTCCCAGTTTTATATTCTGTTACTTTGAGCTCAATATCAAGCCTATCTTTAATAGCCTTTCCTTGGTTAACAGGTGATGAGTATAAAATCGAGCCTCAGAAGTGTTTTTGCCAGAGCCCTTTATAATAAAAATGACCAATGAACATGCACCATGACCCCTGCTTGCCTCACACCTATCTGGGAAACTAGGTGTTGAGAATGCTTGTATCACACCACACTTGCCTTGTACACCTTCCCTTTCATCATTATGTTTCTCTCACTGTTGACCTCAGCCTACGCAAGGAAGGAAGAACGTGGGTAGCAGATGGCGTTGTTAGGTACATGATACTCACTGTCCCAGGAAGGGTTCTAGAATCCTCTTTCAGCTTATTTGCCAGTCTCTGGGAGCCCACACGCCAGGTCATCATTCACTGCTCTACCTGCCAATCCCAGCAGGTAGCAACTGAAATGTAACCACTCTTAGCACATGATAAAAACTGATCCAGTTTGTACACAATTTGGAAAAACCAGAGCTTATAAACCAATCCAATATATAGGGTGGCATCAAAAGTTATCAAATTCCTAGGACTCTAGTTGCAACTCACATGAGTCATAAAATCTTAGAATTTGATTTCTATCTAAAAGATCATCTGAACTGCTGCCTCTAAAACATGACTGTGTTTTAGAATCATTGTGTAAAATACTATATAGATTCTTTTCAGTATATTCTAATTTGGCCAATTTGAGATGGGGCCCAAATATTTGTGTTTTTTAAAACTCATTAGCTGAATCTTGATAGGTAATTAAGCTTGAATGGGCTGAACTGGGTAAGTGGCATTATTCCCAGAGATATTTTTTTTCTGGCACCCAAATTACTCTCCTGATAGAAAGTAGTGATGTTTCAGTTCACTCACACCTGTGTTAACCTGAAATAGTTCTCCCAGTATTGGCTGCCCTTGGTTTAATCAGGAGATCCATAAAGTACCATCCATCACAGAGATTCAAATAGTTTATCAATGTCATGTTCCTTTGAGGAAATGGTGTAACAAAGGGCAGCTGCACACCTTCCCCTGGAGACAATTGCCATTCTGAGAGACAGAATACAAAACTGAACAGATGATTATTCCAATGCCCCAATTGCTCATACTCTACCCTAAGCAGCATTAGGCTTCATTTTTTTTAGATCCATATGCTTTGGAGACTTTTTCCTTTGCACCAAGAGCTTCTTGAGAGCAGGGATAGTCTTTTTCATAATAGCATGCCCTGGGTCAGAGAGAGTCCAGCACAAATGAGGCGCTCAGGGGGTGTTGAGTGGAATGAAATGAATAAAAGCAAGCATGACTAGATGGGTGGATGCCATGAGCCCAGAGCCCAAGGGGGGGCTCCAGCAGGACATGCATCCTGTATGCTTATTCTGCAGGTTCTGAAAATGTGATTGTCCAGCTAGGATTAGAGATGAAGCATGGCCCCTGGCTCTTAGGAGATGTGATTGCCTTGTTCTGTTGATTTTAGCTACAGCCCAAGCGGAGAAAAAGCAGATCCTGTTCATAAACATGATTATGCCAGATGGGAAACTGATTAAACAGGCCAGCTAACAATATCTGTTCATCTTAATTAGGGCATAGCTTGAAGATGACTGCCTGAAATCCAATCTGATCACAACCAGAAGCAATGGAAATTGCCAAATGTACTGATTCCTCCCTAAGAACATGAGTCTGGGATGGCTGCAATTTCTCTTAAAAACACATTTCAGAGGAAAATTGATCTCATTTGTTAAGGCATCATTTCAGGAAGGTCCAAATTACAGGAGATAAATATGGAAAGTGACAAAATCAATCAAAAGTTGATAATAAACAAAGCAACTATATTGTCTACCCTTCATTGCTAAAGGCTTGGAATTTTTTTTAAGGAAAATGAGAGCACACATAACTATCATGCTTTATTTCTCCCTCCTGGGGTGCCAAACTTTGTGATTTTTCTAAAATAAACAAATAGATTTTATTCTTTGGTCCTGATCAAATTCTGCCACTTACTAACCATGTGAGACCAAGGGAAAAACAATTAATCACTTTGAAATTCAATTTCCCTATGTGCAAAAGAAAGAAAGTAAATTCACAACCTGCCTAACCTCATGGATGAGGGGAAAAAATATGCCTGTTAAAGAGATATGCAAACCACTAATGCCAGACATCCTAGGAGACCATCTACATGCAGCCACTTTTTAATCTGGTTGAGATAGGTGCTATTGCCCAGGAGGGCTCTGCAGCACTTAAAAGTTAAGTAACTTCCCCAGTCACATGGCCAGCAAGCAGAAAATCTGATTTGAAAAATAGGACACTTTGCCCCAGAGCTCTTTGCGATACTGCCTTACAAAGTTGGTTTGCAAGAAGCCTTCGTTGGGTGGATAGAAGAAGAAGAGAGAAGAAAGGATGGAGGGCTTAGCTGAGGGGCCCTTTTTAACATCAATGAAGCGATTATCTACTTTTTTTCTGATTCAGGCTTATCAAAAAGCCTTTGAATTATAATTTGACTTTCTCTGTAGATGAGCCTATGGGGAGAAGAAACTATGTAATCAGGTCAATTCAGATGATGTATTCCACCTGAAATAAGTACATGGGTTGTAAATTAACCAATTCACCTTAATGTTTGTTTATTCATTAATCTCTACACTTGATTTGTGTGCATCAGTCCATGAGGGATGGCCCACATCATTTGGATGACAAGTTACCTTTAAGAGCTTACTAGAGCAGACTGGGCCACAGTAAATCTACGTGGGTAATGCCTACCTTCAGGGTTTCTTGTAGAAGAGCATTTGCTAGAGAACTGATGGAAACTGACTCTGTTTGGATCAAATATTAAAGGATGAGCTCCCAATTTACAGCAATTTTATCATCTATTCTAGTATCCCTGGTGTTTAATTCAGTATTCTTTAAGACATGATTATGATTAAAAAGGGCACTGGCAATGGAAAAATTCAAAGCCATTTGGCTCTAGGCACATTTTAAGAATTGCTGTCAGACTGCCTTACTGGAAAAGACTCACTGAGGAAAGACAGGCTTTCCTTCTACTCCCTGTAGGGCCAGTAGCCCATTTCTGTACTTTCTAAATCTCTGCTGCAAAGAAAAGTAGCTCTGATAGATTCTCTGTGCAGAAAGAGATATGTAATCAAATAACATACTATAGAATATGCTATTATCCTTATCCATGAGGAAGACATTCCAAGACCCCAGTGGAACAACTAATAGTGCTAAACCCTATGTAGAAAGTGTTTTTCCTACACCTATAAACCTAGGATAAAACTGAATTTATAAGTTAGGCATAGTAACAATAACTAATAATAAAAAGAACAATTAGAACACATTGTAATAAAATTTACATGAATGTGGCCTCTCTATCTCAAAATATATTATCAAACTATTCTCAGCCCTCTTCTGGCACTGGTGTGAGATGATACAGTGCGGACATGATGAGATGAAGTGAGGTGAATGGTGTGGCTTTTTGACACAGGATTCGGCCACTATTTTCCTTCTAACAATACATCAGAAGGAAAATCTTCAATCCATGTAGATGCCAATTTACTGCAGGTAACAGAAAGCTCAGAAAGCAAAACCATGGATGAGCAGGGACAGGGTGGGGCATTATAATGGAAAGTTTTTACATCCTGTTTTTAAAAAATTACTCAGATACAACTCAATGCTTCCCAAATTTCTCCCCATATAACCCTCATTAACATCCACTGGGATAGTAATTCCAGGCCTAATTCAGTTCAGCCACCAGATAAACACTAGTTGAGGATATACTTCATACAAGAGACTATCAGAAACGAATCTGGGAGAAGGCAAGTATCATGGTGAATGCCCAATATTTGTAAGTTGCTTCAATCTTACATCAAATTTGATCTTCAACAAAACATCTCTGAAAGAGACATTATTAATCTCATTTAACAATGAGGAAATTGAAACGCAAAGAAGTCAAGTCCTTTGCTCAATCTCATCCATAGTTTTAGACCATGTTTGTGTTCACTACAGATTTCATAATCATGTTTAACATGGACTTTTCATAAGTAACTTACAATATTGCGTAGAGCATAAGATTTCTGTGTGGCTTTATCACAAGAGAGAAGACCCACTGTTTTCGGAGAGGGAAGGAAAGTGTGCTCTTGGGCTTTCAGAGGAACTTAATGTTGCTTCCATCTGGGAAGATTCAGGAAAGGTTTTATTTATGGTGTGACATCTGAGCAGAACCTTGATGGAAAGGAAAAATAATTCCCTGTGGCAAGATAGGGAAACAAATTTTAAAAATTTTAACCTATATAAAGCAATAGAGAAAGATAAAACATTTAGATTGACCAGAGCAGTCTGAGATTTGGAAGAAATGTACTAAGTACAAAGGGTTCTGAATCCACCATTATTTTTAACTAAAACAATTCTCCTTTACCTGTGTTTCATTTTGCAGCTCTGTTTAATACTTTGTTTAATTAAAAAGAATTGCTTTACATAACAAATAACTTGAAGCTGTAGCAGACGGGAGTTGTAAATGTTCACAAGATTAGAAAGAAAGTACACGATCAATTATTTAATAGCCTTAAATATTGTGCTGTGAATTCTTGGTTAATTTAGTAGGCAATGAGAAGGATTTTGTAGACAATTCCTGTCTGTTCTTCTTTGTTAGATAACAGGTACTCTCGTGACCATGTCGCCTCCCACCATTATTGTTATAGCAAAGAAAAAGAGAACCAATGCTAGAAATTAGAAAAAATGTTTGGCAAACTTAGTGATCATCCCAGGAAAACATTATGATGGAAAGTTTACCTTCCTTCATGCCCTTCCTCTGTCTTCAAGTCTTTGGGTTAAATACAGAATTGGCATCTCTAAAAAGAAAAGAAACTATACAACCTAAGTTCAAATTTTTCTCTCAGGAAAAGTGTTTGCTAGAGAAATCGAAGATATTATCTCATTTTAGGTGTCATTTAGGGCATGAACTCCCCATTAATGGGAATTTTATTTTATCTATTCTACTATCTCCTAATTCAGTTTTGATAAATTATCATAATTGAAAGGGCATCAGCAATGGAAAAACCCAATGCCACTTGGCTATAAACACATTTTTTAAATTGCTATGAAATGACTGAGACATTGTAAATAGGAACATAAATTGCTATTTCAGTTGCAAACATGCTCTTTCTGGGGCATGAAAAAAAAATGCCATAATGAGTAGCAACAGAAGATCCCAGCAGGGATCCAAAATGCTAAAATTTCAAGGCCAGTGCCAGTATTCATAAAGTCACCCATATGAGAAAAATCTCTCTTCTCTTTTGAAAGATCATATTCAAAGTTTAATAAAGAGCCAGAATCAGAGAAAAAATTAACATGTTTTCAGTCTTAAAAAACCCGAATTTTCAAATAAAGTGAACTTTATGAACTCAAACATGAATTTTCAAGTGAAGTGAATATCTCTCTAGTAGAGTTTTGTAATTAAACATAGGCATTCTATAGAAGGAAGTATGGTATAGCTTGGCTGTACCACTTTCTAGCTATAAAGGGTGTCCCCCAAAAGCTCATGTGTGAGATAATGCAGCAATGTTCAGGGGTGAAATGGCTGGGTTAGGAGAGTTATAACCTAATCAGTGGATTAATCCACGTATATGTATTAACTAGGTGGTAGGTGAGCAAGTGGGGTGTGTGGCTGGAGGATGTGGATTACTAGGGGCATGACTTTGGGGTTTATATTTTGTCACTGGTGAGCAGTCTCTCTCTCTCCACTTCCTAGCAAACATGTCCCGAGTTGATTTCCTTCACCATACCCTTCTGCCATGATATTCTGCCTCACCTCAGGCCCAGAGCTACGGAGTCAGTTGACCATGGACTGAACCTCTAAAACCATGAGCCAAAATAAACCTTTCCTCCTATAAGTTATTCGTGTCTTTTGGTCATTGCAATGAAAACCCTAACTAAAAACCAGGTGTCCTGGATGTTTGCATGTCATCTCTCTGACTCATACCCACCCTTCCATACTCTGCTTCCCTGGCTGGGTCTATGCAAACTTCACTTCTCCCTCCTGCCTGTTGGCTAACTTCCTGGTCAATTCTAAGATAGGCTGTGGGCTCTAGTCAAGGGGCTGATGCAACCTCCCCTCCGAGTATCATTTTTTCTCTTTCTGCTCCTCCAGCCCTCTAACTCCTTCATTACTAGTGTCCCAACAATTGATGGATTCAGTGGCTATTTACCCTGAGCTGTGGTTTCCTCATTTCTAAAATTGGGCTAATAATATTGGAGGGTAAGAGAGTGTGGATTTAAGACTTCTAGAAAGCCTGTGTAATAAAAAGATGACAGTGGTTCCACATGCAATTCAAATCTTTAAAGTAACAATAGATTTTATGTAAGAAAATTCATTAAATTTTGATTCTTAGCATAATGATTACTTAAATGCTATTTTTAATATAAAAAGTTTATGTTGGTGGCCCTGCTTTGCTGCCATCTTAATTATATACATTCTGCACCTATTTTCAGTCTACCACTTACAGCACCTGCCTTCTAGGGTTGTTTGGGGGATTGGAAATTATTATGTAAAGTACCTAGCCCAGTGCCCATCCTCCTAATAGGTACTAAATATGTGACAGCTAGCATAATCTGCATCACAGATGATTTCAACAGCTAGCCATCTTTTGACTGATACTTCCTACACTTTCCAATGTCACTATGATGTCTTAGATTATGCCATTCTCTCATCCACCTCCTCACAGCTGAGGGTGATGATCTTGGTTAGCCTCAAGTGGAAACCACACAGATAAGAACAGCCGAAATCTCTCTTGATCCATTTGAATCTGTTACAAGCCATAACGGGAAATTTGACACTCTCCCTAATAAAATATACATAGCCTAGTTAAACTTAAGGGGAAATAAACCAACATTTATTGTTGCTTATTATAGATCAGGCGGTCTTCTAGGCAGCTTCGTCTGAATATCTCATTTGGTCTTGTTAAACTCACTAGTTAGAAGATAATTTGCATTATTAATTGGATGAACATAAACAAAGACAATGGGAACTGTATTTTAATTAACAAGTCAGTCTTATATTAGGAAGATACTCATCCATGTAACAAAGATTTATTTCTTGCTTACCGAGTGCCAGAAATCGTACTAGAGCAGAAATGAAAATAAAAGCCTACCATGCAACCGACTGCCTCCTTTACCAGCTGCCCAAGTAGTGGCTTCCAAGTGTTCACTGTTGACTTGAGCCAAGGCTGAGAGGTGCGCCTCCCCCCAGGGCAGCCAGGCAACGAGTGGCAAGTGGGTACAAAAACCCCAGTCCCTTGCCTCAAGGTGGGAAAATTCTGTGGTGCTATTCACCTTTCAGAGCTCCACAGGGAATCAGAGTGAGGACAGAGCCAGAGCAGCACATCTCTGCTTAACGTCTTCCCATTTGCTTCCCTCTCTTCCTTACAGGTCCTACTAGGAGCACCCCTTCAATTAGCCAGTCTTGTTGAATGTCTTGTTGAATGTCTATTCCAGCTATGCTTTGAAGGAGACTGACCTTATCCTGTCTTCTGGAGCTTTTGGCCTAGTATAGAACCACACCCATAAACACACCAAGCACAAACATATCAATCATAACGTCAAGTCATAAGTGCTACAGTACAAAACAATGGACGTGCACAGAGATGAAGAAATACGGCAGAACTCCAAAGGTAAATGAGTAAAAGCAAGATAGAAAAAAAAAAACCACAATCCACCTAGAATTTAAGTACCATAAGGCATGTGTGCTAAAGCAGAGGTCAGAAAACTTTTTCTTAAAGTAGTAAGTATTATAGGCTGTTCAGAACTGGAGGAGAAATTGTGTACATGATTTAGGTGTTTATATAACCATTTCAAAAGTGACCACAGGCAGCTGACCATATTTGACGTGTGGGTGTATCTAGAACAGTGCCTTTCAAGCATCAATACCCATAGTAACCACCAAATGCTATTATGAAAATGTAGATTCTGGTTCAGTAGGTCTAAGGTGGGACCTGGGAATCTGCATCTCTATTCAGTTCCTAGTGATGCTGGTCTTGCTGGTCCATCATCATAGTTCAAGTAGCAAGGGTCTAGGGAGACTAGCATACTAAGAGGAGAAATTCTAAGAGGAAAACAACTGGGTAATGCTGCAGAAACTGAAAGCAGAGGAAGCAATTGCAAGGGCTGGAGGCTGAGATCAGAGGAAGTGCCTGGTAATTTAATTAACAGACATTTATTGACTGTCAACTCAATGCAAGTCACTGCTCTAGGTGCTCAAGGAAAGAGGCCAAGTGTCCATAACTTGAGCACACATTGTTAAAGAATCAGCCAGAAGTGAGGGCAGCAGAGAAAGAAGACCTGTATAGTCGATTATGGCAGAGAGCCAAGAGTCCAGAAGAAATATCCTGGATCAAGAGCTCAGATACACATGGCTAGAGGAGCTCAAAAATAAATGCTTCAAAGACAAACAGATCAGCACATTGGGATTTGAATTCCAGCTCCAACCCTTTACCAGCTCTTTGGCCTAATATATGACATCTAACTACTCATAGCCTTGGATTTCCAACCTGAGCATGCAGATTACACCTACCTCAGAGGCAGTGTGAGGAGTAAGTGAGAGTGTGTCCTGCTGGCCCTTAACAGCTGAGTGAAGGTGAACTTGCCCTTCCACTTCCTTTGGTAAAGACCTTGGCATAGTCATCTGCTTGCAAAACGTGAAAAGAGGAAGCTGGCAGTTTTAAGAGAGAATTTACAATCCATATAAATGTACAAACTTTCTCTGGAAAGATCCTTGGTAAGTTAATAACACTGATGACATCCAGATGGAGCACTGAATAGGTAGGGGACAGGGATAGGAGGAAAAATTTTGCATAGGTTAATTTTTTCCACATTAGCATGCTACTTATCTTCAAATGGAATTACACTCATGCATACACAGTTGCACATGAACACAGATACAACTGAATTACTGAGTGGATTAGACACAGATTTACAACAATGGTCTTTTGGGAACAGGAGTGAGTGAGGGCCAACTTCACCAAGAGAATGAGTTTCTGTCCAGAAAACCAGAAAAGTGTACTAGTTTTCAAAAAAACTTCTTTGATTTTTATTTCTTTTTTTATTGGTTGTTCAAAACATTACATAGCTCTTGACATATTATATTTCATACTTTAGATGCTAGTGGGTTATGAACTCCCATTTTTACCCCGTATACAGACTGCAGAATCACATCGGTTACACATCCACATTTTTACATAATGCCATATCAGTAACTGTTGTATTCTGCTACCTTTCCTATCCTCTACTATCATAATACTTAACAAAATTCACTAGGATTGATACTTCTGGAAAACTATGAAAGATATAGTTGGTTCGTTCAGTACCATTCCAGTATCTTCCTTAATTTTCTACTTAAAAATTAACTTTCTAGCTGCCTTTATAGGTAAAAGTAGCTATATGACAGAGAATAGTCCTTGAGAAAGAAGTAAAAAGCTGTTGGTGCCACCACTTAGCCTTCCTTGTGTCTTTCATGTGGATGTCCAGAGCTCTGAGATCTGTTTTGTGACCATGAGGATGAAAGTCAAATGCCCCAGGACAGTGGAGCAGAAAGATGGAAAGTGTTTGTGCTTCAACAGTATCTATGAACTGCCACCTCAAATGGACCTCTGTACTTCTTGTTCCATGAGAAAAACAAATTCCCTATTGGCTCAAGCCATTCTATTATGTTTTCTAAATAATGTAAAATGAACAGTTATCATATAAGATGAACTGTTAGTGATATAAATGAGTCAAGTTAAAAACAGGTGTTTCAGAGAAGCAGAATGTCTTCGAGCAATATGGAAGATAAGGAAGCAATCCATTTCAGAAGGATGATCTCAGACTAGCTGCAGCTGAAATAATCCCATAGTGTTTATTCTTCTCTTTCTGTGATATATGAACACATGCCAAAAACCAAATAAGTATATTTTATCAGCTCTCTCTGGCAATTTTAAAATTAGACTCCATGCATTATTTTTCATATTATTTGTTTCAATAAAGGCATATATTATGAAACTCTGGAGAAGATCACAGAATAAAGGAAAACTTACCAATTAAACTTTGGGAAGAACTACAAGAGATAAGTTCCCAGCTCTCCAGAAGGTGAAGACTGAAGACAAGCCTTCTACATCATTGGCTTGATGTAGCTCTAACCACCTTCCATTTCTTTGTATCTCAATTCAGGATTTCAAGTTGTTAGAAGAGTGAATGTCATTAACCCAATTTGTGTCATATATCCCTCTTCTCAGAACAAATTGCTATGCACAGGGGACAGGGTAGATCATACAAGCATGGCATTTGGGAAATTACACAAAACTGATTAAATATCCCAATTTGTGTTTCCTGCATTTTATCTCTGCTTGGGATGTAAACTCACAAACACAAAAATATGTCTAATACAAATATTCTTTCCCCCATATATCCATAAACACCTCATTCCAACTAAAAGCAATTATTCCCTATATAATAACTAACACTCTCACCTTCTCCAACAGGAAGCAATCCAAATTCATTTCCAGCTATAAGCAAGGTATGATATCATAAGACCACATATTTTTGAAACTAGGTTCTCCAGCTAATATCCATTTGTATTAAGATTTGTAGTAATTCCATCTCGATATTCTGTAATAACACAGCCTATAAAGGAGAGGAAAGTTAGAGAACTCAGTATTAATAAACAGACATAGTATAGATACAATAAGTGAAGAAATGCAAGTCAAAGTTTTTCATTTGTTGCTGAAATCTGTCTTGAGGTTTGTATTCATCTATTGTGGGTTACTGTAACAAAATGTCATAAACTGAATAGCTTATAAACAACAGAAATTTATTTCTCTTAGTTCTGGAAGCTGAAAAGTCCAAGATCAAGGTGCCATCAGATTTGGTATCTGGTGAAGACCTGCTTGTGGCTCATACATGGCCCTCTGACCCTCACATGGGCCCTCACATGGTGGAAGGAAAGAGCTAGCTCTCTGGGGTCTCTTATTATAGCAGAAACCATTCATGAAGGCTCCATCCTTGTGACATAATCACCTTCCAAGGGCTCTAGTACCATCACGTTGAACAGGTTTCAACATATGAATTTGAGGAGTGCACAAGTGTTCAGACCATAGCAAGGTTTTGTTAGTATTTCTGACCTCCACATTATTCCTGCTTTAACTAATAACTCAGCTAGTCAGTATTCTTTGCCTTTTGAAATTACCCAATATTTTATTCCTGATCAGTCTAAGCTTTTATGGTCTCAACTGGTATTGTGTATAGTAGTAGTTCCTTTAAGAATCTCTAAGCCATGGAGTTCAAGATGGTTACCATAAATATAATTCAGCTCTACTAGCCTGTGATCTCTGCACGAGTTTCCAATGCTTATGAAAGAGAATATTTTGAGATGAGGTATCTCTGCCCCTTGGAGAAATTGACCAGAGACCCAGGAAAAAAAATATCCACCCATGGAATGGTTATATGCAGGGTAACCACCCCAGATGTTTCTACACAAATAGATTTTCTATCAGCAGCTATTTCCAAAATTGTATAAGTAGAATATGAATTTTTATATAATCAAATTTTATGTCAGTACTAATTTTCTTCTTGCATACATTTTTAAAACACTAATGGAATATTCTGATTGCTATTTTAATTTATTTTTTTTTCCTTCAGTCTTTCCTAACCACATATTTCTACACAGCTTATTTTATTGTCTCAGAGGTAAATCTAGGAGGTAATAACTCAATCTAAATAAATAGAGTGATTCCTTTTGCTATCAGTTCTGAACTATAATTGAAAGAACAGGGGCTGGGAAATTAGTTTGATCTGGATTTTATTTCTGCTACTTATTTGCTATCTGACCTTGGGCAATTAATTAATTGTTCTCAGTCTAATTTTGTTCTTCTACAAAATGATTATCATAATGCCTAATTCATATGCAATTTGGAAATATATAATTTAATGTTGTAAATAAAATTTCTGCTTATAGTTTCTGGGAAAATAATAGATACCCAGGGCAAGTGATAACCATGATAATCAAAGTTTATTCTTCACATGAACCAGGATAAAATTTATCAGGAAATATAGCATGCCAAAGTATCCAAAAATTCATAACCATGAGTTCTAGGTGTCCTTTTATACAGAGGTGAAAATGTCCCACCGTCATGTCATCCACTGATGGCAGCACGGTTCTTCCTGAGCCCTTCCTCAGACCTTCAGCTAGCCTGGACCACGGATAACTCAGTCTCTTCTGGCTCTTTTTGACAGGTTCTTCTCATTAGAGTATTATGAGTAGAAGACAGGGCAGTTTCAGGTAAACAGGATGGAGCATTGTCAGGTCAGTCTCACCTCAAACCTCTTCTTGATTTGGTCCAACACCACTATCCTCCCATCCTCCATCACTCTTGTCATTCCAAAAATGTAACCATCCTACCATTTCCCTCTTCTTTTTATCTTCTTTTTTTCCATAAGAGCTCATAAACTGTACATTTTCCCTTAAATTTTCTCAACTCATTTTATTTCTCCTAAATTACCCTGATACGTTTCCTTTCTCAAACACAACAGATCTTCTCATGAATACTGCCCACTACACATGTGTGTGTTTGTGTCTGCCTGTGTGTGTTTGTGTCTGTCTGTGTGTATTTTTTGTGGGGCAGGTGGGTGTTAATCATAATATATGTCCTTCAATTTTACACACAAAATAGTATTTCCATAAAACTATCACAATTATCTGTAAAGGAGGAACTTCTACAGTTAAGTGTCTGATAATTTTCAACAATCTACTATTCAAGAAAATCTAGCAAAAAAAAAAATTAGGTCAAAAGCTGAGAGTGAATTTATCCAAATGGCAGAAGAGGAGATTTTGTCACTTGTCACCTTACATAAACATCAATTTAAGCATCATTCATGTGTGAAAATACCTTCATAAGAGCTAAAGAATCCAGGTAAGAGATTATAGCATTTTGGCAGAGCATAAAAATAAGAAAAGGTGCACAGAGGAGGGTAGATAGGACACTTTTCTATTACCTGCATCACCACTCCCTAAGCCTGGGTGGTGTGGCACAGCCTGCAACCCACAAAGTCACATGGGCAGGACAGTCTGAGTCCTTGGGGGCCCGACTCTGGCCACAGAGTGCACAAGGTCCCAGATTTGGAGCTTTAGGACTTAATGTCTGCCCTGCTGGATTTCAGTCTTGCTTTGGATTGATTATTCCCTTCTACCTACCTATTTCTCCCTTTGAAATAGGAGTGTTCGTTTTGTGACTGTACTGCCACTTTATCTTGGAAGTATGTCATTTGTTTTTGTTTTTGTTTTTTTTTAATAGTCTCACAGGAGTTTGCCTTGAGTCTTGGATGAGACCTGGGGCTTTGGATTATTGAATTAAAGTTAAAACTTTGGAACTATTATGGATGAGACTTTTAGGATTATATTTTGTGTTATTTAAAAGACATGAACTTTGGGAATCAGGGGAGAAATACTGTGGTTGGATAATAGTGGGTGTTTCCCCCCAAGGGTCATTTATTAAAATTTAACCCCAATGTGAGACATGGATGTGGGAAGATACTTCATTTGACTATGTGTTTAGATGTGGAGTTTGGGGGAGGGAATTAGGACTAGATAAGGTCATTATGGTAAAACCCTCATGATGGAATCCTGATGGATTCAACAGAAGAAGGGGAGAGACCAGAAAAATATATACACATGAAGAAACACACTTGCTGTGATACTAAGCTGCCTCCTGATTCTGCCAGTAAGATGCACGCCCTTAAACCTGCAGAGCTATGAGTTAAATTAACCACTTTTCTGTATAAAGTTACCCAGCTTGAACATTTCATTATAGTAATGAAAATCAGTCTGATACAATGGTCAAATTAATCTTCAACAAATGTATCAAGAAGACCAAATAAGTAAAGGATACTCTCAAAAATCAATGGTGGTAGGAAAATTGAATATTCACATGCAGATGAATGAAAATGGAACCTTATCTTACATAATATACAAAAAAAACAACTTAAAATGGATTAAAGCCTTAAATGTAAGACTTTAATTGCAAAACTATTAGAAGAAAATGGAGAAAAAAACCTTCTAGGTATTGCTCGAAACAGTGATTTCTTGGGGGTATGACCCCAAACACCTACACAACAAAAGCAAAAACAGATGTGATTGTACCAAACAAAAGCTTCTGCACAGCAAAGGAAACAATCAACAGGGTGAGAAGACAACCTTTACTACAGAATGGGAGAAAACATTTGAAACATACTTGTGGTGAACGTTTAATATCCAAAACATATAAATAACTCAATAGCAAGAAAACAATCCAATTAAAACATGGGCAAAATACTTAAGCAGACATTTATCAAAACTCCAATAGGTGGGGCTAGGGTTGTGGCTCAGTGGTAGAGCTCTTGCCTGGCATGTGTGAGGCACTAGGTTCAGTTCTTAGCACTACATAAAAATAAATAAATGTATTTTTAAAAATCCATTAGGTATATGGAAAATTTCTATACCTTATGAATCATCATGGAAATGCAGATCAAAACAACAATAAGACTTCATTTCACACCTATCAGATGGCTATTTATCAAAAAAAAAGATGACAAATGTTGGCAAAGGCAGGATGAAAAGGGAAAACTTGTGCACTATTGGTTAGGAATGTAAAACAGCACAGCAATTATGGAAAACAGTATGAAGTTTTCTCAAAAAATTAAAAATAGAACTACCATATATTACCGCTCTAGGAATATATCCAAAGAAACAAAATCAACATCTCTATGAGATATCTGCACTTCCATATTCATGCCAGCATCAATTACAACAGTCAAGAAACAGGCTGAGTGTCCATGAATGGATGAATGAATAAGAAACTGTGGTGTGTATCCACAATGTAGTATTGTTCATCCTTAAAAAAAAAAAGAAGGAATTCCTGTCATTCACAACCATGTGGGTAGTGTTGGAGGACATTATGTTACATGAAATAAGCCACACAGAAAGACAACTGCTATCCAGCCTATCTTAAACCTAGAATCTACAGCCAAACTCATAGAATCAGAGTAGAATGGTGTTTTCTGGGGCTGGAAGAGGGAAGGGGTGGGCAGATTTTAGTCAAATGCTACAAAGGTTCAGCTACATGGAATGGATAAGTTCTGGAGACCCAGTGCACAGCACAATATCATTAGTAATACTGTATTGTATACTCAAAATTTGCTAAGAGAATAGATTTGTTATCACTACATACAAAAGAAAAGGTATGAGGTATTTTAATTAGCTTAACAGTGGTAATACTTTCCCCAATGTATATGTATATCAAAACATCGTATACCTTAACATATACACTTTTTGGTTGTCAAGTTTACCTCCCCTGGGAAGGGGAGAAAGTGAATCGGAAAAAAAGATATTTGCTGAATTTGACTTCAATCTGTTTTTCTGATGACCAAACACAATCTAGGCAACTTTAAACCATGAATATTATTTCTTAGCTTTATGCAAAGTAAAGAGAATCTTATGTAATACAAAGGTGAAAGGCAAAGCTTCCAGTCTCAGACATTTCTCTGAATTTCACTCTAATCCCCCACCAACTCGTGCACTGCGAAACTCACCTCCCCTGATCTGAAATGATTTATCAGCCCTTTAGAAATTACCTTAGATGCCACCACCTCCAGGGAGCCTCCTTTCTTGAATTCCATTTGCTTAATGCCTAAGAAGAGATTAGACATCTTTCCACTGTACCCCTGTAAAACAATTTATGTTTCTATCAGTTATCACACTGCTTTGCAATTGTCCACCTGTCAGGATCTCCCCTGTTAAACTGAAAAAATTCAAGGCCATGCCAAATAGTTCAGTGGAGGGAATTTAAAGTAGGGAATGGGTTTCAAAGTTGTTGGAAAAGCTGAATGAGCAAACAGGAAGAGGACAGGCAAAACAGATGTTAGCATCTGCAGTAAACCACAACCATCCCTGTGGTGGGAAACTGAAAGAGAGGTGGTCCTGCCAGAGCCCAGGAGCAGAGGGAACAGGATTCTCCACTCAAAACAGGAGAGAGGCTAGAGAAATAGTCTGTTTTCTTCCTTTCTATTACCCTCCAATCACCACCAATGGGTCCCCAAGGCCAAATCCGACCAAAACACAGGTGACAAACAAGTCTGGGAAATAGCATTTACAGGCATCATCCCTGACATCAATGAGCAGAGGCTGTCCATTCTCTCATACAGCAATAGACCCGTGCCTTTCTACAGACTCCCTCATTATCTTTCAAAAAAGGGGAGCCACATATCCCCATCTCCAGGTATTAGGAAGACAGGTGACTGAAAACCAAGGGAGCTTTATCCAACAGACTAGCACCTGGAAGATGGGAGGCTATTATGTTCAAAACTCACCCAGCCATAATTAATGACATCCTTAAGAAAAATTATTGTTTCAAGATCAAGTCACAGCCTCCCAGGTGGCCTGGGCCCTTCATATCACTGAAACTATGTCACAAACCCCCATCACCCTGGAAATCACAAAGAAAGTTTTCTGAGAAATATTCAAAGGGTAATAGACAAATTAAGGGAACAGGAAGTTGAGGCAAAAACAAGAGGACTCAATTTCCTTAGAAACTCCATCTCTGAACACCAAACCACCCTCTCTACAAGGAAGTGCCTGCAGTTTCTTTGCTGAAGTTACCCTTGCTTCTCACTCTCTACGGGCCCACTGTGCTGACCCCAGAAACTTTCTTTTAAAAAGGATTTTACCTGTAGCCCTGCCTGGCTTTAGTTAACAGGATATGTTACATTACTCAGTAAACAACCTGTTATCTGCAGGAGAAATGTAAATACAAAGTTACTGATCAGCCTCACTAAATTGTTGAGGCTGGCTTTGAACTTGTGATCCTCCTGCATCAGCCTCCCGAGTCACTGGGATTACAGGCATGCACCACCACGCCCACCGACATGGGCCAAAGTGACCCAGAGTTGTCATGCATAATGTGGATTTAGATGTCTGATGTCATCCTGCTGTCAGGTAGATCTGGGAGGGACTCTGGAAGCTTCCCTGGGACCCCAATAATACTGGAAAACAGAAGGTGCCCACTGTCCATCTCTCTGAGAAGACCCACTCTCTCCTTGAGAGTGTCTGTCCCCTTTTCCCTTTTCCTATGCCTTCTAATAAACTCATGATTGCCCCTCTGAGCAACACATCTGACATTGTTCTGGAGTGATTGCAAGACCTGGTAGAGAGAGGACCTCTGCAGATTCTCAGCTGTGCAGAAACTCTCTGTCCTGTAACACTGGCAGTGTTACGTCCTCTTTCACTCTTGTCACCTGATACACTGTAGCCTAAACACTGAATTGCAAAGTGCAGCACCAACATTTCTTATAAAAATAGTAGTAGAAAAGGATAGGAAGAAAACTAAATAATAGATATTTCTATGAGTGAGAGGAGGAGGGAGGTGTGTGTGTTGTGTGTGTGTGTGTGTGTGTGTGTGTGTGTGTGTGTGTGAGTGAGTGAGTGAAAGGGGGGGGGAGAGAGGGAGAGAGATACAAGTAAGGTTCTTTTTCTTGTGGGTAACAAAACTTCATTCCTGGGAGACCTGAGTTCTTGGTGGTCTTGCATTTATAAGGCTGCTCTAGACTTCTATCAATTTTGCCATTGAATGTGGTAATATTAGAAACACCTTAGTGACTCTCCTCAGTCCAATACAGTCCTCCCTGCCCGCATTGAACTCATTTTTTTCCTGGTAAAATATGGAATCCCTTTTCAGCTGCTGATTCAATGGCCCAGAGATCCTAAAATATCCCTATTGCATTCTCAATAGTTCAACAAAACTATTGGTAAAAAGCATCCCTCCTTTGGGAATTGAGACCTCTACACCGCAGTTACTGATAGAGGCTGAAAAAAAGTTTTGTAAGTGGGTTATTAAAGTTAATAGTAAGAATTACTCCCACTTCCACTCTTTATTCCAAGAACCTATGTATTCTGGTAAGGAGGAAAGAACACCATTTTTTCAATGCAGTGAAATCATATGCTTTACCTGTAAGACAACAGAGTTATTTGGTAAGACATTGAAATCTGTGCTGAATCTGATGTCAACTGCTCCCATCATAAAAATGAATCCTGTGGACAATGGCAAAGTTAAATGGGATACTGTGAGGGTGAATATGGCATCTGGCAGAAACTCAGGGGCAGGAAGGCAAAACAATTTACAGAATAGATGTTTTTTTCAGAAAGGATACATCTCTGCCTTCTTCATATGAAGGAGTTCAGTACAATCAACCTGATATCATATCGCACAGCACTGATCCTACAGAAGGCAATTTGGGCACTGAGGGCAGTAGCCAAAGCAGCCTTGGTGAAGAATCATGCATTTAGTTGAGCCTATGAATGGCCTTTATCACTACTGTTTGGATCACTCTGTCCATGAGACCACTGAGCAAGTTTGAGGTAGTTCAGGAAGAGACTGACGGGTATACAAAGAATGCACTCCCTTGTTCTCCTGATTATTAAGGATCTCCACTTCAGTGAGTTCCCTTTGGTGACCATATTCCTGAGGTCAATATATTTAAACTTGGTTCTCTTTCCATGAAGTCCACCCACTTACTTCTGGATACTTGCTTGCTACCAGTCTTCCAGTCAAAGCCATTTCCAATCTCTTGCCAGGCAAACATTAAGCTACTACCATACATCAGTGAAGATGCACACTTACAGCCACATCTCTTTTCTTATGAAGTACCTCGCTAGATCTTTTGCCAGAAATTCTCACTTGGAGGATTCTCTTCATCACTCCTTTAAGGAACTGTACAACTGAGGCAGTCTACTTCCATCTATTGTCAGCTGATCATGGAAATCCATCATTTATCAGATCCAAGTTAGTTTCTTCTCCATCAAGTAGTCATAGGTCAAGTCTCCAGGAGGCATAGGAGAAGCTTGAAAGATGGGGAGCAAAGCTGCAGAAATAGATGCCCCCCCCCAAATTTGAGTCACCTGATCATACATATTATTTGTATCCTCTTGAACTTCCAGAATATGATTCCATGTTAAACAGGTTCACTTTGATCACATAGTGATGTACACAAGCAATCTCATGACTTAGGTCAGGTAGCATCCAATTCACAATTGACAAAGCCTTACAGTCATCTCATTTTGAAAGGTCAAACAACTTATCTCCACCTGAAACTGTCTCAGATAAAATAGCTATCAACAGAAGAGAGATGTACTGAAAGGTCTACTTGTCATTGTCCTGTTACAGCTTGTCAAAGCCTCCATGCAACAGGCAACATTTAATAATAGGAACTATTAACAAAGGTATTAAACCATAAGAATGGGACTCTAAATAAAAGAAGATATATTCCACGCTTGTATAATTACATCAAAATGGATTCTGCGATCATACATACTTAAAAAGAGCCAATAAAAAAGAACAAAGAAAGCTTCCAGGTAAACACACACACACACACACACACACACACACACACACACACACACACAAGGTACCCACAAAAATCAGATAGCAAATGATGAGAAAGAGAAGCCTATCGCTGAGTGTAGAGAGAGAAAGAGAAACTGCTGTTACTAGAGACTTGAACCTGGGGCCACAGAGAGGAAAGTGAAACCTTGGAGGGAATGCCTGGAACCCTGAAGTGATGTTTTCTAATATATTTGAAACCACTGAGAAGACACAGCCACTGATTGACATGCCATCTAAGGCCCAGGGATAGATAAGAAATACACAGGCTTCTCCACTCCTCCCACCTCGGATTTTCTCCCATTAGTCAAACCTAACCAGGAACCATTGGCAAAGAATCTTGAGAAATGTAGTTTGCAGCATTGGAGGAGAACATTAGAAAATGGGTCAGCAATAGAAATGGCAAAGGACTGGCATGCTGCCTCACTGTTGTCTTCCAAATTCCAAGACAGTTTCTAGCACACAATGGGCCCTAGAAATTCTGTCAAATGAATGAGGAACAATTTATTCTGATCAGGCTGTACTATGGGTGCAAATGGAAGCAGTTAAATAGTGGAATTTTTATCTTAGGAAAATTTGGTCCTACTGTTAATTTAGAAGCAATAAAAAAAAATGGGGGAAAAGTCCCAACTTAGGTTGCAGAGCTCTATTGCCCATTCAAGATGTCCCTTTGTGTGACAGAGCTTCTTAGCAGAGCTGTGGGAGACAGCAGCAATAGCCACCCACCCAGACACATGCCCTGAATTTCTCTAGGTCAACCATTCCTTGCTCTGAATTGGACACACTCCAAGATTATTATTTCAGACCTAAATATTTTAGGAGTCCATTTTCTTTGGAAGTGTTACTACTGTTATTCTGTGAAAGGTTTGCAAAATTGATTTTAGAATTTTTCTATCTTGAAAACAGAATAACGTCACATGTCAAGTGAAAAAATAAAACAGTTCAGAAAAGAGCACAACTAAAATAGTAATGTTAATATAACTTTAATGACACTAATATAGCTTTTAAGAGCATACAAATAAGACTCATATCCAAATAAGAAATTCCTTCCAAAACCAGTTAAGTCAGAAACATGCCTCAGGGGTGCTGCCTTTATTTAAAAAAAAATGTGGGTCTAGTTTTACAGTAGATTGTAA
Organism: Ictidomys tridecemlineatus; assembly: GCF_052094955.1. NCBI lineage: Eukaryota > Metazoa > Chordata > Mammalia > Rodentia > Sciuridae > Ictidomys > Ictidomys tridecemlineatus. The sequence goes on along the minus strand of NW_027520954.1, from coordinate 728,136 downwards.
GGTATGTAAAATAAAAATAACTTCTTGCTTTTAGTTACCCCAAAATGGATATGACCGCCAAACTAGTTCTCCCCTCTTCCATAAAAAGAAATTTTGCCTGGATACATGACTTCCTTGTAGCTTGGAGTGGCCATGTGACTATATTCTGGCCAACAACATGTCAGGGGGCATGTCCCGTGGCAGCTTCTGGGACCACCCCCCTTGAAGGGACACCCAAACACCCTGGACATGCCCTTGTTATTCCTTCCTCCTTTCTTACTGCAATTTAGAATAAAATTTTGCTGAAGTCTAAAAAATGCAGGTCATATATAGGAAGGGTTGAGTGGTAACTAGATGAGTCTGAGTCTTGGAGGACTTTGGGGACACAGCTGTCATTCATATGAACCACTTAATGCTAGACTAGGTTTACCCCCGCCCCCCAAAAAAAGAAAATATTTATGTAGGTTCAGTTCACTCTTACACATTTCTCCAAAGAAGAAATACAAATGACCAAAAAAGTATATAAAAAAGACTCCTTCATAATTAGGGAAATGCAAATCAAACCACAATGAGATTATCATTTTACCCCTAGTTAGAATGGCTATTGTAAAATCGCATGACCAATGTGATCTGCAACCTGTACACTCAGAAAATTGAGAAATTATATCCCATCTGATTCAAATGTAAGATATGTCAAGATCATTGTACTGTCATGTGTAACTAATTAAAACAAATAAAAAATGATGAGATATGGATAAAAAGGAATTTCATACACTGTTGGTGGGAATGTGAATTAGTATAGCCACTGGGGAGAACAGTATGGAGGTTCCCCCCAAATTAAAAGTATACCTACCGTATGATTAAATTATCCCACTTCTGGAGATATATATATATCTCCAAAGAAATAAACTCAGACTGGCAATGAAATACCTGGATGCTCATGTTTACTGTGGCCCTATTTTCAATAGCTAAGATGTGGAACCAGCCTAGGTGCCTACTGACAAGTGAACGGATTCAAACAATGTGCTATACATACACAATGGAATATTATTCAGACATTAAGGAGACTGAAATCCTGTCATTTTCAGCAAAATGGATAGAAATGCTTATGATGAGGGAAACAGGCAGAAGCTAAAACTGTCAACCTTCTGATAGTAGAATGGTGATTATTAGCGTTTGGGAAGGGTACAGATATGGAATAAGGATGATTAGACTTTATCATTGCATGCCATATGTGTGTATGGAAATATCACACTGCTCCTCATTAATGCATAATTTGTACATTAATAAAAATTTGTTTAAATCCATTGTCGCATCATATTTGTATTTAACTTCAGCTAAACCAATCATTCCACAGAGCTGAAGTAGAGATAATAGAATTCTGGAATTGGTGGGGCCTCACTGGGGTTCTGGAACAGACTAAGAGCATATATTTTGAGGATTAAACTGTCAGAGTAGAGGGTTAATGTGCGATAGAGTCTGACCAACTCAACAGTCTATATTAAATAGATGTTGTAATCATAAGTAGGAGAAACTGGACAGTTAAGGGTAGGAGAGAGTCGCTGGGAGGTAGACACATTCGACCATTAAGAAACAAATACCAGTTAGAGAAGATGCTTTAAACACAGTGCCTGAATTACATCAAGACCACGTCTCTTTCAGAGAAATTGTCTGTTATGACCTAAACAGCTGAACAACAGCTTTTACTATCACCAGCCTTATGGCTGAGATAAAACAACTGAGCTGTAAAAAAATAATTACTCACTATATGATTGTTAAGTCTCAGAAATCAAGACAAAGTCTCACTAATAAACTGCAGTCTCTGAGGAAGTCTAGAAGTTGGGGAGATTTTTGTTCCCTGCTCAAGATCCTTCTGTGTTCTGGTTCTTTACTCCCCAGACACTTGAGCCACTGGAGTAAAAAGCACTGTGGGAATGTATTGAAGAAAAGAAAAGAATTTGTCAGGATCCAATTTAAGATCCTGAATTGCACTGCAATTTTACAATGTGTGAATCACATCAGCCCCAGGGATACCACCCATCTGAGCCATCTAACCATCTCCACTGGTTTCACAACCAAAACTCTCTACCTTTAGGAAAATCATCATTTTTAAATTATTTTCCACAGAACATTGGCATCTCTTAGGATGTCAAATGGCCCACAGCCAGTGACCAAATATATTTGAAAATAGACCACAAAAAAAGGATATTTCATAAATAGTTTCAGATATATCTTTAAATGTCATAAATATTATTGGCATGTGGCTTCTCACCCATAGAATTTTCTCTCTTGGGAAAGGATAGCCAGAAATTATTTAGAAAAAAAAAACTAGACATTAATTAACAGTCATTCTTTGTCAAGAGCAAAAAAAAATTGAAATTAAAATCAAAAGAAAAATGACTTTTACTAATCAAATGCAACATATGAGTGAGATCTGAACTCATGTAAGTTTTGAGATCAAACTTATAGTTTTCCCATAATGGGCAGGGTACTCTGCCTATGATAAGGAAAAGCTCAAGTTGCCTACAGAGGAAGTGGAGAAGTTCTAGGACAAAAGAATGGTGCATATGAGAAGAGTAAGCACAGGAGCAGATATGCAGATCTGGTCCCCTGACCAGGGCAAAATCCCAGAGGGGCTAAGCATATCACAGCCAACTAAGTTGAGAGACTCCAGAATAGTGGAACTTTCCCCCTCACACTCTTAGACACAAACTGGAAGATTTTATGACTTTATTTGAAAGTCTGGCATTTAGCTTAGTCATCAAAACAACATGACAGGTTAGACCTATGAAGAAAGTTGGTTAGAGACATGTACCTGAGTCCCTATGCCCCAAGACTGGTTAAAGGCACACAGAAGTTTCCATGTGACTTAGGGAGAAAAGAAAGAACTTCCAATAACAGGAATCATTGATCAGCAGAGATGTTCAGTCAGCAAAAAGAGGAACATCAAACTAGAGACAGATGACCAAAATGTCACTGTAGACACCAGCATATCATGCCCAAGAGGGCCAGGGAAGGCCTATCATTAGGGCTAGACACAAGTCCAGGTTGAATCAGACCAGACTTACCTATGTACAATGGAGACCAGTGAAGATTCAGAATATGTCTTGTGGATCCAAAATCCCCTGTTGCCCAAGTCTCAAAGACATGCTAGGTAGGGCATGAGAAGAATCTAAAAGACTGAGCATTACGCCAAAGAGAGTGAGTCATCCAAAAACCTTGGCCAAACTGATTGAAATGTTCATTAACAGCATTCATGTTTGCTATACATCCTCCACCCGATCCATTGTACCCATGGAGGTAGTGCTCCGTGACAGGGATTAGATCTGCTACAGAAAACAAATAAGCAACAACTTTTTGCATGCTGAGAAGTAACTGAAATTTAATTTTCAATCCTATTATATTAGTAATTCTAGGATGGCAGCAGGGGTGGGAGGGTAGAATGCAAGATCTAGAAATGAATACAATGCAAAAGTAGAATTTCCATGAAAAAGAAACAAAGAGCCACAAGGAGAACAAAAATGAGGTGTGAATATAAAGGAATAAGACTGAAAAAAAATTTCAACAGTTAGAATTCCACAGTGTATAATGATAATAAGAAAGATAGATTGATGTCATGCTATGAAAATTAAATTTGGGTTTTGAAGAACAAGCTTGAGAAACTGTGCTAAAACGTGGAAAAATTTTAAGTTGTTGAAACTGATCAATTTGAGTAAAACAAGTTTATAATCTAAGATAAAGAACAACTCTAGTAATAATCGGAACTGGAATAGAGACAAAAGTAGTTGGAATTGAAGGAAATTTTCCCATATTTTTTAAACATGTACATTAAGAGGATTCATTGTCTTCCAGACAAAAGTAGTTGAAAGAAACACTTGTCCCATCATTTGCACTTTTTTAGAAATATGAAGAAAGAATAATCTCATGAGCAACCTAAGACCCAAAAAAGTAATTGTTCTCAGAAATGTTACTATTGAACACTAATGGCTCACTAATAATAAAGAAAAGGCATAACTGTCTAACACTAAAGGCTAATTAGTAATAAAGAAAATATATAAACTTGAATAGAAATAGATGTGCCTTAAGAATATGACTTTTTTCTTTTATGTGTGAAAGCAACAAAAGAAGTCAATCTTTATAATGTAATTTCGGAAAGCCTTCCATATGTAGACCCTCCTTGAGAAACATTTTTAAAACCACACTGACTGATAAGTGATCATAAATTATGACTCCAAAAATGGGTTATTCAAGGAAAATACTTCTAGAACTTAGAAATGCAGATGGGTAAGGTGGTAAGAAGGTTCTTGAAAGCTTAGTCCTGCAGAGCATCCAAATGCAATTTCTCACTATCAGGATTTTTTTTTTCCCTGAGCCATATCCTCTATCCTACTTTCAGATGGAATCTCTTACAATTTCTGATGACTTCATTAAAAATAAGTGGTTCTTCAGTGCTAAAAGGAAATGAGCTGTCAAGCTATGAAGAGACATGGAGAAGCTTCAGCCACATGACACTAAGTGAAGGAGGTGAATCCAAAAAGGCTACACTATGTAATACCAACTATATGATATTCTGGAAAAGGCAAAATGATGGAAACAGTGAAAATATCAGTGTTTCCAGGTCTTGGAATGGGGGAAAGAAATGAATAGGAGGAATATCCAGAAATTAGCACAGTGAAAATGCTCCATATGATACTATAGTGGGGGCGCATGTCATTAAACATCTGATAAAAGCCATAGAATATACAATTTCCAAGAGTGAATCCCAATGTAAATGTCATACTGGGGCAATTATCATGCAGGCTTATCAGCTGAAACAAATGCACCCCTCTTTTAGGGAATGTTGACAATGGAGGAGATTATACATGTGAAGGGGGAGAGAGTATATGGGAAATGTCTACATTTTCTATCAATTTAGCTGTTAATCCTAAACTATGCTTTAAAAATTTATCTTTTAAAAAAACTACCTAAATAAATAAGATTTTTTTTTCTTTTACACATACTTACTAAAAATAAAAGAACCAAACATGAGGTTGGGAAACTGTGCTGAAAGAATTACTATTCCAAACATCTCTTTTGTTTGTCTACTACTAAATTTGAGCTATTACCCAAATGGGTTAATTCTACCAAACAGGTAAGGAAGAAATTACATCAGTTCTCTAGGAGCGCTCCCAGAAAACAGAAGCAAAGGAAATATTTTAGACTCATTCTAATGAGATACCATTATCCTAATATGAAAACCAGACAACAATGTTATTTTTAAAAAAAGGAAGAAAGAAAGTTATAGGCTAGTATATCTCATGAACAGATACAAAAATGGTCAATAAAATATTAGTGAGCCAAATACAATACATAGTTTTACACTATAACCCAGTGGAAATTATTCCAGGTATGCATGGGATAAAGCACACTTGGTTGTGGTTTAAATCTCTTTGTATATATTAAAATCAGTAACATAACCTATCACACAAACTAATGTGTTCCATCACCTCAACAGGTTAAAAAGAATCATATAACCACATCAATAGATGCATGTATTAGTCCATTTGCCATTACTATAACAAATGCTTGAATCTGGGTGCTTATGAAGAAAAGAGCTTTATTTAGCTCACAGTTTTGGAATCAGAAAGTCCAAGACTAGGTTGCCCCATTGGTTCAGTCTCTGGTGAAGGCCTAATGATGAATGGAAACATACGGAGAGCACATGAAGAAATCATAAGGCAAAACAGAAATGAAGAGTGAAGGGTGAGCCAGGTGCAGTGGTCCATGCCTGTAATCCCAGGCAGAAGGATCCAGAGTTCAAAGCCAGCCTCAGCAAAAGCGAGGTATTAATTAACTCAGTGAGACCCTGTCTCTAAATAAAATACAAAATAGGGTTGGGGATGTGGCTCTGTGGTCAAGTGCCTCTGAGTTTAATCCTTGGTACTAAGAAAAAAAGTAAAGGGTGAGGCCAGACTCACTCAGATAACAGCCCTCTCACAAAACCTAACACAGGTTCCCAAGAGAACTACCTTAATCTCTTCCAAGGGAATTGTTCTCAATGATGTAGGGACTTCCCACTGGGACCCACCTCTTAAGGGGCTCATCACCTCTTTTTTTCACATTTTTATTGGTGCATTATAGTTGTACTTAATGGTGGGATTTGTTGCTACATATTCATACATGTACAAAATATAAGTATATTACTTGGCTAATATCACTCCTCAGCACTTTCCCCCAACACATCTTAACTCTTCCACACTGGGGACCAAGCTTCCAATATATGAACACTGCAGAGATGAACTATAGCAAAACCATAGTAATGCAGAAAAAGCATTTATAAGTCCAACACCCATTCCAGATTTAAAAAAAAAACTCAGTAAATTAGGATTAGAGCATTACTTCCTCAACTTGCAAACAAACATCTACAAAAATACTTACACCTAATAATGCGCTTAATGGTAAGAAACTGAAGAATATTTGGTTGCTTTCCTATCTACCTGTAATGAACAAGTATAATTCGAAATTTTAAAAAGAGTGTATTTTAACACCCCCCAAAATTAAAGTACTTGGGTATAAAACTATAAAACCCCAAGGAAAGAAATCAAAGGCAAACTAAATAAAAGGAAAGGTATTTTTGTTCATGAACAGGAAGACTCAATATTCTCAAGATGTCAGTTCTTCCCAATTTGATTCATAGATTCAATGCAATCTCAATCAAAAATCCCAGCAAGTTTTTTTATACTAAACTGACTTGAAATTTTATAGGAATGGGCAAAGGGCCCAGTCAACCCAATACTGAAAGAGAAGAACAAAGTTGGAGATTAACACTAAACAATTTCAAGGCTTATTATAATCAACAATAATGTGGTATTGATAATAGAATAGACAATTAGATCAATGGTACAGAACAGACCACAGAAATGTATCTCACATAAATACAATTAGCTGAAATTTGACAATGGATAAAAGGCAATTCAAAGAAGAAAAGAGAGTCTTTTAGCAAACGGTGATGGAATAACTGGGCATACATATGCAAAAATAAATAAATAAGTAAATCTAAGCACAGACCTTATATCCTTCATAATTAATAACTCAAAACAGATCATAGACCTAAACTAGAACCTTCAAAATCTTAAAAGATAAGATAGAACAAATGTAGGTAGCCATGTGGGTGGTGACACCTTTTTAAATACAATACAAAATGTATAATCCACGAGAGAAATAATTGATAAGCTGGGCCTTATTAAAATTAAAAAAAAAGCTTTGCTCTTTGCTCTATAAAGACAGTGTCAAGAAAATCAGAAGACAAGCTGTAGACTTAAAAAAAATGAATACTTTCAAAAGACACATCTGATTAAAAAACACTGAGTCCAAAATATAGCAATTAAAAAAAAGAGAGAGAGAAATGTGTCACAGTAGATTGGGTAGAGAGAGGTGATAGGAGGGAAGGGGAGGGGAGGGAGGGATAGGAAGGGCAGCAGAATACAATAGACACTAGTATTTCTGTATATATATACTTGGCTGTATAATCAATGTGATCCTGTAATCTGTACATGTGGAAAAATGAGAATTCATACCCCATTTGAATCAAATTATGATATGTCAAGATCATTATATTGTCGTGAGCAACTAATAAAAAAAGGCACAACTAAAAAAGCAAAAAAAAAATATATAGCAATAGCACTTAAAATTCAACAATAAGAAAAAGAACAATCCAATTTAAAAATGAGCAAAAGACCAGAACAGACACTTCACCAAAGAAGATGTAGAAATGGCAAATAAACATTAAAAGATGCTTTACATCATAAGTCACTGAGAAAGTGCAAATTAAAACAACAAGACACCAATACATTATTAGGCTGGCCAAAATCCAAGACCTTGACAACACCAAAGGCTGGCAAAAATTGTTGAGGGTGGGAGAGAAACTCTCATTCATTGCTGGTAGGAATGCAAAACTGACAGTCTCTTTGGAAGACAGTTTGGCAATTTCCTACAAAACTAAACATACTTCTACCATGTGATCCAGCAATCTACTCCTCAGTATTTACTCTAAGAAGTGGGAAACTTATATTACACACAAAGCCCCACCCACCCACACACACATCTCTATAGAGGCTTTATTCATAGCAATTCAAAAGTGGGAAGCAACCAAGTTGTTCTTAGTAGGTGAATGAATAAATAAACTGGTATACTCATACAATGCAATATTCATGAATAAAAATAAGTGAGCTATAAAGCCATGGAAAGACACAGAGAAGAATTAAATGAAAGAAACCAATCTCAAAAAAAAAATTACTCTGACATTCTTGGAAAGGCCCTACGATGGAGCCAATAAAGAGATCTGTATTTGCTGGGGCTCAGATAGGGAGATGAAAAAACAGACTGCAGAGGGCTTTTAGGGCAGTGATACCATCATGGTGGGTACCAGTCATTATCCACTAGTCAAAACCCATAAATGTGCAATTCTAAGAATGGTCCCTGATGTAAACTATGAACCTTGGGTGATGATGACACGGCAGTGTTAGTGTTGGTTCATCCGTAATAAATGTACCATTCTTGTTGGGGATGTGGATAGTGATGAGTGTGGGGCACATGGGAACTCTATACTTTCTTCTCTATTGTGCTATCAGTCTAAAACTGCTCTAAAAAATTAAAAGTTAAAAAAAAAACTAAGCTCCTGACAGAAACACAGTGTCTACTTTCATGCTCAGGAACCTGTCTTTCAAGTCCCTATGAAATCATCTGTGTCATTGGCAGTGATCTCTTTCTCAACAGAAAAGGCCAACATACCACTACTCCCTGAAAGAAAATATCTATCACCAGTTCTTTCCCAAATCACTTATTCTGGTGGGTGTATCTGTGATAACAATACTTAAACATCAGAATATGTAGTAGGAACTGAGTACTCTAAAACTGCAATCTAAATGATGTTATTATGTGCATGTATGAATATGGCACAATGAATACCACTGTTATTTAAAATTATAATGCACCAATAATTTTTTTAAATGTTAAGAAAATTACTTGGGCACGATGAGATTATAGAGTACTTCTCGGGACTCCTACAGCGTTTAGTATTTTCAGCTCGTTTTGCGTGCATGTATATCTAGACATTCAAATATACACCATGTCATCACAGGTACAGGGAGAGATAGTAGAATTGGCAAAAAAAAAAACTTGAATGAAGTATAACAAAATGGGAGCAGTGATTTAACTGTGGCCACTCACATGTGCTCTAAGAGAATTTTTTTAGACCTACCTTTCTGTGTTTTCAAGATGTTTCATAATGAATCTATATTTCATATGGGAAAAACATTTTTTATTCAATAAAAATTCAATAATAGCATATTTAGAACATTTCTTAAATAAACTTGAGCATTAAGAGGTTGTTATGACGAGGGTGAGAAATTTAGAAGATTCGCAGAAGTAGGAATAATGTGACATTTAGTTGATCTTTCAAGGGAACTTGGACAAACAAGACTCTTTTAAAAAAAATTAAAAACAGTAACTAGTGTTCAAACATGATGTTTCTAGTATGAGTCAGAAGTGAAGTGCCAAATTTTTCTGTGGAAAATTTCAACATTTCCCAAACCTAAGAAGTCACATACTTAGAAAACAGGAATTTAAATATCTTGATTCATTTATTTAACATCGATCCAAGAGTTTATCTCAAAAGGCCTAATTTGAAGGAAAAAAAAATTCTGACTGATATAAACTGTTCCTTGCAATGAACTACCCAGATAAGAGTATCTAATGAACATTGAATACCTCGAATACTCAAGAGTATTTTATATACATCATCTCTGATCCTCACAACTATGGTGCAAGGAAAGTATTCACGGTCCCACTTTGCAGACAGGAAAACTGAGGCTTGAAAAAGAAAAGTGTCTTCTCTAACATTACATATTCAATGCATGACAGAGGTGGGATCTAAATTTATGACTGCCTTACTCCTAAATCTGTGTCCTTGTTGATTATATCTCAACCCAACGGTTGTGATCTTTGCCAATGACAACTCACCTGTGTACAATGTGCTTTTCACAAAGTTTTTGACTAAAACATTATCATCCAGCAGAATTCCTCATCTAGTTTACAAATATATGTCTGCATAAGTAAGGTTTTCATTTCCAAAAGCAAAAATCCTGCCACAAAGAATAAAGACTTAACCCACAGAGCTTCACAGAAGAAAGTAACACAGATAATAAACAGACTTCTAGAAATGCCTGAAACCAGAGGACTCAAAGTATCACTTGTTAGGAATCATATTCATTCAGAAGCAAAATCTCTTGTGTGCTCATTGAAAATAATAGTCTGATTAGGTCTATACCTGAAGCACAGTAAAAAAGTTGATTCAGTCATTTTCTTTTTAATTCCCTTTGTTTTCTTGTTTCAAAAGCAGAATTCAAAAACAGATGATTACAATCATATTGTATAAAATGAGTTACCCACAGTGCATTTGTTCTTTAATTTCTTGTATGTTACCAGTAATTGTATATTACTTATATACAATTATATAAGTTTGGATTACTCAAAATGGTACCCTGAAGAAGTAAGTTCCTGGAGAGAGGGGTGGACCTCATTTATATCCATACCCTGTTAAACACAGTAACTGATGAATAAACAAATCATGTGTTAAAGAATCATAGAATATAATCATAATAACAGTAATAATCATAGAAGATAATAAAGAAGCAAGTTTCAGATGCAGTTCAACCCCAAGGAGATCATGTACATAGCTAGCCTGCCCATTGGACTACCACAAACAGACCAGTTGGTCTGGGCTATAAAGAGACTTTTCTTTGAGATGAGGGGGGTTATACTGATATGCTGCTAATGCATTAAATAAGAAATGCTTTACTTTCCTGCTTTGATTTCTGATTTTCAAATAAGCACAGTGGAAGGCAGAAGAGAAAGGAAGAAGAAGAAGGATAAAAGGAGGGGCCAGAAATCTCTTCTCCTTCTACAGTCCTATGATTGGAATGTAGATCAGGGTTTGGCAATTATGGCCCCTGGGCCAAAGGCTGCCTGTGGTCTGTTTTTGTATAACTGTATAATCTAAGAACGGCTTCTACATTTCAAAATGGTTGGGAAAATTCAAAATAATATTTCTTGACATGTCAAAATTATCTTAAAGTCAATTTTTAGTGTCCAAAAATAAAGTTACACTGGAATTCAGCCACACTCACTTAATTTTGTATTTCCAGGTTGCTTTCACACTGCAACAGCAGAACGGAGCGGTTGTGACAGAGACCATATGTGCCACCAAGCCTAAAGTGTTTACTATCTAGACCTGCACAGGAGAAGGATTGCTGACCCATGACCTAGACAGTCAAGCAAGTGATGACTTGAGAAAACAGAAACATGAATCCAGGATGAGCACAGCCTACATCAATGAGGGAGCAATCCCCCCAACTACTTAACCTAAGAAAATTCACTCTGTTGGAAGAGCAGGTCACGTGTCTTGGCAGCAACACTGTTACCACCTGTCCAAATCCCCTCACCTGTGCCCTTTACGAGGCCAGCATTTCCTAGGCATGGGGAAGCAGGGCTTGTGTTGATGGCTTGCCTGCACATCTTCCCTTCCTCCTATTTCTTCACATTCTATTTTCTGAGTGGTTGTCAAAGGAACGCTGAATCCTGCTGTCGTCTTTCAGACCCCAGGAGCAGTTTCTGACAGTCTTGGCACCATGAAGCATTCCAAGCTCCTATCACAGTCCTGCAGCTGCCTGCTCCCGGTTAAGCCAGGATGAACTTCCCACAATGCATTTATTCTTTAATCTCTCTCTCTCTCTCTCTCTCTCTCTCTCTCTCTCTCTCTCTCTCTCTCACACACACACACACACACACACACACACACACTCACCAGTTGGACAGAGGGAAGAAAACCTTTCTGCTTCTTGCAGAGCCTAAGAGAAAATCCTTTTTATTAATAGAGATGGTTGTATCCATTGTGGCTGCCCCTCCCTCCTTCTGGACGGTGATAGCACTATTTTTCTTCATGACCTGCTCTGACCCATTGTGTCTGTGTGTGCATGCATCTGTATGGGAGTATGGATCAGGGATAGAGGAAACAAAGGGGAGGATGATCAGGAGAGAATACCACAAAATAGCCAGACCAAAAAGACATAATATTGACATTATAAAGTTAAGATATGGGATTCCCAAGTCAACTACCTTCATGCTGCAGAAACTGAATTATAGAGGACCATGGTGGTTCTCTCTGACACCTTATTTACTAAGACAATTGTAGATCAAGAATATCTTTGAAAAAACTGCTTATAATAAAGTAAAGAAAGAGAATATAGCAAGTTGTTAACTATGATTGTCTTTGGGTGGGAAGGAAAGGGAGTGATCCATTCCTTTTATTTCACCTATCCTGCCTTCCTTGTTTCTCTCTTTGATTTAAACTGAAGAGAAAAGATGTGTGTTGAGAGCCACAGCTGAAGGGGCCCCAGCAAACTTCCAGCTGCCAGCAAACTTCCAGCTGCCAGCTGATGATTGGCTCACAGCGGTCCCAACAACTTCTAGCTGATTGGCTCCTCTGCGGTGATGCTCATTGGGCTGTTTCCCCGCCCTTTCAAACCACGGAACTGCTCATTGGGGGACTTTTTTTGGCTCTGCCCACACGACCCAGCCAATCGGCCTCAAGAGCAGGAGGAGTGTGGGAAGCCTGTGGTGGCAGTTGGGCTCTGAGGGTTTTTCCTGAGGAGCTGTGTGGTGCGGTGTGTGTGTTCTAAAAATAAAGTTCGTTTCTTTTGACAAGTGGCTCCTAAATTGTGCCCAGCCAGACTGTAGCATTTGGTGGCCCGTACAGGGATCAAACCCGCGACCTTGAATTTATCTTTGGGGAATATATACCCCTTCCCAGATGTGAATGGCAAAGAAAATCTTAAAGAACTCTGACTTTTCCAAAGATGTTTTATGATACTCTCCCTTTCAACCTAAGGACTGAACACAACTGAATTTGCCCCACTGTCCCACAGATTCTTAGATTGATTCAGGACCATTTTCTGAACATTACGTCTTTTTAAATGGAAAATGGGGTTGAATTGCTACTGACTTCCAAACACATAGACTAGAGGATTAATTTGTCACAATAACATGCTTCTCCCTTTTCCCCCCTCTCCAAACCAAAATAAATATGTAAATTTCTGATTAACTAAAGCATTGAATGATTAAGATTTTCCTCAAGGAGAAATATATAGACTTCAGTTTAGAAGAGGGATCGAATAAATACAAACATGCTAGTCCTTCATTTAACTACATTAAAGTAACATGAGAATACTTTTTTAAAAATAAATAAACTCACAAGAGTAAGAAAAGATAAAAGACAATACCTGTAGCAATTAGGAGGATAGAAAAGTAGAAGATTAGAGTGGTACATGGAATAAGGGACCCAGGAATGCTGAATCCTAAGTCATCAATGGAAAAGCAATAAGGATTACTAAGAATTCAAGAGTGGGCAGCATAATTGACTTCTGAAGGCAGAGGCAAAAGTAAGAATGAAAATGGGGTTGTATTCTAAATAACAGGTGGATCCCAGATCCTTTCCCTGAGCCAGGTGACTGTACCACCCAAATGGTGACAGCTAGAGGTTTCCTCCTTACAGAGTAAAATGTGGCATCTCTGGGCTGGACCTCTCCATACACAGGGTGCTGAAAGCAGGAAGCACATGTAAATATGTATGTATTGAATAATGAGGGCCTCTGGGATTCTTTCCACTTGGTTCCAAGGGGGGCAATAAGCACACAGGCAGGAAGAAAGAACTCTGCTGTGTGGTTTAGATATAGAAATGTCCTTCCAAAAGCTGATTATCCCCAATATAGCAAGGTTAAGAGGCAGGGCTTTTAGCCAGTGATTAGGGGTATAACTTCATCAGTGGATTAATCCATTTGATGGACTAATAATCTGAATGGACCAGTGGGTGGCAACTGTAGGCTAGAAGGTCAGTCATCAGGGGCCTGGCCTGGACTATATCTGTCCCTGCTGCTTTCTCTCTCTCATCCTCCCTCTCCTTTCTCTTTCTCTCTGTTTTCTGAATGCCATGAGCTGAGCAGCTTTTCTTCAATCAAACCTTTCCACCATATTTCTCCTCAGAGCTGGTTGATCATGGGATGTTAACCATGAGCCAAAATAAAACCTTTTCTCCTCTAAGTTGTTCTTGTCAGGTATTTTGGTCACCATGACAGAAAATTGACTAACATTCTTCTAGAGAGAATCCCACCAGGCCAAGTGAAAAGGTCAGAAGACATGGTAGGAAGGAAGGAGGACAGTTTCCAAAAACTGGCCCAGCCAGATCACCTTTCAAGGAAGACAACAAGCAGAGCTTTCATCCATTTTAGCTTTTCAGTGCTCCATCTTTTCAACAGGAACTTGCCGCTAAAGGTCATCAGACTGCTGAGCAAATCTTCTAACATGAATGGCTCAGGCCTGAGCAAATAGACAAAAACAACCTGTATGGAAAAGAACTTGCTAGGAGATAAAGCCTTCAAAACCATATCCTGTGTGTCCTCAAAGAAACAAAGGTTGACATCCATTCCATGAAACAAGAACCCAACTCAAAAAATAAGAAAGCTCTTAAAATTGAAAATATGACCCCAGATTTTCTAAGAATATTCTTATTAGGAGGGCAGGGAGACAAAGTTGAGTTTCTACTCAACTTTGCACCATGCACCATGGTGCATGCCCCTTATTTTCCCTAGAAATAAAGCCAAAACTAAAGGGTTCTAACACAGAAGAAAATGGATAAGAAAACAAAAAGAAATTCAATATTTAAATGATCAAAATTGAGAGAGAGAGAAAGAGAGATAGAGAGAGAGAGAGAGAGAGAGAGAGAGAGAGAGAGAAAAGAACAAAGAGAAAGAAAATAGTTTCCTAAAGTTTAAAGGCACAATTTGTATTTTTTTAAAAAAAATTATTGGTACATAATAGTTGTACATAATGGTGGAATTTTTTGTTACATATTTGTACACAGTCTTTTAAAAAATTTGGAAGACTGGATGAAGAGAAGATCACAAAATTTCCAGAAACAAAAATAAAATACTCTTAACAAAGAATCAAGAACTGGAATGTTTTCAGGGTTCACATCAGCAGCACCAGAAGTGAAATAATACTGAAGTAATAGTTTCAAAATTTGAAAGGGAAATTATTTACCACCAAGAAATTCATAACCAACCAGTCCTTTGAGTAATAATAAATAAAGTCCCTTTTCAGAAAATTTTGTTTCAATATATCCTTTCTTTAGGAAGTTACTAGAGGATATACTCCAGCAAAATGAGAATAAAATAAGAATCTAAAAACCAGAAGATCTAAGAAATAGAAAGAGGCAAAGTAAACCCCAAGCTGACAGTCAAAGGAGACCACAGTATGACAGGAGTGCAGGTATCTAGGGAACATCCTTCATATTGGGGCAAGGAAAAGCTCTAGAAGAGAGCTCTCCACACAGATGGAATTCATAGAATATTTGTCATGCCCTAACATTAGAGGAACTACAACAGGGTGAGGTTGAGCATAGATTAGTAAAAACTATATAGAGACTGAACACCATGGTGCATGCCTATAATCCCAATGATTTGGGAGTCTGAGGAAGGAGGATCCCAAGTTTGAGGCCAGACTAGGCAACTTAGAAAAGCCCTGTATGGTAATAAAAAATTTAAAGGACTTTGGATATAACTCCATACTAGAGCACCTGTGGATTTAATCCCCAGGATCTACCAAAATAGCTATATAGAAAATGAAAACAACTTAGAAAAAAATTACTAATTCCAGAGAAAGCAAATATTGTGCCAAAGGAAAAATGTATCATCATATACATATATGGCTCTGCTATAAATAGCATTTTATATAGTCATAAAAATGGAAATACTGAATATTGACTAATCAAAATGATCCAGCTCTGGGGGAAGCTGAAGGTGGAGAGGAGGATGGGAAGCATGCCTCTGTACAGAAAAATGGTGAAAGGAAAAATCAGAGAACACTCACATGCCTCCAAATGGAGAAGCTACTGGATAAGCACATTATCCAGAGGTATGAAGGGAACTGCTCAAAGAAGCAACTGTAAGCACTGAAAGTAATTGCCTCTAAAGGGCAGAAAAATAGGAGAACTAGAGAGGAGAAAATGCTAGGCTTCATAATAAGCATATGTGGAATTTCTGGACTTAAAAGTCAATGTTTCAAAGCCATCACATCATTTACATACATGACACAAGACAAAGCAAAGACAGAGAGAGATGGGGAAAATGAAAGAATTAGCTAAAAATAAGAAAGTTTTAGGGAAAGATGAGTGATTGAACTCACAAATGAGAAGGAAATGTCAAAGAATCAATGTTTTTTATATTAATTTTTTATATTTTGTAATTAGTTATACATGAGAGCAGAATGCATTTCATTTTATTGTACACAAATGGAGCAAAACTTTTCATTTCTCTAGTTGTACACAATGTAGTCACATCATTTGTGCAATCGTACATGTACCTAGGGTAATGATGTCCATCTCATTTGGCCATCTAACCTACCCCTTATGCCCCTCCCTTCCCCTTGCCCAACCAAAGTTCCTCCATTCTTCCCATGCCCCATTATGGACCTCCATTCTCCCCCATTATGGACCAGCATCCACTTATCCAAGAGAACATTGGACCTTTGTTTTTTGGGGATTGGCTTACTTTGCTTAGCATAATATTCTCCAACTCCATCCATTTACTGGCAAATGCTGTAATTTTATTCTCTTTTAATGCTGAGTAATATTCCATTGTGTATATGTACTACAGTTTCTTTATTCATTCACCTATTGAATGGCATCTAGGTTGCTTACACAGTTTAGCTACTATGAATTGAGCTGCTATAAAAATTGATGTGGCTGCATCACTATAGTATGCTGATTTTAAGTCTTTTGGATATAGACCCAGGAGTGAGGTAGCTGGGTTGAATGGTAGTTCCATTCCAAGTTTTCTAAGGGATCTCCATACTGCTTTCCAGAGTGGTTGCACCAATTTGCAGTGCCACCAGTAATATTTGAGTGTATTTTTTTCCCTCACATCCTCACCAACACTTATTGTTGCTTGTATTCTTGATAGCTGCCATTCTGACTAGAGTGAGATGAAATGTTAGTTTTGATTTGTACCTCTCTTTCATATATTTCTTGATCAATTATATTTCTTCTTCTAAGAAGTATCTGTTCAGTTCCTTAGCCCATTTATTAATTAGGTTATTTGGGTTTTTGGTGTTAAGTTTTTTGAGTTTTTTATATATCCTGGAAATTAGTGCTCTATCTGATGTTTGTGTAGCAAAGATGTTCTCCCACTCTGTGAGCTCTCTCTTCATGTTATTGATCATTTACTTTGTTGAGAAGAAGCATTTTAGTTTGAATCCATCCAAATGATTGATTCTTAATTTTATTTCTTATTCTTTAGGAGTCTGGTTAAGGAAGGTAGGATCTAATCCAACATGATGAAAATTTGGTCCTACTTTTTCTTCTCTTAGGTGCAGGGTCTCTGGTCTAAATCATAGATCCTTGATCTACTTTGAGCTTTGTGCATGGTGAGAGATAGTGATTTGATTTCATTTTACTGCATATGGACTTCTAGTTTTCCCGGCACCATTTGTTGAAGAGACTATCTTTTCTCCAATGTATGTTTTTGGCTCCTTTGTCTAATATGAGATAACTGTATTTATGTGTGTTTGTCTCTGTGTCTTCTATTTTGTAACATTGGTCTACATGTTTATTTTGGTGTTAATACCATGTTGTTTTTGTTACCATAGCTCTGTAGTATAGTTTAAGGTCTGGTATTGTGATGCCTCCTGCTTCATGCTTCTTGCTAAGGATTGCTGTCTATTCTGGGTCTCCTATTTTTCCAAATGAATTTCATGATTTCTTTTTCTATTTCTATGCAGAATGTTGGGATTTTAATTAGAATTGCATTAAATCTCTATAATGCTTTTGGTAGTATGGCCATTTTGAAAATATTAATTATTCCTATCCAAGAACATGGGCGATCTTTCTGTCTTCTAAGGTCTTCTTCAATTTCTTTCCTTAGTGTTCTGTAGTTTTCATTGTAGAGGTCTTTCACTTCTTTTGTTAGATTGCAAAGAATAACTCTTATGCTTCTAACATTGCCTACAACAATGATTGGTTTTTGTGTGAACTGTCCCTCCCTAATCCTCTCATCAGAATAGTGTTTCCCAACCATTTCTATTGTGAGTCTCATTTCAGTCAGTGTTCACCTGCTGACTTGATTAATGCTCTGTAGAAGGAGCAGGCCTGACACTGAAGGTCACTGTAAAGAAAGAGAGAATGTTCATCTCTTGTGCAATTCATACCACAAAGGCCACATGGCCGACTAGTAGACTACATGATTGACAGGTACAGGGCTACTAACCCTAGAAACTGGAAATGACTGACTGCCATTGATGAGGCACTTGTCACCACACCGCTCTGCCCTTCTCACCCAACACCCTTGTCTAGCAGGAGGGTGTAGCCACAGGAAAGTGTATTGGGGACCATCCCAACTCTACCCCAGCACTCCTTCACAGCCAAAGCCTTTTCACTCCAAAACACCATAAACTGGATTTCTCTCTCCCACATTTCAACAAATCTGAGATGACAATCTGACTTCTGTTCTGTCCTTCATTAAAGGTTTGGACACTGATGAGTATACAAAAACCAGAAAGATGTGATGTGATGACCTTCCTAGGGCAGAGCAGCAAAACCCGACAGAGTGGGCTTGCATCCCTATTGAACAAGGATGGGTTCCCTGGGAGGACAAGGCCCCTCCAATATCCCAGGAGCTCTCTCCTCTTTTCCACATTCCTGTGTTCCATTGCTGCATGTGAAACTAGTCACATATTCCTTTGATAGAATCATTTGTGTCACTGATTAGCTACAGTCAAGTGGCTCTTCCTGGAGCTACAGGAGGTAACTACTGCTTTTCATTAACATCAATTTGATAAGTTTCTCCATGAAGACAACACTCTTCCCTTTACCAGTAGGTTTGTGGGAGGAGATCCTCTCATAGATTGCTTCAAGAACTGGGACCCTCTGTGTAGGATGCATGATGATGGGCAAGTTACTCACCACTCTCATCTGTGAACAGAACTACAGTATGGGAAGGCTACCATGAAACTGAATGAATTAATAAACATAAGGATCCTAACGTGAGCGCTATACTCACAGAGGCATTGAATAAATAACCTAATTATTTTTCTGTCATAAATAACACATGACAGACCCAAAGACCACCACAGCCCTGGTCAGCAGGACAAACACAAGGTGCATTTCACACAAATGGAGTCTTTGCCAATGGCGGCTCTGTCTTTGGGTCACTCACTACCACCTGACTCTACCAATAATACCTACCCCTGAACAGCAAAGAGTCTACATGCAATGTCCATCTTCCCCTTCAGAAGAGCAAGTGGCAAAGATACTCTCCCTGAAATATAGAAAATAAAAGCATTCCCACATTTAATGGAGGCAGACTTTGTGATCAGACATAAGCAGTTACTCAACTGGTAACTGAAACTCCATGGCTCTGCTTCTCCAGGCCATCAGACAAATGGCCCCTGTGTGCTACAACCCTGATTCAGAGTTGGCCTCATATCCTTCTAGCTAACTCACAAAGCTCAATAAAGCCCTCCAGACCACATCCTCTTTTACTGAGGTTGGTGCTCAAAGAAAAGGCAGTACAATCTATTTCAGGTGGCCCAGGGGTCCTATGAGGCTACTCAGAGAAAGCACTCTGCCCTCAGTCATTCACAGCTCACAGACTCAACATGTGGAACAGTGAAGTATAGTCCCCGTCACAGCAGAGAAGTGGGAGGAAAATTGCTGCTTTAATTCTTATCTTTCTGGCAGAGGGGAGGTTACAAAAAGCTGATTTCTGAGCAGTGAACCAAAAATTAGTTAATCTCTTCTGATACTTACTCATGTTCCCCCAGAGAAAACACCTCGCATATCTAAGTCTCATCTGTGAAGAGAAAAAGTAGGATTAGTGGGTCTCCAAGGCCCCTTTCTATGGTAGGGTTCTAACTGCTACTTGCAAAACCGCTTCTCTGCAAACATCTGTATCTCATAAATATGCCACACTAGGAGAAACAGCAAAAGGAAACACAGATTAGCTGTTGTTTCAGGATAATGGAAATGCTATCTTGTCCAAGATTGTCTTTGGAGCCAGACATTAAATGCCAAACAACAGTTATCAAGAATCCTGTCGTGCAAAGTCAGATTCTAGAGCTGCTATGCAAGACGTGTAAAAGGTACAGTCAAAAATAAATTTTGCCAGGACAGACTGTTATCTACCTCCAAACTTGAGAGAACAAAACAAAGTTTCACTGGAGGCTTACACTAAGGACTTCTTTGAAAGGTCTATGTGCTATTATGTATCCTCTCCTTACCTCCTTCTCATGGGTGGGAAAAGGCTTCACCCTCATAGTTTTTGTGTGTGTGTTTTGTTTTTTATTAACTGATGAACAAGCAAGGGCTTGGCACATTTGAGGCAAGCATTTTACCACGGAGCTACCTCTCAACCCCCTCATGGATTTTTGTTTGTTGGCTTTGTAATGCTGGGGGGTCGAACCCAGGGTCTCACACATGCTGGGCAAACACTCTACCACTGATCCATATTCCCAACCCATGCTTTCTCTTAAGGCAAGTGAACTGCATGAAGAGGAACTTCAAACATCGCCAGACAAATTAGCAGGTGCTTCAGAAGTCTGAAGAGCTCTGGAAATGCCATTCACTCTTCACACACCTGAATAAAGCCCAAAGACAACAGTCTGTGGCTGAACTGCAATAAGCGGGCAGAGAGAAAATAGAAATATTTAAATTGAGAATGACCCGTATTTCAAGTTAAGCTGGGCAGAGTATTGTGTGTTTTCTATGGACCAAACGTGGACTCCACAACAGGGAACCAGCTATGGATCTTGAAGAAGATTCTGCCCTAGTAAGTTTCCTGCCTCAGGCAGCCCAACTTCAACAGGGAGAGGCTACCCTGGGCCCTCAGAGGCAGTGGTGAATGGACATCTGGAAAATGTATTGCCTGAGCTAGTGGACTGCAGTTACAAAACCCTGTCAGGGAAATCTCTGAGGATCCCACAAATGGTCCCCATAAAAAAAGAACCAGCCAAGCACCCTGCACCCAGAACACGAGGCCAAAATCTGGCTGATCCCTTCAAGAAGACCATGGCTATCGCCTTCTCTCTCTTCCCTCCTCCTACCAGCCCTAGAGAGACTAGAAATGACTACTAAGAAGAAAGAGTCGAGAAAAATGCCAAACCCACTTCCCACCTCTCCCTTTCCCATCGCAGGCTTCCCAGGCTGAGGCTGTCAGGGAGATGAAGAGACTATTTTTGCTGACACAGATGTTCCTTGACTACCAGGGGTCAGGTCCTGATAAATTCATTGTAAGTGGAAAACACCATAAATCAAAAATGCATTGACAACGCACACCTGCCAAACGTCACAGCTTAGCCACACAGAAGAGTATGTGTTGCCACTCGTGACTAGGAGCTGTGCTCTCTGTCACTGCCGAGCATCCTGAGAAAGGACCACACCTTAGACTGACAGCCTAGGAAGAGATCAAAGTTCAAAATGCCAAATATGGTTTCTGTGGGATGCATAAAAAATACCATGGTAAAGCTAAAAAGAATTATTAAGTTCAGGGACTTGTCTGTATTTTATTATGAAATTTTTCAAACATACAGCAAAATTGAAAATTCTTACAATGAACATCTGTGTACCACCCACCAAATGGATGTTTGCTTTATCACATATTATTCATATATCTATTCCTCTCTCCACTGATTAATCCATTAACTTTTTAGAGATACCTCTATTATGTATGAAAGTATACAAATAAGGATGAAGTTTTAAATTGGATGATATTTTGGGATTTTGAAATTAAACTGGACAAGATTTCATAACAATTCAAGTGGCTCTGAGAAATATGGAATGAGAAAGACTTCATCCAGTGTATGGGTAAGAATGAGTCCACAGAAACTTGAGAAAAAACAATCCATTTTTGATTGCCCCTGTCTACCACATCCAGCACATGCAATAAAATTTTTATTCTGTTCTTGTTGATTGTTCTCAGTATTACTGCAACCATTGTTTTATCCCCAGGTGAAAAAGTAAAGAGAAAAAATAAAGATGGAAAGCTGTTTCTATGCCTCAGTTTACCATTTGAGAAATGTAGTCAACATGACAGCTTTTTACAAAGATAATTGGGAGGTTTTTTCCTTGCCTCTGTTATGTTTCCTGTTATGTTCTCTAGAGAATTCTATAGAGAATTAGATTTTTCTCACCATGAGAATATATTAGAGCTATTTGATAACAAGTGCAGCTTTATACAGAAGCCTGATATGAGAAGAATTGTTCCATTTCCCTTTTTTCCTAGCTTCCTTTTCTAGGAGGTGAGATAGGAAGAAAAAAGCTGAAGAACTATTGATATGTGCAACAACATGTTGAATACTGAAAACGTTGTGCTGACTGAAAGAAGCCCTATAACAAAGAGTGATCACAGTATGGTCCTATTTATGCAGTATCTAAAATCTATGCTGGAAAAATATCCTAGGGTATAAGAGCAAAGATTGACTGGAAAGGAACACAATTGAACTTTCTAATCTCTGCTGTGATCCAAACTCCATGCTATAGACTTTATACACAGTACCTCAATTATTTCTCAAAACCACCTTTTCAGGTAGTTATTAATTCCCCCATTTTATACAGACTTAAAGCTTAGAGAATCAAGGTACTGTATCTTACACCCCCATAGAATTTACTACTCCCTGAGGAATATAAAAATTAGCAAGTAAATAACACTTTTAGTAATCAATCCTAAGGCCATTCTCACCCTGATGTCCAAAGAGATTTACAAGAATGTTTTTCACAATGTTGTTGAGCATAATAGAAAATTAGAAGCAACCTAAGTGTCTGTAATTATACAAGTTAGATTAGTTATGATACTTTCATCATATAGAAAACTGTGCTAATGTTGACAAATAACAGAGTTAAAAAAAAATAACACGCAACTTCTGCTCACAGCCCAAGGAGACATGTTCAAGAATGTTCAGTGCATTTTCGCATAAACACAAATATTAAGTAAAATGTAGAGATTTTGTACAAATGGTTATATATTAGGAGAGGAGGAAAAGAATAAAGGGGGACTTGAACTTCTTATACACTTTGGTATTGTATGTATAACTTGATAATTTTCACAAATACATTTTAAATACTGCTCTTATTGTGCTTAATTTACAAATTAAGGTTGACTATATATTTGTATGCATTGGAAAAAGCATCATATGCATAGAGTGTGTTACTGCCCAAGATTTCCCTCCATGGGGGTCTTGGAAAGTAACCCCCGAAAATAAGGGGGGTATGTTAATATTGCTCATAATTATGCTTTGTGTTATTCACACATGGAAGGAAGGTAAGAAGATGATAAGGTTGCCTTGATAAAATTCTTCTCATTACAGCAAATGACTTCTACAACCATGAACTGTCCAGATGCTGACAAAGGAAAACACTAGAATTGGAGGCAACCCCAGGAAACCTTGCATTTTTAAGTGGAGCTGAAAGCAAATCCATGACAATTGTGAATTAGAAATAAAATATGCATTTATTGCTAATAAGTAAATGCAAAATATAAAAGATGCTGTTTTATATTCATAAAATTAGCAAAAATAAAAACTAGCTTTGCAAAATAAGGTTACCAAAAATTATATATATATTTATATACATAGACGTATGTGTGTGTTTGTGTGTGTATTTTATTTTTGCTAATTTTCAATTTTTAAAAACAAGTTTTTCAGTATTGCTTGTGGGATTACACATTTTTATTACTTTAAGCAAACTGTCAGATCCTAGGAAAATTGAAGACAAGCCTTCCAACAATTTAGGAATCCTGCTTCGAGGGCCATAGTAAGAGAGATTCTTCACCTGTGCACCAGTCTTTGCTTATTCATGATCACCTTCCATGTTTTAGTTCACTGCAGTCCAAAAATTGAAATGGAAGATTAAAATTTATAAACAATTTATAACTTTTAAGTAACTTTTATTTTAGGAGATGTTACAATTGTTTTGTCTTATTAATTATTGTTTATCTCTTACTGTGCCTAATTTATAATTAAGATTATATACAACCAGAGATATGAAAAATTGTGCTGTATATGTGTAATAAGAATTGTAATGCATTCCACTGTCATTTATTTTTTTAAAAATCAATTAAAATTTTTTTTAAAAAAAAGATTCACTATAGATTTGTATGCACTGGAGAAAGCATAGCATACACAGTGACTACCCAGGGTTTCTCAACACAGGGTGTTGGAAAATATCCCCTGAAGATAAAAGGGGGATGGGGATAGCATATAGGAAGGTATAGGGTAATATTAAACTTATTCAGCAGGCAAATTAAGTAGACCAGAGATGCATGACTCAATATGGATGAATCTTGAAAAAATGAAATTGAACTTAGGGAATTTCAACCATATCTGTAATGTTTTGTTTTTATTAAGAAGAAGGAGAGTCAGGTGTGGTGATATACACCTGCAATCCCAGCAGCTCAGAAGGAAGAGGCAGGAGAATTTAAAGTACAAGTTCAGCCTCAGCAACCTAGTGAGGCCCTAAGCAACTCAACAAGACCCTGTCTCTCAATAAAATATTAAAAAGGGGCTGGAGATGTGGGTGGTTAAGTGTCGATGGGTTCAATTTCCAATACAAAACAAAAAAAAAGGAAAAACAAGGAGAAGGAAAGAAAGAAAAGAAGAAGGAGGACAAGAAGGAAGAAGAGAAGAAAAAGGAGGAGGAGGAGGAAGAGGAAGAGAAGGAGGAGGAGGAGGAGACGACAAAGAATAAACTATACTACAGAGCAATAGTAACAAAAACAGCATGGTACTGGTACCAAAACAGGCAGGTGGACCAATGGTACAGAATAGAGGACACAGAAACCATTCCACAAAATTACAACTATCTTATATTTGATAAAGGGGCTAAAATCATGCAATGGAGGAAGGATAGCATCTTCAACAAATGGTGCTGGGAAAACTGGAAATCCATATGCAACAAAATGAAACTGAATCCCTTTCTCTCGCCATGCACAAAAGTTAACTCAAAATGGATCAAGGAGCTAGATATCAAATCAGAGACTCTGCGTCTTATAGAAGAAAAAGTTGGCTATGATCTACATACTGTGGGGTCAGGCTCCAAATTCCTCAATAGGACACCCATAGCACAAGAGTTAATAACTAGAATCAACAAATGGGACTTACTCAAACTAAAAAGTTTTTTCTCAGCAAAAGAAACAATAAGAGAGGTAAATAGGGAGCCTACATCCTGGGAACAAATCTTTACTCCTCACACTTCAAATAGAGCCCTAATATCCAGAGTATACAAAGAACTCAAAAAATTAAACAATAAGAAAACAAATAACCCAATCAACAAATGGGCCAAAGACCTGAACAGACACTTCTCAGAGGAGGACATACAATCAATCAATAAGTACATGAAAAAATGCTCTCCATCTCTAGCAGTCAGAGAAATGCAAATCAAAACCACCCTAAAATACCATCTCACTCCAGTAAGATTGGCAGCCATTATGAAGTCAAATAACAACAAGTGCTGGCGAGGATGTGGGGAAAAGGGTACATGCTAGGAGCCACAATGCATGGCACCTTTGGTTAAGGTGACTGCCAGCTAGCCATTGAGATGATATGATTATGTTAAGATTTACATTCATATGGAAATTGGACTCTCCTGCTGTTCACCTTGGCCTGCTATGGGACTCATGTTACGGGACTCCTGGAGAGTTCCCATTGGTTGGGGAAGGATAGTAGGCGGGAATTCGGGGGGAAGTCCAGGCCCCTGGTTCCGGTAGACACACACACGTGTGTGGACCAGCTTGCTAGCCGGGTGCGCATGGGGCATTGGCGGCCTTTTTAATAATAAAATTTTGTTCCTGCTTGAGTGGCTTGTGATTCTGTGCCCAGCCGGGTTGCGGCAGGTACACTTGTACATTGCTGGTGGGACTGCAAATTGGTGCGGCCAATTTGGAAAGCAGTATGGAGATTTCTTGGAAAGCTGGGAATGGAACCACCATTTGACCCAGCTATTCCCCTTCTCAGTCTATTCCCTAAAGACCTAAAGAGAGCAAGCTACAGGGACACTGCTACATCAATGTTCATAGCAGCACAATTCACAATAGCAAGACTGTGGAACCAACCTAGATGCCCTTCAATAGAAGAATGGATAAAAATAAATGTGGCATTTATACACAATGGAGTATTACTCTGCATTAAAAAATGACAAAATCATAGAATTTGCAGGGAAATGGATGGCATTAGAGCAGATTATGCTAAGTGAAGCTACCCAATCCCTAAAAAACAAATGTCAAATGTCTTCTTTGATATAAGGAGAGTAACTAAGAACAGAGTAGGGAGGAAGAGCATGAGAAGAAGATTAACATTAAACAGGGATGAGAGGTGGGAGGGAAAGGGAGAGAGAAGGGAAATTGCATAGAAATGGAAGGAGACCCTCAGGGTTATACAAAATTACATACAAGAAGAAGTGAGGGGAAAGGGAAAAAAAACAAGGGGGAGAAATGAATTACAGTAGATGGGGTAGAGAGAGAAGACGGGAGGGGAGGGGAGGGGAGGGGGGATAGTAGAGGATAGGAAAGGCAGCAGAATACAACAGACACTAGTATGGCAATATGTAAATCAGTGGATGTGTAATCGATGAGATTCTGCAATCTGTATACGGGGTAAAAATGGGAGTTCATAACCCACTTGAATCAAAGTGTGAAATATGATATGTCAAGAACTACGTAATGTTTTGAACAACCAACAATAAAACTTTTAAAAATGTTGATTTTTTCTACATATTCTTCAGAGTCTTTAATTTTTTTTCTCTTTTTTAAATTTTTCTGTAGTAGGTACATATATGTTTGTTATAGTATTCTCTGTCCTTTCTATATGTAGTTAATTATAAGAAAAGTCATAGGAAAGAGTACTCTGAAAAAAGACACCAAATTTTAATATTTAATGTCTCTAACTGTTAAGATTCTAAGTGACTTTAATCTTCCTTTTCACACTTTTGTATGTTCTAATTGTTCTATATTGAATATATTTCATTTACAGCAATAAAATGTGTTATGTAAAAGTTAATATATATATATACTTCATCATCATATAAGATGAAACTACATAAAATATAGAAAAAGCAAGAAAAAATAGACCAAGACATTAATAGTTGTTGACTTTTGCAGTTGAGCTTATGGATGATTTGTCTTTATATATGATGTTTATAAATCTAAATACCAATCCTTCTATAGTGGGAAAATAAAGTATTTGTGAAAGTTGAGTTTTTTAAATAAAAAGAAATTCAAATAATTTTGCAGCATTATAAAATGTTTGTTTTCTTAATAATAAACTGCTACCAACAATATCTGTATTTTTAAACAAAGTTTAGTCATTTTTAAATGAAATCTCATGTATTGCAATTTTATTGATATTTTGTGCATTCTGTCTCTGCTAATAAAAATAGGAAGTTCAATAGCATAAGCAGTTCCATAAATAAATTCTGTGAGTGGAGGTTATTGAGAAATGGGGAAACAATGGTTGGGAGTGGCCCAGGGATCTGAATTGTTGCCACAGAGTGGAGTGGGAACCATCAGAGTCAGTTAATCAATGAAGCATCTTTTATAAATCTTCAGGAAATCTCCTAGAAAGCCTTTAAGGAGATGGATTCCTTATTACTTCTGATATACGTTCCAATTAAATCTTCAACATTGCTCTCATGAGACTGTCCAGTCTATAAGATGGAAGACGCGACTCCAGACTGCTGATGCCCACCCTCTGCAACATCCGTACACATCAGGGAGGCATGGCCAGCCCCCTTGCTTAAATCTATGACATAAAATGATGGCTCTGTACTAGCAATCTTGAAGCTCTGCAAAGCCCGGATGACCTTACCATTTCCACTATCCTAGGCCAATAGGTGTCCTTAATTATAAAAGCAATGTCATTTCCTTGAGAGGGGGGAAAAAAGATCTAAAGAAAATTTACACTTGTCTTTTCTTTACCCCTGTTAGTAACAGACAAATTCAAAGAAACAGATGCTGTAACTCCCACAACTGAGGTTGTCTCTGATGTATGTTGAATAACACTTTATAAAGCATATATGCAACCAATTATCTCATGAGATATGAACAGCAATGGCACAAGGCAGAAAAATCAGGAATTATTTCCACAAAAGCAGAAAATGAGGAGAAGAGTTTAAACAAGTTACCAAGGTCATTATTGTAGGTGGTAAGCCAGGTTGGCCTTAGGCAGGGTGAGAAAATATCAAAGTGGTGGCAAGAAGAATTCAAGGGCAGAAAAGCAAATAAAATAATGAATCTTACTTAACACTTTGTTTAGCCCTTTCTCTTTTGCACTTTTCTTGGGTAGAATAATTAGACCCAACAAACACATTATCACCATAATTTTTCCTCCACAGTTTTAAGAATTCACATCTGGATAACAAACAAGTGGAAATACAGCTGACCCTTTAGTAATTTAATGATCTTAGATGCTCCCTTTCACTTCTCTTTCTCAGTAACCACAGAAGGCTTAATGAATCCTTCTGCTCCTAAGATGTGCGGCTTTCTACTCAGCAAATTAAACGCAACTGAAAAAAATGATGTCTCCGTATACACAGTGATATACGGTAATCAAGCAAATGAATGCCCCTTTTGATAATGACATGTTTTTTCAATATGTTCAAATGAGAGGTTCATCGGAAATTACTCACTTTCTTCTGAATTGCAAAAGAAAATGAAAAGCAATGATGACTGGGTAAGCACGTGTTTGCGTGAATCCCATTCCGCTGAATTAATACGCCATCCACAGAGCTATTGACGACTAGCTTCTTCCGCTTGCTTTTTTCACTTACCAGGTGGAAATGATTAAAGACTTAATTTCCTCCAAGGGTTATTTAGGTTGGAGATGGCACCTTTGTAATTCAGAAACCATAAAGTCCAGGAAAGAGAGAACAATGGCTTCCAGTGCTTCATCAGTGGAAGGAGAGAGAGAATGGAATGTCAAGATGTAAAAGGAATTCGGGCATCACCCTGATTGTGTCAGAGAAGAAAACTGTTTGTTGTTGTTGGTTGTTGTTGTTGTTGTTGTTGTTGTTTGTTATCAGAGAAGTTAAGAAGTTTGACCAAAGTGAGTTTAGGGTTTTGGAGCAGAGGCTAAATCTAAGTCTTTCTTGCTTCCATCCTGCTGCCAGTAACTTCAGGAAAATGAGGCTTTGGAGAGAAGTACCAAGCCCCTGAAGCACACTTGTAATTCCCTGCAAATTCATTAACCACACAGCTTCATTCATTCACAGAAGCTGTCCCACTCATACATAGCCCAACATGCACATAGAGACACTCACACGAGTCCAACAGAGATCTGACACCTGGCAGCCAGAGTGATAAACAGAGGCTAGGTCCAGATCCCTATAGAAGGAGCCCCTCTCCCACTCTCCAGCCCCTGGTCTCCCCCATTAGCCCAGGTAAATCCATGTTCATACATATCTCTTTGATGCATAATCCAGAAACCTTGTTCAGGCAGCTCTGCTTATCAAATCTGTTCATAATAACCCATTTTTATTCAGCTTCATCTGATGAAACCAAAATATGTTTGATCTTAGCAAAAAGTAGACTTATAAGTCCTACTGCTAAAATGGTACTGTCCAAAAGTGAATGATGTTAAGAGCAAAGCTTTTAGAACCAGAAAGAAATTAATTTAAATCCCAAATCCATCTTTCTAGCCAAGATGCCTTGCCCAATTCATTCATGCATTAAGGGCTATCTTACTTAGTATTCTAGGCCCAAGGCTCTGTTTGTCCTCATTTCACTCCTCAGAGGAAGCACCAGACTCTAACACATAGAAGCACCAAACTCTAACACATCTATTACCCAAGTCATAACTGTTATGAGTGCTGTGGAGGAAGTCCCTGGAACTATGAGTGTATCCAGAAGGAGGGTTTGCCTGAGGTACAGA
Organism: Ictidomys tridecemlineatus; assembly: GCF_052094955.1. NCBI lineage: Eukaryota > Metazoa > Chordata > Mammalia > Rodentia > Sciuridae > Ictidomys > Ictidomys tridecemlineatus. Next base: position 698,160 of record NW_027520954.1, on the reverse strand, counting down.
GGTCAGGAATGGCTTCCCCAAAAGGATAACTGGATTTGAGATCAAAAGAATGATGTGCAATAAGTAGGTAAAATGAGGAGAAGTCAGTACCCGGGGGCAAAGATATAGTGCTGTGGGACCATGTCCAATCCAAGGGACTCAAGGAACTGAGTTTGTGCAATGTGGAGCTGAGAAAGGGAGCA